>NC_045598.1:17356330-17672868 GCF_009762305.2 Zalophus californianus
GGGAAATAAATGATGTGCAGAGGGGTCAGGAAACTTGCTCAGCTGCACAGCTGGGCTCTTACCTGAACCTGACCGGGGGATACATCTCTGCAGGGGTGGCTCCAGATGTCAGGCTGGATCGGGAGGGGCCCTCCTCAGAGCTGGATGGGGTTTGGCTGGAACTCACAGCTTCCACAGGGCTTGTGAGGCTGGAAGGCGTAGAGGCTGGACTGCCCAGGCTCTCAGGGGCCCCGGAGGGCTCTGAGCTCAGGCTGGGGACTTCAGAGCGATCTGGAATCAGAAGTGATAAAACCTGTCTTTATCTCTTACTCTGTTCTCAATTTCAAAGCAATCCTTGGCCTCTAGGGCCTATCACGGCTGCCCCCACTCCCCATGCCACCCACCTGTCCAGTGTTCCCCTCCAGCTTCTCCCCACCATGCTTGGGTCTCACTGGCTATGACAGCTAGCCCACGCTGACGCGCTGTTTTGCTTCTGCTCCCCTCGCTCCTCAGTGTGGACTCCTCTGCTCATCCCTCGGGCTCAGCTCAGATGCTACCTCGACAGGACGCCTTCCTCAACCACCCCTCAGTCCCAACAGGACATGTTCCCCCTGAGCTCCCAGAACAAGCTTCTTCATTCATTCAACAAACAATTCTTGAGACCAGCCAGGTGCTGAAATACTAGTCAACAGAACACTCGAATTCCTGTCCTTTTGAGATTTACATTCTTTTTTAGGGGGGGCGGGGTGGGAATTTACATTCTATACCATTGTGTCTAATATTGTAATGAATTGCATTCCGGCTTTTATTTCCCCCACTAGGCCATGTCTCAGTAAACCACCCCCCCTCCAAATACTGGAGACACAGTGGATGGTCAATAAATGCTTCTCTCTCTTTTTATTTAAGTAAAGCATTGAGGAATTTGGAATAAGACAGACCTGGGTTTGGATCCCACATTGGGGACTTAATTAGCTGTGGGATCTCTGACACGTTACTTAACATCTCTGTTCCTTTACCTGTAAGGGGAAGATGATAACCTCTACCTGGTAAGCGATTGCGAGGGCAGGAGGGCGGCGTGGACTAACCCAGGCAGCCTTAGCTCAGTGCGCCGGCACACAGTAGACCCTCCATGAATGGTACGATGAGCATTTTTCTGCGCAGCCAGCCATACCTCCACTGGCATGTCCTGCACGCCCTTGGACCGCCGTCCGGGAAGGGTTTTTGACCGGCAAGGGTGGGGGGCAGGCGTCACTCTGGCTCTGAGGGGCAGCTGATCCCAGGCTGGTGATGCTCTCATAGGTTTTGTTGCTGAGGTCGACCCTCCCACTGGCCCAGCGGGCCTGGGCTGTGGGCTTCAGCGGGGAGCGCTGCAGGGGCAAAAGTATGGGAGAAAGGACAGTCGGGTTCCTCCATTTAGCCCTGCCCCTCCCCTCACCAGGCCCAATCGGGCTCTTTCCATCTGTAGTCTAACAAAGGCCCGAGAGAGGGGGCAGGGACCCACCTTCTCTTCCTCGTCCTCCTCACTGTCTGAGCCAGGCTCAGTGGCGATTCCCCAGTTGTAGTCCACGTGCAGAGGGAAGGCGAGGGTCCCAGCCTGGGCCTGCTCCAGCTGCCAATAACAAAGCCCTGGCAGTTCAGAGGGTCAGGGGCTCAGCCGAGAGAGGGAAAGGGTCAGGGGCTTCCCCTCCTTTCCTAGACCTCACCAGCTCCTCACACTCCTTGTGCTGCTTCTTCCTGGCTATGTCCAGAGCTGTCTCTCCTGCCTCGTTCACTGTGAGGGGTAAAGTCAAGGGTCATGGTCAAGGTCAAAAGGCATTATAGCTTAGAGGTTACAGTGGGCCTCTGGAATCAGATTGTGTTTGAATCTTGGCTCTGCTACTTTCTGGCTGTGTGAGCTTGGGCAAGTTACTTAGCCTCTCTGGGCCTTGATTTTCTTACCTACAAAATGAGTATAATACTTGTAACTTCCTGATGAGGTTGTCGTGAGGACTAAAGGAGTTCCTATGCCGGTAAATAGTAACTATCATAATCACTATCATTCGAGTTCAGCTAGGATTTATTCGGCTAGGTACTTTCAGAAACATCCTTTTATCTTCTTCGCAGGTCTGCTAGGTCAGTGGTGTTATACCCATTTTACACACAAGGAAGCTGAGGTTCAAGAGATGAATGGACAAATCCCAAGGTCACAGAGGTGCTCAGAGGCCAGCCAGGATTAGAACCCAGGTGTGTCTGCGAAGTCCGTGCTTGTTACCAGCGCTCTCGGTCTGGGAAGAAGGCAGGAAGCTCCACACGAGGGGTAGTAAGGAAGGGAAGTCTGCTGGGGGAGGAGTTGGGAGCCCCACCTGCGCCAACCGAAGCTCTCCCTTTCAGCAGCAGCCTGAGGCAGTCAGGTTGGTTGTAGAGTGCAGCACAATGTGGTGCGCTCTTCCCGTCAGCAGCCTTGGCATCCAGGTGACCTCTGGGGGTAGGAGGCCAGGGAGGAAGAAAGGGGAACAGGGGGAGGGGCCAAAGTCAGGGAGAACAAGAGGGAGGGGGGAAGGCTTGTGGAGAAGAGAAAGGGACGGGGTGGGGGTGGAGGAAGATGAGGAGGTGGGCAGACGGGCAGGCAGGGTCTCACCCGTTCTGGATGATGAAGTCCACCAGGGGCAAGGAGGCGGGGCTGGCGATTCGGATCGCCAAGTGCAGGGCGAGCTCTCCAGATGCCTGGGTACACATCCACACCTCTGAGTTTCCCCCAGTTCGCCTGCCCCCAACCCAATATCATCCTCTTGAACTCTTTTTTTTTTTTCAACACCCTCTTGAACTCTTGCTGCCCCGACACCTCCAGATATAAAGCTGCCAGAACCCTGAGAGAGGAGACTGCAGGGAGGGAGCCTCATGTTTGGGAAGAGGGCAAGAGACCATTCCTTCAGGCTTCCTTCCGTGGCTCTGCCTCCAGTAACATGTGCTTCCCAAACTTGGTTCTTAGCCCCGGCTTTCTCTCTCTGCTCGCCTCTCTCACTGGCCCCCCAGAGAGCCCAGCTAAACCTCAGACTTTCAGCTCTCACTCATGCACAGGCTGTTCCGAATTCTTACCTCACCTAAGGGCTGCACCCTCACTGCCCACTGGACAGCCCCACCAGGATATCAGACAGTTCAAAGACATGACATCCATTTTTCATGTACAGTCAGTAACTCCTGTCCATTTAACCTTTCAAACGTCTCTGATACCCTTCCCCTCCCAACCCTCTGGCTCATGTGATGTTTGCTACTAGAATCACCAATGCAATAGCCTTCCCTGATGTAATCTGACTCACCCTTACCCATGTCCAAAGCTAGCCAAGGAAAAAAAAGATACTAACATTTCTGGCACACATGTTATATGCTTGGCCCTTTATATACATGACTTCATTCTCACTTCAACCCTCGGGTGCTATCATCCACTCATTTCACAGATGAGAAATGGAGACTCAGAAAAGTTAAGTCACCTGCTCTAGATCACACAGCTAGGAAAAGACAGAGCAAGGACTCTGGCCCAGGTCTGCCTGATGGAATGCTCCATACCATTTACCCCTCGGGGTTTGAGCAGATGTCAGAGTGGGGGCAGAGGGGAGTGACAGCTGGTCCTGGAGAAGGACTGGGGAGTATGAGAGAGCGGGTGGGGTATAAGTGGCCCTTGGAGGTGGTCCTCACCTGCCCCTCAGGCCCAGGCAGCAGCTGTCCAAAGTCCTGCCCGTTAGCGAAGGCCTCCAGGACCGACAGGAGGTCCCGGTTGCAAATGGCCATCCGGAGTTTCTGAGGCTCGGGTGTGGACCGGCGGGCAAACCTGTGTTCCACATACTTGGCCACGATGTAGTCCCTGCGCGTGCTCCTGCCGAGGTCAACCAGTCTCAGAGCATGGGCCGTTTCCACCCCGCTGACCCCTGGAACCATCCCACAGGAGCTACGGATCTCCTTTCCCCCGAACCGTGTCCTGGACTCTTCCAGATCTGCGGCTCCCTTCTCCCTAGACTTCTGGTCCAAGATCCTCCTGAGACTATGGGAGCTGGGGAAGCAGAATCCCCAGCCAGGACGCACCTCCCAACTCCCATCTGAGAATCCCCTTACATGTCACTCTCAGCTGAGGGTTTAGGGCCGCCATGTGAGGGCAGCTGAGCCTCCATGACCTCATTGAAGCGCGTGTTTCCGATGTTCAAGGCCAGCTGAGGTCGCAGGAAAGCGATGGGGGTTAAGACCAGTGCTTAGGACAGCGCCCCCTGGGGGACCGAGCCTCCAGAGGCCGGGCCCCGACCCTCCCCTTTCCGGATCTTCAGGATCCTTCCCCACCTCGCCCCACCCCACCCGATGCCACAACCCTTGGGCCGAGGAGGCCGGTGCAAGCCCCACCCCTGACGAAACCACGCCCCAACCCCACCTCTGGCCCCGCCCCGCCCTCACCAACAGCTCGGAGGGGCCCAGCAGGTCCAAGGTGAGGGACTGCATGCGCGAGAAGCGCACGCCCAGCTCGCGGTGGACGCCGGAGCACTGGATGCAGGTGAGCACGCCCAGGTTGGTGCTGAGCCACGTGGGGTCTACAAGGGAGAGTGGCTCGTACCTGGAAGTGTGGGCCCATCCCCTCCACTGCCACCTCACCCCTCCCCTCCCCTCCCCGCCCCGCCAGCCCACCTGCAGCCCCGCAGTCGCAGCACTGGCCGTTCCCGGGCCTGCTCTTCACCTCGGCGATGAGCAGCTTTGTGAGATCCTGGGGCTCTGCGTCCAGCCCGGCACCCGCCCAGGGTCCTGGGCCACCGCCACCGCCGGGCTCGGCTAGGAAGGCACTGCTCAAGGCCTCATCCTTGCTGTTCTGTAGCACTGACACCCACCTATGGAGAGGGTGCAGGGTGGCATGGGAGTGATACCCGCAGGGGTGGTGGGGTCCCCCGAGGCTGGGAAGTAGATAAGGCTCCCCTGACCCCACCCCCAGGCTGGCCGTCGGGTGTCACTCACGCCTCACACTCATGTTCATCCTCTGCCTGGAAGTGGTATGTCCTGTTGTCTGTGGGGAGAAGGGGGTATGTCTGGCTCACAGAAACCCAAGGAGCCCTCACCCAACCCACGGGGTCCAGGTGGAGCTTTGTCCCTGTGGAGCCAGGCTCTGCCTAGCTTGCAGTGGGGATGGTGATGGCCAGCAGGGTAGTGGCTGGTAGTGGGCAGTTTCTCAGAAGTCACCTCCAAAGGAGGATCCCAGCAAGGCCCCTCTGTTCCAGGGTCTGGGGAGGTCTCCCAGAGCACAGGACAGCCCCCCCCCCCCCCTCCGGTCAGAGGCAGAGTATCCTCCAAACCTACTGCCACCACCCAACGTGGGCCCTCAGCCTCCTGTCTGGACTCCCTGCTCCCCAACTCCCCCCGCTCCCCGTACCAGCTGCCAGATTGTTGTGCCCAAGGTTCTGATCTAATCACGCCACCCTCCCTCCAGGACCCTCTGTGGCTCCCTACTGCCAGTAAATAAGGTCCAAAACTTTAAGAGGCATTTCCAGGCCTCATCTCCCACCACTCTCCCTGCGAACTCTCTACTCTGGTCAGCCTGGTCAGACCCACTCTCCTGCTTCCATGCCTTTCATCATGCCAGTCCTGCCTCCTGGGACAATCTTCCCCCAAACTCTGCGTTCTCTGTCCTTCAAGGCTACACTCAAATGCTCTCTCCTCCAAGCAGCCTTTGCGGATTCCCCACAGCAGGGCAGGCCTTTCCCTCCCTTATCTTTGACAGTCCTATATCTGTACCTCTCTCCTGGATACTCCCATCATCTTACTGGGTCTCCACATCACATCCCTGCCGGAGAGAGCTCCCTGAGGATGAGATCTAGGTCTTTCTCAGCCTGCACCGGCCCCCATGTAAAACCTGGCACCAAAGCCTCCAAAAGACGAAGAGTAAGAGTAAAAATTTTAAAGAAATAATAATTTCAGGGCGCCTGGGTGGTTCAGTTGGTTAAGCGACTGCCTTCGGCTCAGGTCATGATCCTGGAGTCCCGGGATCAAGTCCCACATCGGGCTCCCTGCTCAGCGGGGAGTCAGCTTCTCCCTCTCACCCTCCCCCGTCTTGTGCTCTCTCTCTCTCAAATAAATAAATTAATTTAAAAAAATCTTAAAAAAAATAATTTCGAAAGCCAAATTACCCAAATCCATTCAAATATACTTTACAGAAATAATGATATTTACTGTGGGATGGGGGGTGCATTTTAATATTTAATAGGATGTGGATTGAAGCCTCTAAAAAGAGTGTCCAGGGCGCCTGGGTGGCTCAGTTGGTTAAGCGACTGCCTTCGGCTCAGGTCATGATCCTGGAGTCCCAGGATCGAGTCCCGCATCGGGCTCCCTGCTCAGCAGGGAGTCTGCTTCTCCCTCTGACCCTCTTCCCTCTCGTGCTCTCTATCTCTCATTCTCTCTCTCTCAAATAAATAAATAAAATCTTTAAAAAAAATAAAAAATAAAAAGAGTGTCCAGGGCCTCAGATGTCTGCTGCCTGCAGGGACAGCTGTTTGATTAAACACATGGGGGACTGGACGCAGGCCCCTAACTGAAGCCTCCCGGGAGCTGACAGGTCTCTTAGAGAAGCCCTGGGCAGTTGTCGGGGAGGAGACAGGGACTACTCACGGGTCACCAGGTCAAAGCACTTTTTCTCCTCAGGGTTTGGCCTCACTTGGCACGTTAGCAGGGTCAGCTTCACTGGGGGCCGGTTTATCTGTGGGAATTTGGGGAGAAAGGACACATGTTCCCCTCCGGGTCTCCCAAACTCTCAGGCTTCCATTTTCCCAGTCCGTTAAATAGGCATAATAGTCCTGTTCCGGTTCATGTCCCCCCTCTCCCAGCGCCTCATCGATGTGGAGTGTGGGCCAAGATTAGGTCGGGAGCTTTGAGTCCCAGCCTTCTTCCCAAAGGGGGTCTCCAGCAACTTGGATCCAGGTTTGGGGGCCAGGGCTGCAGGGAGGGTTTGACACTTGTTGGTTCAGAAGTGAAGAGAGGACCTATCGATTGCGCCCTGAGACCCCCCACCCCCACCCCTCCAGGCCTCACCGTGCTGTGGGAGATGGTCAGGCAGCCATACTTGACTCCACACTTCCTTTTCTGCCAGACTCTTCGAATTCTAGAGCCCAGAGGGATAGAGAGACACTGACCCAAGGCTCACACCTAATTCCCCTGTATCAGAAAACAAGAGTCCTGGACCGGGTCCCTGGCCCCACCCGTATAACCTCCAGGCACACCTCTTCACCTCTTCCATCCCCTGACCCCTACACCCCTCACTTTCTGGGGCTCCCTTCTGATGATGGAGACATAGCCTGCCCTGAGGTACCTCCCAGTCTGATGGGGGAAGCATAGCCCCCACTCTCTGGGAATCCTTATTCTGAAGGGGATCACATGACCCTGGCCCTCTGAGAGCTTCTCGTCTGATAAAGGAGACACAGCTCCCAACCTTAGGGAACTCCTAGACTGGAAGGAGGATCAGGCTCTTGATCAAAACAGATGCATTATGATTAGGGATAAAGCAAGATAAATATTTAGACCCCAAAAATAAAATTAGCAAATCCACGATCCAAAGCTACTTAACACTTCTGTAAGAGGTAAATATTAATTGGTATAACAAAGTTATTCTTCTCTGATAAAAACTGATTAGTAAGTAGAAACGTGAACACATCCCATGGAGCCTTTGCATTTCACACACTGATTTTTTTACACCAGGGAGCAAGGCACAGTCAACACTTTCATTTCCAGGCATATTCAGTATATTATAGAGGTTAAAGGTAAGGGCATGGGGATGGTCTAGGGCATCGTAAGTGCTCAGTAAGTGCTAGCAGCTGCTTTTATTCTTTTTCAAGTTAGGAACAACCAGTGACTTCTAAGCAGACGTTCACGTGCCTAGGATTCTGATGATTTTGCATTGCTAGGGTGGAGGTCCTGGAACCCTCAGAGTCTACCTAAATGATGAGAACGGTCCCATTGGGCAGCTCCCCCAACTGTCATTTCCTGGCCGTGTGGCTTTGGGCAAGTTACTCAAGCTCTCTGAGTCACTTACCCATCACTCTTCTTGTAGAGAAAGCCCACCTTCTCTGTCCCAAACTGCTTGTTGCCTTGGTGCTGATGGATGCTGTAGCCACCTCCACCTCCTGAGTTCTTCCGGCTCAGATTCTCCTGTTCCTCCGACATGCAAAGGAGACCTTAGGGCATCTGGGTGGGCAGAGCCTCATTCTGCAGGGGTCTCTCTCAGGGACATTTCTCAAGGGACCCTTGAAGTGGGGTCTTCCTCCTCTCCCTCCCTCCACGGTGGGCCTTGGGAGAAGGCGTTCCTTTGGGGATGATTCAGGGGCTGACCTCTCTGCTCTCGAGCTGCAGTGTCCCTCGGAGGGAGTCCCGGAGCCGGGTCAGCTTCTGGAGCTCCTCCTCCTGGGCTTGACGCAGCTGTGGAACAGAGGGCCGGACCCCACCGTCAGCCAGCAGACGGGCCAGGCGCACAGGCCAGAGCAAGACGAGCAGAAGCCCGGAAAGACAGGGGCTTGACAGTGGGCCCAAGGCTGAGGCCCAACTTACCGCATGTACAGAGGCTGCCAGCTTCTCGATGAAGGGGGACAGGCTCTGAGCAGCCTTCCAGCCGTCTTGGAAAAAGCTAAGGGGTATCAGGCCAAACAAGGGATGAGAAAGATGAGAAAGAGAGAAGCAGGAAGTGTGGGAGAAGGTGCTCCAAGGATCACAGGGCAGCTGGGGGCAGTATTCTCTGTCAGGCAGGAGCCGGCTCTCTGGAGCCAAAGTTGTCTGGGTCCAGATCCCACTTACTAGCTGGGTGATGTTAATAAATCTGAGCCTCAGTTTTCTGAGGAGAAAATGGGTTGCTGGGGATTGAGCAGGAGCCAATGTGTAAAGTACTTAGCGCTGATACCTGGTGAGCACCCACCAAAGAGGAGCCGTGGAAAGCACTACCAACAAGGCAGACACAGAGTCCTCGAGGGCCTGCTAGACCCTGGGGACGGGCCTTGTTTGGTGTAGCCTGAAGGGTTAAGGGGCACGGGGCACGGGGTGGGGGCGGGGACAGGGGCGAAACCTACTTGTGCTGCGCGTGGAAGAACTTGATGAGGCTCTGCAGGAAATCAGGACCCTGCTTCATCTGGCTCTCCCCGGCTCTCAGCAGATACTGGGGAAGGAGCAGGGCCAGGCATGCAGTGTGAGCAGAACCTGAATCCTGGGGGCAAGGGGCTGCCATCCCCATCCCGGGCTAATCTTCTTGGCCATCACTGAACTTCAGTGATATCCCTCTTGGCCAGAACCTGTGACTGGGCCCCCCTGGGGGTTCAGGAGACGAAGACAGGAAGACACGTCCCACCCCACCCTCACCCCGGCAGCACCCTTACCTCACACATGTGCAGCTGGAAGACACGCCGCTCTCTCTGGGTGTCCTGGGCCACCTCCCCGGGGCTCCCTCCTGTCACCCTGGCCCGGTCTCTCTCCTTCTCCAGCCTGGCCCTAGGCCCCAAGGAAAGAGAGGCCTGAGCGACTCTCACTAGAGCCCCTTTCGCGTCCCACCGCCTCTCCACGCTCCTCTCTGCCACAAGCACACGAGAGAGGGGCCTCCTGTGTGGCAGGGCTGGGGTACAACGGTGAACAAGGTGGATTCGGGAATCCACAGGCTGGTGGGGGACAACGACGTGGATCATATCACAGCCATGATGAGAGCCATGGAAGGCTAAAAGGGGGATCCGACCTCGTCGGGCTGCTCAGGAAGTGCTGTTCGAGGTGAGATCTGAAGTCTGAGAAGCTGCCTGGAGGCAGCGAGGAGCATCAGACCACGTGACTGCTGGAGGCAGGAGGCACCGGGGCTCAGGAGTGGAGGTGGAGAGGAAGTGGTTTCCGGTGAGCTGCAGAGGGGCCAGATCACGCAGGGCCTAATTCAGATCATGTCAGGGTTCCCGAGAGCAATGGGAAGGAGTGGAAGGTTTTTATGCAGGGAAGGGGTGGGCTTAGATTAGGGCCAGGTGGGGTTTGGGGTGACCAGTACGATTTTGCTGGAAGGGATTTAGGGCCTCGTGGCTTAAAGGATCACAAAGTGCCTTCATACTTCTGAGCCCACAGAGCTTCCCACTTAAAGCTTAGAAAACCCTTGTTCTTTTCTTTGTAAGTGAGGACAGTGCCTCCCATGCTTGCAGCTAAGTGTAACCTGGGCCTTGCCCCCACAGATCTCAAGGGTTGGCTGTTTTCCCTCTTTGGGGATGGGTGGATCTGTGTGCAATTGATTTCCTGGAAATCCCACGCCCAGCAGACCACCCACTCTCAGCAGGAGAGTGTTTCCACATCTGGGGCTGGGCACATGTAACCACAGCTCCTCTGTCAAGGAGATGTCTTGCTTATCAGTTTTGCTTTCAAGTAGGTGCCAGACCTGAGCAAAGAAGACAGCTGTGGGATACATTACAAGCATCACTTCCCCTCTCCAAGCCTCTGTCTCCCTCGTCTGCAAGATGGGGATCCTTATCTGTACCCAGATGACAGAGGATGCAAAACTTAGCATACAGAAGACCCTACAGCTGTTATTATCACAGGCCCCCCTAGGCCTTAGTTTTTCCATTTGCAAACTGGGGAAGCAATGGCCTAGGCAGAGTTCACTCTGGCTTTAAAGTTCCAGGCCTCACTGAGGTCAGGCCTCCAGGACAGTGTTTATATGCAGAATCTGTCCCTGGAGACCCACAGAGCAGCTTCTCAACCATGGAACTACAGATACTTTGTCCAGACGATTCTTTGATGTGGAGGCTGTTCTGTGGATGTGGGATGTTTAGCAGCATCCCCAGCCTCAACGCACGAGGTGCCTGTAGCTTCTCCCAGTTGCGACAGCCAGAAATGTCTCCTGGGGGTGACGGTGGGGGTGCAAAATCACCCCTGCCTGACAACCACTGCTCTAGAGTGCAGTTCTGTAGGTGTTCTAGAAAAATTTCTTAGGAGTGGCTCTTTTACATTTCCCTAAGGCTTTATGATATCCTGAGAGGGAGTCTGTAGCAGGGCAGTGGAGTAAGGGTGGGGACTGTCCCTATGACCCGGGCCTGGGTCATGACAGATGCTTTTTGGGGGATCTGAAGATGAGCAGCAGCCGAGAGAGGTGATGGCTGGGCCGGTAGGGTGTCAGCAGTGAGCCTGGCAGCTTGCTAAGGAGGGCAGGAGACAGAGCAGGCAGAGGGGCTGGGCGGCGGCGGGGGGGGGGGGGGGGGAGTCTCCCATAGACCTCGCTACCACATCTTCCAATAGTGAAAAATGAAAAATAAGCTAAATGTCTATCAGTAGGAAGTAGTTAAATAAATTATGCTGCGGCTAACTATGGGAATACTATGCAACTGTTACAAAGGATGAGGAAGCATATGTACTAACATTGAGAGACATCTGCTCCAGAGTAAATGGACAAAAAGGAAGCCCAATAGGGTACAGTGGCTAGAAACGCATAGTCTGGATTTGAATGGCAGCTCTCTCACTTAACCTTTATAAATCTTTCTAAGCTTCAGTTCCTCCATTTCAAAACTGAGACAAATACCGTCTTGTACTCAGATGGTATGATGCATGGTACAGTCCCTGGCATATGGTAAGCCCTCAATAAATAGCAGGATTATGATGATGCTAATGATATTGATGGTTATGGTAATAACCACTGGTGATTCCTTTATTTAGATTCTATTTATTCATTTGAGAGAGAGAGCAAGCAAGCACAAGCAGGGGGAGCGGCCGAGGGAGAGGGAGAAGCAGGCTCCCCACTGAGCAGGGAGCCCAACTCAGGGCTCGGTCCCAGCACCCTGGGATCACGACCCGAGCCGAAGGCAGACGCTCAACTGACTGAGCCACCCAGGTGCCCCTGGATAATTTTTTTTTTTTAGCATAGGGTGCTTCCTTATTTACTTATTTAATTTTGGGGTGTGTGTGTGCAGGCTCTAGTGGAGATTAAAGGACAGAAGCTAGTTAGCTCAGGATGAAGACAAGCTGTAAAGTACTATAGATGGCTTCGTGGATTACCATAGCTTTGTCCCTCAGTCTCAGCTGAGGTAACCTACAGAGATTTACCCCACCAAGGCTGACCTAGTCATCTGAGATGACCTGCCACCTCAAACTACTAGCTGGGGAGTGCTTTTTATTCTCTCACACCCTGGCCAGAAAAGAGCAAAACTCCTATTCCCTCAATGTCCTCAAAGGTTCACCAGTGGTTCATAAACATTTCAACTTCGGACATATTTTATTTCCTTTGAATGGAGTTGCCAGAAGAGGAGTAAAATGAATAGGGAGTGAGAAGCAGGGAAATGCTAGTTACTGAGGAGATTGAGAGGAACGGAGAAGGGGACTTTGGGCACAGTCTGGTATTCAGACAGGGACTGAGGGGGTCAGTGAGGAGGACGGTGGGAGAGGAAAGGAATCCAAACTAATCATGCACCTGCCAAACTGACACCTTGAACAGCCTCTCCTGTGATGCCTCCTCCCACCGCCCTCCCGTCCACCCAAACAAAACCACCTGTCTCCCCTGCCACCCCGGTGCTCGTACTGTCCCTGTGGCACCATCACTTTGTATTTTCGTCACTTATCGACCCACCTCTCTTCTCGCTTACAAACCAGTGGGATCCACTAAGGCAGGGATTGTGGTGGTGTTTTTTTCCCTTACTTCTTACCTGTAAGTTGGGGATAATAACAGCCCCTTTCCCTGCCAAGGGGAGTCAATCTGATAATAGATCTAAAGAGCTTATCACAGTTCCTCGGACAGAGGAAGCTCTTAAGTAAGTATAAGTATCAGCTGCTATTATTACTAATTATTATTTTTAAGCACTAATATTATGCCGGGTGCTCCGCTAGACCCTTCACATACTAAAGTGATAACCCCGTGGGGCAGGAATCATTACCCCATTTTACAGTTGAGGAGCCTGAGGCTGAGACAAGTCACAAATCGCTCGGCTGTTAAGTGCTAGAGCTAGGATTTGAATCCAGGTCCGTCTGACGCTAGAGCCTTGGGGACAGCACTGGTAACCAACACAGTGCCTCAGATTTGCTCCATCCCTCCTGCCTTGCCTGGTCCCCCCAGCTCGTGACAGGCACAGTGTCTTTTTTTTTCAAAATGTATTTATTTAATTTTTAAATTTTAATTCCAGCATAGTTAACATATGGTGTTCTATTAGTTTCAGGTGTACAGTATAGTGATTCGACAATTCTATACATCGCTCAGTGCTTGTCACAGTAAGTGATTTATTTATTTGAGGGGGGGCAGAGGGAGAGGGACCGAGAATCTCAAGCAGACCCCTGGCTGAGCGCGGAGCCCCATGCAGGGCTCCATCCCACGACCCTGAGATCATGACGGAGCCGAAACCAAGAGCCGGTCGCTTAACCGACTGAGCCACCCAGCTGCCCTGTAGGTGTACTTAATCCCCAGCACTATTTCACCCATCCCCCCACGGTGTCTTTTCTGACAGGTCACAGTCAGGGATCGTTTTACACAAGATGAAGCCGAGCCCCAGAGAAGGGACATGACTGTCCCAGATCCTGAGCCGGTCAGGGGGAATGCTAGGGGCCGAGGCCTGGGCTCCCGCCTCTTGGCCCCTTGCTGTGCTATTCTGGTCTCGGTTCTGGCTCAGAAAGATGGCCAATAAAGACTTGGTGAACTGCAGTGCTAGACGCTTTATAGGCACTGTGCTTCTTGCATTTCCACGTCAACCCTGCGAGGTATCGGCCGGCCCCATGTTTCAGATGAGGAAACAGACCTGCATATGGAACAGCCTAGAAAAACCAGGGCCCTGCAGACAGATGCTATTCAGGGCCCTTCCAGCTGCTGCCCACCCTGGTGTGGGAAGAAGGAGGTGGAAATGCACAGTAGCTCAGGGCTCGCCCATATCTAGCTATACCTGAAGCCCTCACCAAAAGGCACGTACCACAGACAGCTGTGCCAGGACATGTAGCTCAGCCTGTGTGACGTGCACGGCAGGGGCCAGGAGTCCATGGAGCACAGACTCAGAGAGAGAGCACCGGACTCAGAAGCCCTGGGTTCTAGTCCAGACCCTGTTGATAACTCACTGGAGAACCTTCACCGAGCCCCTCTCCCCATCAATTACAGACTCTTTTCTTGAAACAAGACCTTACAGGCAAGATCACGATGGAACTCTGGTAAAAGCAGAACTGCATGGAGGAGGTTGGCTGGGGGGGGCGGGGCAGGGGGAGTTATTCTTCCCACTTGATAGACGGTGTCCTGCGAGGCTGAGGGCTTGCTTACGGTAACTCGGGAAGATGCAGGCCATGTGGTGACCCCACATCAAGTCCCAAAGACAAGGACTGCCTGCATGTGTGCACCCTTCCCTGGGCCTCTCCCACGCCCTTCACCCCAGGGTCTACCTGCACAACTGCAGTGTAGACGGGGATGCTGCTGGCATGGGGGGGTCCCAGCCTTCCTTCAGCCTTGGGAGGTCCCCATGGCCCTGGGGCTGGAGGAACAATAAAGCTCCAGGATCTACTTCTTAGAATGGATCCTACAAAAGTAATAATTATGGGTGGGAGCAAAGATTTAGTTCCAAGGACAGCTTCCCGAAGGACAGGGGAGACGAAATACGTCATGGATCATGCATATGTTTGCACCCATTTAAGTGACATTGTATAAGAATATGTAACAGTGTGGAAAGATGGTCAGGCTGTATTTTTAAGTAAACAAAACAAAACAAAACAGTATGATTATTATGTTTTCAGTTTTGCAAAAATATTTCTTTATATATAGAAAAATGACTAGAAAGGGGCGCCTGGGTGGCTCAGTCGGTTAAGCGTCTGCACTCAGCCTAGGTTGTGATCCTAGGGTCCTGGAATTGAGCCCTGGGTCTTGCTCCCTGCTCAGCGGGGAGCCAGCTTCTCCCTCTCCCTCTGCTGCTTCCCCTGCTTGTGCTCTCACTCTCTCTCTGTCAAGCAAATAAATAAAATCTTTAAAAAGAAAAATGACTAGAAAGATGTTACTACTTGAGGCTTGGAAATTAAGAATTTTCCTCTTGGTTTCAGTAGCTTCCCCTCCCCCCTCGTTTTTAAGTGATAAAACGACAGAGTGTGCCCCCATACTATGTAAAAATATTCAAACAACAGAGAAGTAGTGGCTAGTCCCCATGTGGCCCTAATCCTCTCCCAAGGATAATTAAAATTTTTTTCTTCTTTTGCTTCTCCTTATTTTCTAAGTTATTCACAATGGACAGATACTGCTTTCGCAAAATGCAAGCGAAAACAAAATTTTACAAACAGCCAACAGTGCTCTGAGGTATGGTGAGCCTGGCCGAGCCCTGGAAGAGTCCTGCAGACAGAGCCTGAGGAGTCTCTGTTCTGGGGGAATTGGGTTCTTCTGTCCCTGTGATGTCCCCGTAGCTGGTGAGAGATCCCGAGTATCGTGTGGTGAACCCAAGAGGCCCGGGTAGGACACTGACTCCTTCTCTCCTCTATGTCCACCAAAATGTTGAGAGATACCACCTGGTGTTGCAGAAAGATGATCAAGGAGCATGAATCCCAGTTCTACCTCTGCCTAGCTGTGTGGCCTTGGGCAAGTGACTTAACTCATCTGAGCCTCCGATTCCTTCTCTGACAATCGGGACGCGAACCCCTCCCAAACAGGGCTGGGTAGTCACGAGGATTAAGTGGCTGACACGCAGAGGTGTTCAGTAAATGGTAGCTGCCCACGTCCGGAACCACGGAGCAGATGGGCCTCTGAGAGCAGCATCTTGAGGTCCCTTCCCAACTGCTTCCCTTTGGTGGTCTCGCAGTCCAACCCCCAGACTTCCATCAGGCCTGGGCATAAATCACCCCCCGTAAAATGCCTCTAGAGAGTGAGATGCTGTGCGCTTTTGGGTGACATGTTCGGGCAGCACTGAAGTTCTCCCCAGTGTCTAGCCTCCTGCTGCAAGACCAGCATTACTGCCCTGGGGAAACCACCCTGACCGCAGCCACTTACATTTTGGCTTCATAGTCCTTCCACGCCTTCTCCAGCTGCTTTTTGGAATCCTGTGGTTTTAAAAAGAACAATTTGCCCAAAGGGGCGCTTGGGGTCTGGAATCCACAGTCCACTTTGCTACCTTTAAGGTGACCCTGCACTTTCGTGCTCACCTATGCTGCTCAGAGCCATGCTCCAACTAACCCCTACACCCCCAGAGCACTTACTGTAAACCTCACCCCCGCCAATAGACCCAACTGGCCCCGTTCTCAGGGCTGAGACGCTTCACCCACCTAACCTCCTCCCATAGTTGCTGAGAATCAGCTGGGTTTGGTGGGCGTTGGCCCGAGGTGTGGGAAGATTTTTGGGGTCTGCCCTAAGTCCTCTCCCTCAGAAGATGGAGATCACCATAAGGATAAGGATGGGAAGATGAAGGTCAGACTCCTCCCCTAACTTTATCCCACCCCTTCCTCCTGCCTGGTACTAGATCATGCTCTCAACAGGAAGAGTACGGGTAGAGGGACGAGGGACATATGCACAGAGAGGCTGAGAAGTCTACCCAAGGCCACACAGCAAGCCAGTGAGACCTGGCTGATCCTTGGCCTAGTTTGCCTAAGCCTCATCAGGCAGGACTGCTCACACCCTTCAGAATTGCCCTAGTCAGCCCTGGGGGGGGGGGGGCGGAAGCTGCATGGCTGGTTTGGGTGGTTCCCAGGCTGGTGACCGGCCTCAGGCAAGAGGGAAGCCTCTGGGGGGAGGACAGCTTCTCCCCAGGGCCTTCTGGGGCAGATTTCTCAGGGAGATTATTCTGTCACTTTCTTTGAGTTTTGCTCTGCCTAGAGACCGGAGCTGCCAGGTGCAGAGAGGAGCCAAGCCTGGGAGTTAGGAGCCCCAGGTCCCACCCTGGCTCCTCCACCAACCAGCTGTATGAACTGTAAGCAGGTTCCCCAACTCCCTGAACCTCGGGTTTCCTCCGCTGCAGAACAGGGATGACAGTGCCCACGGAGCCCACCTCGTGGGCTATCTCACAAAGGGCTCAGGCAGATAGTAGGTCAGCCATCTTCGGCTGACGCCAGAGCCAGGTCTTCCCAGCCTGAGGGTCCCTAATATGGAGTCAGCACTCCCACTGTGACAGCCCCACTTGACCTCCGGCTTCAGCCCAGCCCTGCCTCCCCTCTGGTCTCCTGCCCACCACTCTCTCGTTCCCTCCCACCACCTTTGGGCATCCCCACTCCCCAAATGGGAACTCACCTGTCGTCCGTCCCTCAGTTGCCCCTTCAGTAGACTGTCCAGGGGGAATGAGACGATGTTGTTCAGGTTTTGAACCTGGAAAGAGCAGAGACCCCCACACCCCACCCTGGGTGACCATCTGTCCAGCCCCAAGGGGCTAGGACACAGCATCAGGAGGCAACGGATGGCACTGGGGGGAGAGGAGGTGGGGGGGGAACAGAGGTGAGAGCGGAGGGTAGCAGGGGTGGTGGAGTCGATCTCCCATAAGAGCTGTTACCCCCCCCCCCCAACTAACCAGCCTCATCACCTCCGAGCTCTAGGGACATCCACGGTCAGTCCCATCTCTGGCCCTTTGCCTCGAGCACCCTCACCTGTCCCCTCAGACCTCGATTCTGAAGTGCCCATCTGTCATTTGTATCCGGCTAGCTCCTTGTCTCCCCCTATCATGTGGGGAACCCTTCGGTGGTAGTATGGGGCGAACACAGGAGTCAGAGCTGACCAGAGTACCCCATCCTCGGGCTGTAGTGATTGGGTCAGGCACATGATTCAAGCCAGCCAATCAGGATGCTTCCTGGAACTTTCGGCCAAAGTCATGGGAGAAAGGCTGTCTTTCTTCTGGCAATATTGTGAATCTGGGTCTGCTGGGCCATCTTGCCCACCGAGCAGACACAGAGAGAAACTATCTACGAGAAAGAGAAGAAGCCTAAAGCCAGTTGCATACCTGGATTTCCCATTACAAGGGCCAATGCATTCCTTGTTTAAAAAATCCTAGTTTGAAAAAAAAAATCCTATTTTGAATTGAGTCTCTATCATTTGGCAGCCCCAACTGCCTGTCTGATATTCCAGCTCACCTTTCAAGGTACAGCTTGGGTCTCCCCTACTCTAGGAAGCCTTCCTGACTGCTCCTACCCATGACCTATGCTGATCTTCCCTTGTCATTTTTTTTTTAGATTTTATTTATTTATTTAAGAGAGAGAGAGCGCGCGCGTGTGTGCGCACAAGTGGGGGGAGGGGCAGAGGGACAAGCAGACTCCCCCGCTGAGCGTGGAGCCTGACTCGGGGCTTGGTCCCAGAACTCTGAGATCATGACCTGAGCCGAAGTCAGACACTCAACGGACTGAGCCACCCAGGCGCCCCATGACGCTCCCTTTTCTGAACTTTGGCAGCACCAGGCCTCTGACCCAACTTGCTGGGTTCTTGAGTTTGTGCCACACTGCTGGTCATGTTTGGTGTCGTCCCACATCTCAGTTCCTGCCTCGCCCACTAGACTGTGGCTCTCTAAGGCACAGCCTGACTTTTTCCTGTGTCACCAGCCCCCAGTACAATGCCCAGTACAGAGGAGCCCCTCAGCAAACCCTAGTTTGACCGTTACAGGGGGAGGGGAGATAAAGACAAAAGCAATCACTAATTCAGTTGAACTCAAACACTAAAGACCTACACAAAGGACAGTGCGAGAGGCGGGGCTATGCAAAGAGATATAATAATGACAGATGCAATAGTAGCAAACACTTCCTGAGTGCTTACTCAGGCGTAGGCACTTAACTTGCGTAAGCCTCATTACAGCTCTGTGAGGTGGGTAACGTTATTAGCCCAATTTTAGAGATGGGGCCCAGGCAGATTGAGTGACTTGCCCAGAATCACACACCTAGAGAGCAGCAGAGCAGGGATTCAAGGTCTGCGTCTAAGTCCGAGGTCCGGGTGCTCAACCACCAAGCAAACTGCCTGGCAGAGGTGATGCAGCCAGGGACTGGGCAAGGGAGGGACTGGAGCCATGAAAGCCAGTCCACAAGCCACGGAGCCTGGAGAGAGCTGGGCTCTCCCAAGGGGCTCCAGCCAGGCTTGTGTTCAGATGCTGGAGCTAGACACCCTGGGTTCAAATCCAGCGATATGAGCTCGGGCAAGTTGCTTGACCTCATGCCCTAGTTTCCTAGCCCGTAAAGTGCGGACAATTAGTAAAACCAAACCCACAAAGCTATGCTCTAGGATTCGGTGGGTTAACCCACGTGAGGTACCGAGAACTGTGCCCATTTGTGGGAAGAGCTTGTATCTCAGGAAAAAAACCTCAGGCAAGAACCTAAGGACACTGGGCAGGTGCAGGAGCTAAGACGCTTGCTGAGGGGAGGTAGGTTCCAGGCTCTGAGGACACGGCAGATGCAGTTGGGAAAGCAGAGGACCAGGAGGGGTCAGGGGAGGTGGTGGCATGAAGACAGGAACCCCAGAGTCGGCCTTCCCTTCTTCCAGACTCCCTCCAGGGAGCCCTCTCTTTGTGGGGCTCTTCCCCTCTGTGAGCCTCCCTCTGCTGCTGGGTACTCACCAATGAAGAGAAAGAGGAGGGCAGAGCTGGAGGGAGAGCAGGAGAGAGAAGATGTGGGGTGGGGAGGCAGAGAAGAAGAAGAATGCAAATGGGAGGTCAGAACTGGAAAGGGATCTGGGTCGTTGGTCAAGGTCAAGGGAGACTAGAGGTCCAGGGCAACCCCGGACAGTCAGGTTCTTAAGCCCACTTGATTTACCCCGAGCCTAGGCTAAGGGCTGCCTGAGAAAGGAACAGGGCCTCACCAGGTTCTTGAAAAGTGCAGCCACCTCGCGGGTGAACACGGCCAAGTTCAGGAAGCCCGTGGAAAGCTCGTGACTGTTTTGGGACAAGTGACTGTTGCCTAAGGATTCTACAGCCTCTCGGTACTGCTCCTCATTCTCCACGTGGCCTGTGGAGGTAGGAAAAGGCAGAGTCAGTTCCTCGCTGGGGCTGGGGAAGGGGCTGCTTGGCCAGGCTGGGCATCAAGCAGGCTCACTCACCAAGTCCGGAGCTGTGGATCGCCCGCACAGCCTTCTTTATTCTCTGCAAGATGGCCTGGTCTCCTTCCAGGATCTGGAAGCAAATGCAGACAGAGTTCAGGGATGCTCAGCTGGGAGGGGTGCCTGACTCCATGATCCCACCCTTCAGACACACATATAAAGTTTCTTCCCCCAAACATGAACAGACCACCCTCTTCCACCCAGACCACATAGGACACCATAGATCAGTCATACCACTCCAGGAAGACCTACAGACTTTTCTCCCCACCTCCAATGCAGGCCAAGTAAATGTAGCGATTCCGAGGCATGTGGTGTAGTGGGGAATGCCAGACCTGGGTTTGAAGGCTGACTCTGGCACTAGTGTGTGTGTCGATCTAGACAGATCTGTTAACTTCTCTGAGCCTTGGGTCCCTTATTTGCAAAATGGAGATGATACTATGGGCCCCTGGAGGTGCAGAGAGAAGTAGTGATCTGAAATATATACAAAAGTGCTTAGCAAAAGACCAGAGAGAACGCGGACATCTCTGTATTCTCAAAGACATATCTCAAAGATGGTAGAATGCTTGTTCATCAAATCCGGGGCTCAATAAGCCAAAGGGGCCACACTCAACCCCGACTGGAAAGAATTGTGGGGGCGGCATCAAGCAACCTCTGTGGATTGCAGAACAGACAGCAGGTGGTGGGGGAGGTCAGGAGATGTGATGGGGAGAAGCAGGCCTCACGGGGCCGGGGGGACGGCGGGGGGGTTCAGCCGGGGATCAAAATCTCCTCTTTCAGTGGGGTGCAGAAGCTCCAACCTCATGGACCCCTTACAGAATGCTTAGTGAAGCTGGAAATTATTATAGAACGTTAGGGCTGAGAAAGGCTGACAGAGCCCCCAATGGAGACTGGGGCCTAGAGAGAGCAGGGCTTGGCCCAGAGCCACTGCTGCAGCCACACACCCATCCCCCCCCGGCCACAGCCCCACCTATTTTGTCCGGTGACTGAAAAGGGATCAGAGTTTATCTCCAAAGAGTTACCTTCAACGTGACAGGAGTTAGCAAACACATTCGGAAAGGATACGCACAGGAGGGCACGCACCGGGCAGACCTTGGGGGCAATGTGGAGTGTTCTCCGAAGCCTCGGGCAGGTGGGAAGCCTCAGGAGGGAGAGGGGTCTGGTTTTGAAGCTCAGCTCCAGCGCCCAGATGCTGTGTGACCCCCCCAGCAAGTTGCTTCCTGATTAGCTATCTGTACAATGGGCGGAAATAATGCCTCCCTCTCAGGGCTGTTATGAGGATTATATGTATGAGACGATGCACATAAAGGGCTTCGCCTGGTGCTAAGCCCAGAGTGTGTCCTCAAATAACAGTACATGTGATCATTATCAGCACCCGCTGCTGCTGCTAGAAGGAGCCATCAAATTCTGAGTCCTGTTCCTACAGGGACTAGAAAGCTAACATTCTCCTCCCTGAGTACAAATTTCTTGTTTGGGACATGGAGGCCCATCCCAGGGCTGAAGAAAAAATGTCAAGGAATTAGGGAGATGGAGGGGAGAGGAGGCCATATCTAAATGAGCTACAGAACTCAGACACTCTACCGGAGAAACAAAGACAAGGGGGAGAACTCGGGCATCACCAAAGTTCCCAAAGACCCAGACGAGGAAACGTGCATTCATCAAAGCCCATGATCCTCACCTTGAGACTTGAAAGGGAAAGCTAAGACATGATTAATTTAAGGAGCTCTGACTTCACTCCAATAGACAGTGCAGATCACAGATACGAATGAATTCCAAAGAGACCTAGAAAACTCCAGGAAGGGGGCTCCTGGGTGGCTCAGTGAGGTAAGCCTCTGACTCTTGATTTCGGCTCAGGTCATGCATGATCTCGGGGTCCTGGGATGGAGCCCGGAGTCGGGCTCCATGCTCAGCGCGGGGAGTCTGCTTCTCCTTCTCCCTCTGCCCCTCCCCACCCCGTGCACTCTCTCTCAAATAAATAAATAAAAATAAAAATTTTTTAAAGATTTTATTTATTTATTTGACAGAGAGAGACACAGCGAGAGAGGGAACACAAGCAGGGCGAGTGGGAGAGGGAGAAGCAGACTTCCCGCGGAGCAGGGAGCCTGATGCGGGGCTCGATCCCAGGACCCCGGGACCATGACCTGAGCCGATGGCAGAGGCTTAACAACTGAGCCACCCAGGCGCCCCCAAAATAAAATCTTTTTTAAAAAGAGAAAGCTCCCTAGAAGGCAGATCCATGTGCCTAACATACAGAAAATACCCAATATTTGTTTACCTAAATGAAGGACGTTTTGCAAAGTCCTGGGACATGGACCTGAGAAGTATATGTTCATGCTCTAGATACTTTTCGGGGAGTCTCCCCACCCCATGTAACCTACTCTTGGAAAAGTGCCCTCCTTCCCTCTAGAGGTGGGTCCTTTATTACCCTGTTTGTTCTAGCCAGAGTTGACTGGAGCAGGATGGACACCTGAGCCAGGCTGGCCCAAACAGTTTCTCTCTCCAAGAAATTTGGAATTGGGCTCTGAAGTTGGCTAATTGATCTGAAGTACTTAAGCTGGGACCTCTTTCCCACCATGCGCAAAGAGAAAAGAACAAAGCAGATGTATAAAAAGAAGCAAATGAGACCCATGCTGCCCCTGAAAAGCAGAAGAAAGAGGCTGCTCTGGTTTCTGGCAAATCTCCAGATCCCACACCCTGAGAGGCTCCTCCACACTTCCTGTCCTTGGGTCTTCATGAAATATCCCTGAATGCACCCAACAAATTCCCCTTCGTGCTTAAGCTGGTTTGAGAGGATCTCTCTTCCCTGCAGTGTGGCAGAGACTGCTGGTTGGCTCCCAGTGTCCATTCTCTCTTCTTCCTTGGTAATAAGAACACTGACTTTTCAGATGGCCACTCGGCCACTCACAGTACAGGCTACAATTCCCAGTTTACCTTGCAGCTAAATGTAGTCACATGACTAAGTGCTGACCTATGTCATATAATGGATATTTCATTTGTTAGCTTCCAGAAGTATTCTTAACCAACTGAGCCACCCAGGCACCCAGCTTCCAGAAGTATTCTTAAAAGGAAGGGAGAGACTACACACCCATTAAAATGGCCAAAATCCAAAACACTGACAACACCAAATGCTGAGGAGGATGTGGAGCAACATGCACTCTCATGCACTGCTGGTGGGAATGCAAAATGGCACAGCCACTTCTCTAGACAGCTTGGCAGTTTGTTACAAAACTAAACATACTCTTAACCATATGATCCAGCAACTGCACTCCTCGGTATTTACCCAAATGAACTGAAAACCTATTCCCACATGAAAACGTGCACATGGATGTTTAGAGCAGCTTTATTCATAACAGCTAAAACTTGGAAGACAATGGAATATTATTTAGCACTAAAAAGAAGTGAGCTGTCGAGTCACAAAATACATGAAGGAACCTTAAATGTATATTTATGAAGGGCACCTCACGGGCTCAGCTGGTGGAATATGTGACTCTTGATCTTGGGGCTGTGAGTTCGAGCCCCACGCTGGGTATAGAGGTTACTTAAAGATAAAATCTTTCAAAAAATGGATATTACTGTGTGAAAGAAGCAACCTGAAAAGGTTGTGTCTGATTCCAAGTATGTGACATTCTGGAATAGGCTAAAGAATGGACACAATAAACAAGATTAGTGGTAGCCAGTGGGGGGAGGGATAAACAGGTGGAACATGAAGGATTTTTAGAGCTGTCAAACTATTCTGCATGATACTGACAGTGGATACGTGTCACTATGCACTGGTCAAAACTCATAACATGTACAACACCAAAATTGAACCCTAACATAACTGTGGATCTGGGGTCATAAGGATGTGTCGGTGTAGGTTCACTGATTCTAACAAATGTACCACTCTGGTGTGGGACAGTGATAATGAGGGAGGTTGTTTGTGGAGTGGGAGGTATGTGGGAACTCTGTACTTTTTTTTTTAAGATTTTATTTACTTGAGAGAGAGCGTGCATGAGACGGGGGGGAGGGAGAAGGAGAAGCAGACTCCCCACTGAGCAGGGAGCCCCACATGGGGCTCGATCCCAGGACCCTGGGATCATGGCCTGAGCCGGAGGCAGACACTTAACTGACTGAGTCACCAGGCGTCCCTCTCTGTACTTTCTACTCAATTTTGTTGTGCACTTAACAGTGCCCTAAAAAAATGTGTTTTTAAACAAAGGGGAGGGGCGCCTGGGCGGCCCAGTCTGTTAAGTGACCGACTCTTGATTTCTGCTCAGTTCATGATCTCAGGGTCGTGAGATCAAGTCCCATGTTGGGTTCCATTCTGAGTATGGAGCCTGCTTGATATTCTCTCCCTCTCCCTCCGCTCCTCCCTTCAACCCGCACGCTCTCTCTCTCTGAAAAAAAAAAAAAAAAGATAAAGGGGTTAAAAGGAAAGGGTACCCTCTGTCATACCTTGCTCCTGGCTAGAATGCATTTATGATGTCTAGAGCTCAGGCAGCCAGCTTGGACCATGAGGTAGAAGCTACATATTGTGGATGGTGGAGCAACAAAGTAGTAGCTTTGTCCCTGGTAACTGGGGAGCCACCCTATCAGCCCTGGACCACTTATCTGCAGACTTCTTTTATATGGAAGAGAAATAAATGTCTATCTTCTATGAGCCATGTGATGCTGGGTACACTGTTACTTGTGACTGAAGCTAGCTCTAGCTGGCACACGCAGGCAGGTCACCCGATGACCAACAAACTATCACTCAATGCCCTTGTCAGACATATATCAGGAAATGGCTTCCTGGCAAGATACCATTCCTGCCCCTACCAAAGTTCACACAGCTATTCATTCATTCATTCATTCATTCATTCATTCATTCAACTAGTTATCGAGTGCCTGCTATGCATTTGCACTCTGTGTTAAAAGCCAGTCTCAGCCCTCCAGGGATATCACTATCTAAGGAGAGAAAGAGCCAAGTAAATTGATCCCTGCAATGTGATTTGGGCTATAATGGAGGGTGGACAAGGCAGCCGTGAGCCCAGGGGAAGCGGAACCGCGTCTGCTTAGGAGGAACAGGGAAAGCTGTAAGTTCTGATGCCTGACCGTGGGCGTGGGACAGGCAGGAAAGAGACTAAGACTGCACTGTGAGGTGGTGTGCGGAGTGCGTGGTATAAACGGTAGGATTGCCAGAGGAGGGAGGCTTGCTCTGGGAAGAATGGGAAAGGAGAGGAACATGGTCCATACGTTCCTTCCTTCATTCGTTCGTCCATTCATTCATGCATGCATTCATTCGTTCATTCCAACAAGGATCTACTTGTGCCTATTTTAGCCAGGCATGGCCCCTTCCTTCAAGACGCTCCCAGGCATATAAACACGGAAGTGCCCGAAGTGGCACAAAGAGGGGAGAATTCTAATTAGCCTTTTCTCAAGAAAATACCTGAACATTCACACTGGGGTATAAATGACTAATAGTATCTATCTACCCTTTGTGATATAATGCAGCAAAGACTTAAGCTAAAGAAATACAGTTTTAAGGAGAAAATGCTGATCATAGTCTGGGGATGGAAAGGTATCTGGGGAAAGGCACCTGGTTTCCAGAACTCCTGCCACCATAGCACGAGGAGTCACAAGCGGAGATTCTAGCCCTAGTCTCCTCAAAACTACCTCCCTGGGCGATATTAGCACAGCAGTTCTCCAAATCTCCTCTTCTTTAAAATAGGAGGGAAATAATAGAATGTGGGGAGAAAATCCATTCTCCACTTACCCTCAGAGTTCCTGGTGAAGCTTACATGAGATCGCAGTCATGGCAGCACGTGCCAAGGCTTGAGGCATTTGGAAAATATGAGTATGAATCTTGCTGTGGTTTGCTTTCTGCCTCTCTATGAGATCAGCCCTCATTCCCCATGTCTGAGATTGGATAGATGAAAAAAATAAATTAGTCTCTGGATTCAGATGGGTCTATTTAATCCTCAAAGTGGGGTCTCTGAACCAGCAGCGTCAGCATCACCTGGGACCTTGTTAGAAATGCAATTCTTCAGCTGAATCAGGAAATCCAGGGGTGGGGCCCAGCAATTTGGTTTAACAAGCCCTCCCGGTGACTCTGATATATGCTAAAGTTTGGGGATCACTGGCTAATTCTACCGTTGAGACGCAATAAATCATCACAGCCAAACATATGGGGCTGGCCCCAAACTACCTGGTTTTGAATCCAGCTCCCTTAGGTACTTGCTGTGTGACTTCTCTGTGCCTCAACGTCCCCATTCCTGAAATAAGGATGATAATAGTTTCTACTACAAAGGGTTGTTGGGGAGATGAAATGACTTCACCTAGGTAAAGTGCTTAGAACACTATTATTATTTGATAGCCAATAATGTTACCTATTCCAAAACTAAACTGAATTTGGCTAGGAATTTCTCAACCTTCCTGGAGCTAATTAAAGATCCTCTCCCCACCCTGCAAGGATCCAGCTCAGCAAAAGGCGTGAACGACAGGTGCCGAGGGGCCCCTGGGCAGTCACACAGAACCTCTGCCACAGGGCAGACAAGATGGTACATGTGAACACCTGTGCTGCACCAGCCATGTTGCTTGTCACCCTTCCAGCCAGCCTCTGAGGAAGGCATCACCTCTGGCATTTTAGAGATGAAGCTGCTGGGGAAAGGAACGTGTCCAGGGACGGTCAGGTCGCATAATGCCGAAGAGTGGCAGGACTGTAACTGAAACCCAGGTCTGGCCACATCCAGGGCTGATGTTCTTTCCCTACCACCAAGCTGCCCCACAGACATTCAGAGACATGGCTTCTTTGTTTTTTTGCTTTGTTTTGTTTTTAAGATTTTATTTATTTGAGAGAGAGAGAGAGCGCACACAAGCAGGGGGGGAGGGAGTAGAGGGAGAGGGAGAAGCAGGCTTCCCGCTGAGCAGGGAGCCCGATGTGGGGCTTGATCCCAGGATCCTGGGATTATGACCTGAGCCGAAGGCAGACGCTTAACCGACTGAGCCACCCAGGCGCCCGACATGGCTTCTTTGATCCGGGGACTGGCTCTGCGTCTGAATCTGAACCCTAACTCAAGCACCTCTACCATATCCCCTCACCATCCTTCAAACAGGGGTGGGGCAGGTAGAGACCTGTGCCAAAACAATAGGGTTGACAGCCGTGCCCCAAACACAAACACTCCACAGGCTAGCCTACTGAAGAGAACATAGATTGCACAAGTTGGACCAGAAGAGGATTCCCAGGCCTGAGAGGTAGAATTTAGGGAGACAGAAACAAATTTCAGCTCAGAGGAAGAAGTTCCTAAGGAAGAGTAATCGACCCTTGGAGAGAGTGAGCTCCCCACCACTTGAAGTATTCAAGGACTTCAGGTAGTAGAGCACGATTCAAGCACTGGAATTGGGATTAGTAGTGATGGCCATTTAGAGCTCTCTCAAATCTCAGAGTCAATGGCTCCATGCAGAAGCCTGGGCAGGCATCGGGCAGAGGCAGGGGAGACACAAGACCATCAGGGATATGCCTAAACTTGGAAAACCAACCGGAGTCCTTTGGGTAGCCTTGCCTGGCTGGCCCTAGACAAAGCCTGAATGCCTGCTGGTGGCGCTGCCCTTTGTGCCCCTACCTTCCCCGGCGTGCCCCCCGCCCCCAGTGCTCTGGCTCTGATTTGTGTTTTCTGCAGGCAAAGACTACAGATGGCTGCACTAGGGCCATGCCCAGCTGCCCTGCTTGGAAAGGCCTTCTGCATGCCCCCCTCCTGGGTTAGGATTCATCAATAGGACCCATTCTTCATTCCTGTGATTTCCCAGAGCCAGCTGTGGTAACCATGGCGACTCAGCCAAGGGAGCAGAGCAGCGAAAGCTAAGGCCTTGGGAGCTGCTGATTAAATTTCACCATTAGACATTCACTCCTTTGGACTATTATAACATGGGGCATAGGCGCCACTTTTGTGGCATCATTAATCCATCTCAGTATTTTTCCCATTGACCCTGGATTTGGCTCATCATTCTGCTAAGACTACTCTGCAGGTAGCCTCTATCAATTAAACTAGAGTTGGCACAGGAAATGAAAAACCATTTTCTATCTTTGCTTTGGACCATGATGTTGTCCCCCAAAGGACTAAATCATGGAATATTAGAGATAATCTAACATTACCTCCTCATCCTATGGACGGCAGAACAAAGGCTCGGATGAGTTTCTTGCCCCAGGTCTCATTGGAAATGCAAACAAACAAAGGAAGGAATACAAACCAACACTTTTACGGGGCTTTACAGTTTGTAAAGCAGCTTCACATCCATCCTGTAAGACTCACAGCACCCCAACAAGGCAGTTGTTGCTTTTCTTCCCATCTGGCTGAAGCGTCAGTGAGGCCCAGGGAGGTGAAGGAAGTTGCCTGACCTCACACAGCCACAAAGTAGCAGAGATGCACCTGAGACCCAAACCTTGAGACTCTAACCCCCTGTTCATTTCTAGTCTGTGGACCCCAGACCCTGGACATCCACAGAGTTACTCCCCAGGCCCTATGAAGAGACACTTACAGGAAGCACTAGAGACCAATAAAAAAAAGCCTCACAGGTTAGCATGACCACATTCCAACCTGTATGCAGCTGTTATGATCAATAAGACACAAAAGTCTTTAAAAGCATTCTCGAATTCATGGTGGAGCGCCTGGGTGGGTCAGTTGGTTAAGCATCTGCCTTCGGCTCAGGTCATGATCCCAGGGTCCTGGGATTGAGTCCCACGTCAGGCTCCCTGTTCCTCGGGGAGCCTGCTTTTCCCTCTCCCTGCTCATGCTTTCTCTTTCATTCTCTCTCTCTCAGATAAATAAATAATTTTTCAAAAAAGCATTCTTGAATTCATGGTAACTTTTTGTCCTTTTCCAAATTTCTCAAGCAATACTAAAACTATGACTTCGTGGGAAGGTCAGTGAAACTCTGACATTAAAAAGGGGTCCCCCCGTTGGGGCGCCTGGGTGGCTCAGTCGTTAAGCATCTGCCTTCGCCTCAGGTCATGATCCCAGGGTCCTGGGATGGAGCCCCGCATCAGGGTCCCTGCTCTGTGGGAAGCCTGCTTCTCCCTCTCCCACTCCCCCTGCTTGTGTTCCCTCTCTCACTGTGTCTCTCTCTGTCAAATAAATAAATAAAATCTTTAAAAAAAAGGGGTCCCCCCGTGAGGGGACAGAATCTTGGCTCCTTTGAGCTTTCATATCCACAAAGAAGATTAAATTATATGTACTACATATTAAATGTGAAAATTAAAATACCATATTTTAACGAGTAAGCCAAGTTACACCTAAAACATTTAATGAAATGATATATAAAATGAAAAAAAAAAAAAACCCACAAAACAACAACAAACCAACCCCATACAAAAAACTCCCGGGGCTTCTAATTTCTACATCCGACTATTAATGTACGGGAAATGCAGATGGAGAAATTCGTGAAGCCATGCCTGGGGAATGCGGCAGTGAGCACAGACCATGTGAAACTACAGAAAAAAACCACTGGTTTCTTTAACAAGGGGATCACAAAAAACGAAACAAAAAACGATGGAGGAGAAATCATAAGAGGCTCCAAACACACACTGACAAATGGCAATGCATGGACCTTACTTTGCTTTTTAAAACATTTTAGGGAATTTAAGCAGATTTTTGGCATTTGCTTCAAAATAAGATGAGAGTCAGGGAAGCAGGTGGGGATGTGGCCAGGGCAGGACTGGGTCACATGTAAATGGAGGTTGTTTATCATTTTGTTCTGTCTCTGTGACACTTCCGAATTCTCCATAAAGTCAGAAAAAAGGGCTAATAGATGAAAAAATAAGATTGGGAAAATATTAATAGTTGTTGAAGCTGGGCGAGTCTACTTTTGAGTATGTTTGAAAATTTCTACAGTAAAGAGTTAATACAAGAAGACAAGGGGTCCTTCCTTCCTTCCCTTTTTAAAGGAGGCTCAATACCCAGTGTGGAGCCCAATGTGGGGCCCAAGCACATAACCCTGAGATCAAGACCTGAGCTGAGATCAAGAGTCGGACACTCAACTGATTGAGCCGCCCAGGCGCCCCGACAAGGGATTCTTATATTCAGAAAGGTAGGGAACCACTGAAACTAAGTTACTGAAACTAGCCCTTGACACCTTAGTATGTGGGACTGATTCTTGTCAATGGATAGCTGTCTGGGTACACCTTTCGACAAGGGGAATGGGATGGAAGACTGGGTTTGGAGAAGTTGGCCTGAGGGAGCCAGGGGCCTGGGGCGCGGGGCCAATGGAGGGCAAGGATCAGGTGGAAGGGTCTTTGAGGAGCCGGCAGGAAGGGGTAATGGCTGAGGCAGCTTCCACGCTCCGTGGCCTGGTTACAAAAGGGCGCATAGTGGAAAGAGCACAGGATGTGGAGGCAGGTCTATTCCAGACCCAGTTTCTCACTCACTCCAAGACCCTGAGCAAGGGTCTCTCAGCCATAGGCTCTCTACCTGCAAAACGGGAATGACAGTCACCGCTGCTCCAGTCACCCCCCCCACCACTGAGAATCAAATCATATAAAGACTGAGGAAATTTGTAGCCCATGCAAACTTGAGCTGTCCCGTTCACGTCAGGCTCTAAAGTCTGCTTTTTCTCGTCCACCTGCTCAACCACCAGATCCAGAGAAAGGCAGGGAGCCCCGCTGGGCCCTTCCTGGGTGGCCAGCAAGGAAGGGAAAGGGTGGGACTGAGAAGACTTTCCAGCCTCCCACCTCCAGGGCAGTCCCAGCTCAACTCCACACCCTTAATGGTGTCTGCTTGGGAAGCTCCAATCTGCAAACCTGCCCGTCTCCACCCAGCGGGACAGAGGGAGGAACTGGGGTAAGGTCCCTAACGAGTCACTGGCACATAGTAACGAGCTCATTCACACATACCGAGCGCCTAGCTGTCCCCAAGGCCCTGCATGGGTGCTGGGGAGAGAGGGATGTCGGCTCAGGTCCTGCCCTCAAGGTGCCCGGTGTGGGAGATAGGACACGATCTCGAGTAACTGAGGAGGCCCCTGGGGAGCCCAGAGGAGGAGAGAAGCCTGTGTGGGGACACAAAGAGTACCCACCCCACGCTGAGATGAAGGGATGCTTCTCCAGGGCCTTGAAAAACAAGGAGACACTGACGGAGCGAAGTGAGACAGGGGAAGACGGCTTTAAGAGAGGAGAGGTGCTTGGCCAAGTCCCTGGGTAGGAACGCTTCCCACATTTGGAGACCAGCCAGGAGCTTCCCGGAGCAGCACTTACCAGGGCCAAGGGGGATGCGGTGAACAGTGAGGCCTCAGGGCCGAGAAGGGCCCAGAATGACCCACTGGAAGGCCAAGCTCACAGTGAGAGCTGAGCAGATGCTTTTATGAAGTCATCTCTATCCCCAACGTGGGGCTCCAACTCACAACCCCAGGATCAAGAGTCGCGCGCTCTACCACATGTGACGTACTTTGTCCCATTTCATGTAATCCTGTCAATAACCCCAGGAGGTTTTACAGATGAGGAAACTGAGGCCCAGGGAAGTTTTGGTATTTGCCCAGGCTCGTACAACTAGTAAGTGGTGGAACTTAGACTTACACCCAGGGTGTCGGACTCCAGAGTCCATACTTTTAACCAAACTCCTAGGTTTTACCCTACAGGTGAAGGGGAGCACCCGCAGGGCTCTGGACAAGACAGGAGTGATGTGGTAAATTCTTATGGTAGAAAGATCAGCTCTAGGGCTTGGCCGCAGACCCGTGTCCAAGCGGGAGAAAGGGGTGCAGACTCATCCTCCAGGCACGACAGGGTGATGGGGAACACAGCCCAGCCCAACCCAAAGCCGATCACACAACAGGAAGGACTTGGATTCCAAGGTCCCAGAGTGAGTCTACTTACTAACATGAATCCAGCCACCCCCCTTCTCACTGAGTGATCACTTTGGGGCAGTTTATGTTTACCTCATTTGTTCTTCCCAACGGCCCTGCGAGGTAGGTATTATCCTTCCCATTTTACAGATGAGGAAACCAAGCCTGGGGTAGATTAGGCACCTGGCTCAAGGTCACGTAGGCAGCTCCAGGAAGGGTAGAGTCCTTAATTTCCAGAGCCTTCTCTCACTATCATGCTACAGCAAACCATGAGGTAAATCCCACCTGGCTGAGCCTGTTATCTCTGTGAGCACTACTGTGAAGATTAAATTAGTCCATATTTTTTCTTTCTTTCTTTTTTTTAAGATTTATTTATTTATTTATTTGGCAGAGAGAGAGAGAGAGCACAAGCAGGGAGAGCTGTGGAGAGATAGGGAGAAGCAGACTCCCCGCTGAGAAAGGAGCCCGACGTGGGGCTTGACCCCAGGGCCCTGGGATCATGACCTGAGCTGAAGGCAGACGCTTAACCCACTGAGCCATCCAGGTGCCCCTAGGCCATATTTTTTTCCAATAGTGGATGTCAGGCATCTTGAGAGGTAACGCAGAAACATTTTGAGGGAAGGGAAAGGGACTGAATTTAGGCCTGCCTCTGCCACTAGCCCCTCTGTGTCCCTCTGAGCACATTCCCTCCTCTTGTGCCTCAGTTTCCCCATCTGTAACCTTAGAGTTGATGGACATGAGTGCTAAATCCCTTTCCAGGTCAATGTTCTGGGACTCGGAGTCCTGTTCATCGTATCCTGCAAGGCTGCTCCAACCTCAGGCACCAGCGAGAGCATGTCTCCAAATGGTTTTCATCTGGACGGGCAAGGCCCCCGCCCCCCAGGACCCGAGAGTCCAGGCTGCGGCAGTCAGAAGGCGATGCCAGAGAGCAGGGCAGGGCTCTTTGCAGCTCTCCTCTGCATCCTCCATGTGGAGGGGTCCTAGCCTTGGCTGCCCGCGGCCCCTGCACTAGCTAAACGACAGAGCCTGGGAGCCAGGACCTGGGCCCAGCTCTACTCCTGCCCCTGCTGTGACCTTGTTCAGTCTCCTTCCCTCCCGGACTGACTCCTTGGCTCCCATCTGGAGTCTGGAACGAAGCGGTTGGGCGGGATGCGGAAGGCTCCTGCCAGCTCGGACATTTATTATTTCAGGGTCCCTCAGCCTCTCGCTGTTTTCCTTCCTGCACTGCTGGAGCCTGTGACTGGCCGTGGGCCCCCTCAGTTGGGCCCCTGCAGATGTCTCCCCAGCCAGGGAAGCTGCTCGGCCTCACCAGCTGCCCCTTGCAGGGTGGTGGGAAGCGGGGAGGAAGAGGGGTTGCAGGAAGGGAGCCGCACCCTCAACGTAAGCTGAGGCCTCTGCAAACCCCAAGTTTCCTGGCTGGGATTTTTCTCCGGAGACTGCTAGGCAGTGATGAGCTAAGAGAGCAAGAACTCTGCCGGACCGATCGCCTTAGATTCCCGTCTGACTCCTGGCCCCAAGCCCTGAATTCCACCCAGCTCTGCAGACAGCCTGGCCTGCCCTCCCTGGATAGAGGAGCCAAGTGTCCCCTGCTTCCCATTCTCTAGTTCCTTTATTGGCCTGGATGAATCCCCTCCCTGCGCCCAACTGGATACCAATCACTGATCCCATAAACCCCAGTCCTACCCAGCTCTGCAATTTCCTCAACATGCCAGGCTCTTGCCAGCCGCCAAGGCTTTGCTCATGCTGTTCCTGCTGCCTGGACAGTCCCTCCCCCATCCCACCTTGTAGACACTTAGTCTTCCCAGACTCTGCTTAGGTCACCACCTCCCTACCTCAAAAGAACTGGCCCCTCCAGAACCCATCCCTCCTGCCTTTATGCTTCCCTGTGCCCACGTCAGCCTTTTATTGGGGCATTCGTGGCCTTTTTGTACCACACATGTCTGACCTCCCTCTGGGGCTGAAGACCCAAAGGGCAGGGATCGGCTCATTTGCCTTTGCATCCACAACACCCAGTGCAGGGCCCAGCACGTGAGTAGCCACAAACATCTGTGGAATGAATAACTGAGTGAATGAATGGATGAATATTTGCAAGGCCCTATGCGAACACAGAAAAAGCAGCAAGGGCTCAGGACTCCAGCTTTCACATCACACTGTTTTGAGGTCCAAATTCTCTTCCCGATAGTCTTAGCTGGGTGACCTGGAGCAAGTGACTTAGTTTCTCAGAGCCTCTATTTCTCCATCTGTCGAGTGGGATAATAACAGCATCTATCTCACAGGACTGAATGCAGTCAGGCATTTCAGCCCGTAGCCCAGTGCCCTGCGTATAGGGAGGGGGGCAGGCTAGCTCTCCTGCCCAGCGAACATCTTCTCTGTACTCCCAGGCCCTGACACCCACACCCCAGGTTGCCAGGGGAATCACCTGGAGCACTTCAAAAAGTAAGGATGCCGGAGCCTCACTTGAGACCCGTTAAATCAGAGTCAGGCGTGACCCACGGAGTGAGAGGTCAAGCACTCCCAAGGGCTTTGAACTGCCAAGTCCAAATCCTGGCTTTGCCACTTAATGCTAGTAGAGTTGCTGGACATAGCAAATATAAACAGAGGACGTGCAGCTATATTTGAATTTCAGATCATCAATGAATAATTTTTTAGGATAAATATGTCCCAGATATTGCATGGGCATCCTGGATGTTATCTGGTGACGCTGTTTACTAAGCTGTGCGTCTCTCCACGCTTACAGCACGGCCTGCTTGTTTGCTGTTCATATTTTTATTGCTTTTAAAGCAACCCAGATGACATGGCAGAACCTTGCACACATTGACGCTAACCGAGAGAAGCCAGACCCAAAAGGCCACATATTGGAGGATTCCACTGACATGAAATATTCAGAATAGGCCAATCCAGAGGGACAGAGAGTGGCCAGGGGCTGGGGGAACGGGCAGTGGGGAGTGACTACTAAGGAGCACAGCATTGCTTTTTGGGGTGAGGACATGTTCTGGAGTAAGAGGCGGTGTCTGTACAGTACCGTGAATAAAGACCACGGACCTGCATGCTTTAAAATGGTTAAAATGGTGAATTTTATCTTAGTTTCAAGAAATCTACCTAAAAGCAACCCAGGGGACTATAACGTGTAGTCGGGACCGAGACTCACGGAGGCTCTCAATAGACGTTTGATGAAGAAATGAACGGTTGAGAGGCCGCAAAGAGCAGGGCTGAGGGAAGAACCTGCCTTGTCCAGAACGGGGCTCAGCTCTTCACTCCTGGACACCCGCAGGGGACACAAGGGTCCTCTTTTGGCTCTGGTGCCAGGACGGCCCAGACAATTTTAGCGCTCACTTGTAGTGGCTTCCTCCCTGTTGCAAGGACCTCGTTTTGCTGTGTGACTCCTGATCTCTTTAGCTATCCCATGCGCGTGTGCAACTGTGTTTTTAGTAAAAGGAACTTTTATTTATTTTTTTTTTAAGAATTTTTTAATTTGTTCATGGGGCGCCTGGGTGGCTCAGTTGGTTAAGCGACTGCCTTCGGCTCCGGTCATGATCCTGGAGTCCCGGGATCGAGCCCCGCGTCGGGCTCCCTGCTCGGCGGGGAGTCTGCTTCTCCCTCTGACCCTCTTCCCTCTCGTGCTCTCTCTCTCTCGTTCTCTCTCTCTCTCAAATAAATAAAATAAAATAAAATCTTTAAAAAAAAGAATTTTTTTTATTTATTCATTTGAGACAGAGAGAGAGAGAGAGAGAGAGAGAGCAGGAGCAGGGGGGAGAGGCAGAGGGAGAGGGAGAAGCAGACTCCCCGCTGAGCAGGGAGCCCGACCTGGGGCTCGATCCCAGCCCAGGACTCTGGGATCATGATCTGAGCCAAAGGCAGACGCTTAACCATCTGAGCCACCCAGGCGCCCCTAAAAGGGACTTTTAAAAAAGTTAAGCATCTGTTATGTGCCAGGGATATACTAGATGCTTTATATGTAATCCCCTCGAACGACCCCACAAGATAGTTATCATTGCCCATGATTTACAGATGGGGAGACTAAGACTCAGAAAGGTGAAGTCATTTGCCTGAGGTTACACAGCCAATGGGAATTCAAACCCAGGCTTGTCTGACATCAGTCCCTGGACTTTCTCCGTAGACCTCAGCCACATCTCTGTATGCTGTGGGTTGTCCGCCAGGCTTCCATGGGCATAAGTCCTTCTCCTTTCCAGACTGGGGCCTTGTCTTGTCATCTCCATGCCCTCAGAACCTACCTTTCTGCCTTTGCACACAGCAGGTGTTCGGTAAGTTCAGCAACCTTACGTGGGCATGCCGTGGCTTACCACAATCGTTTTCACCCTGACTGCTCATCAGTCGCCTGGGGAACTTTTGAACCGCTCAGGTGCCCAGGCCTCACCCCTGGGAGATTTTCATAAAGTGGGTCTGGGTGGAGCCTATGGCATCTGAAGTTCTTAAAAGCTCAGTCAAGGTCAAAAGCCAGCTGAGTTGGAGAGCATTTAGCAGCTGTTCCCAGGTCAGCCTCCCGTACCCTCCACAGTGAGGCCCACTCACTGACCCCAGTGAGGCCCAGTCACAATGTTCCCAGGACAGAGGGTGCCCAGGGCTCTGCCCCAGAGCCTGGGGAACTCACTGTTCCTCCATGGGCCTCACTGCCTCATGTGCTCATGAGTGCCCAGGCACTAGTCCCATCGAAAGAATCTTCTAGCAGGGCACCTAGGTGGCTCAGTTGGTTGAGCCTCTGGCTCTTGGTTTCGGCTCAGGTCATGATCTCAGGGTCGTGAGATCAAGCCTTGCGTTGGGCTCCATGCTCAGTGGGGAGTCTGCTTGAGGTTCTCTCTCTCCCTTTCCCTCTGTCCCTCCCCCTGCTCGCTCACTCTCTCTCAAACAAATAAAAATCTTAAAAAAAAGAAAGAAAGAAAAGGATCTTCTAGTAACAACGTCTGCCTGAGGGCTAGACTACCAAACTGCCTTTGGGGAAAGCATTTTCCTTCTGCCATGCCCTGAAGTTCCAGTTTCTGTCCTCAAACCTGCTCACATCACCTCAGTGGCCCAAAACAGCTCAATGTCAGGCAAGGAAGTGAACACTGAAGACTGAAATTTAGAGAGGGAAGAAGACTCTACAAGGCTGGGCCTGAGGTGGACACTCCGGAAAGACCCTCTGCCCTTGTGCAGAGGCAGGTATGGGAAGAGGTTGGGTTCAGCCGGGGCTGCGTTCTAAGGCCATCCTGGAAAACCCGCTTGGCACAGGTCCCCAGCCATCATCCCCCGTCTCTGCTCCCCATCCCGGGAGAACTCATCGGCCCACTCCTCGAATCAGTCCAGGCCAGTGTAGAAGGGAAGCCAGCACTGGCCCTGCTCGTAACCTGTTCTTCCACCACCTCCATTATGTCTGCCATTTTCCTAGTTTGCCTCTGGACAGCTAGGCAGCGTCCGACTGAGCTGAGCATGGCTCCCTCCTCGAAACATTCCTCTCCTGGCTTCCAGGGCACTGTACCCTCTTGAGTTCCCTCCTTCCCCACTGGCAGCTCCTTCTCAGCCTCCTTCATTAGCTACTCTTCCCCTCCTAATCTCTCAGCCCTGGAGCTCCCCAGAGCTTGGACCTGGGGCTCTCTTCATTCCTCTCCCTGGGTGATCTCCTCTACTCCCTCAGTCTTCAACACCAGCTAATGCAGCGTAAGCACATGTGGTCCACGGACCACCTGCACGAACATACCCTGGGGTGCTGGGTAAAATGCAGATTCCCAGACACCCCCATGGTTGCTGGCAAACCAGCCAAGGACATGTGCCACTCTTTGCCAGTCTGGCGTCTGAATCTCCTTCCTCCATCTGCAAAATTACTTGCGGTGCAAGTCTTGGCAGAGCTTGCCTCCTGCAAAAGCTGACAAGTCTAAATTCTTGCTGTTCCAGACTCCCTTGCAGCTCCAGGTGTGTGAGCGAGGCTCAGCTGAGCAGGCAGTCACTGCAGACTCTGAGTCAGGAGCGCAGAGTGGAGGATCTGTTCTCATGCTGGTGGCGACAGCAATGAAGGAGCCCAGTCTCCAAGGACAGTGGCAGTAACAAGCTGTGGCACTTAGTGCATGGCGGCACTGTCCTCGCCAAACTGGCTCAGTGGAGTGATTTTGGCTGAGATCCTGCCAGCCACCTCAGCCCAGCTCTCCAGCTTCCCAAAAATTCTGTGCCCTACTGAATATTCCCTTTCAGTGAACTCCTTTTTTTGTGTGAAGCGGCTCAGGTTGGTTTCTGTTGCTTGCAATAAGGGGCCTAAAAAAGATACAGCTGCTGAATTAGACGCTCTGCGAATGATGTCTTACACAGATCCAAGTTTGATACCCACTATCTCAACTCACAACTCTCCCACTCCTTTCATCTCCAGACTCATATATCCAAAACAAACAAACAAACTCAGATAACCAACCGCCCTCTCGACATCTCCACTTGGACGTCTCAAAGACCTGTAAGATTGTACAAACAGGATTCTTGACTTTCCCCCAAACCTGTTTCTCTCCCAGATTTCCCCTTCCCAGGAAAGGGTAAATGACACTCTTCCTTAGGAATCTGGGGACCATTCTTGACCACCGACCCCCACGCACTCTATCAAACAAGTCTTGACGTTACCACTTATAAAATACTTCTAAACTCTGTCCACTTCTCTTCTCCACCAATCACGGCCCTAGCCACACTTCTATCATCTCTTCCATGAACAGCTGCAACGGCGTCCTTGGGTTTTCTCCTGCTCCCTCTGATCTGATCTCCACACGGCAGCTGATGTGATCTTTCTAGAACAGAAATTGGATCATGCTGCTTGCCTGCAAAATAGATAAAATCCAAACCTGCTACCAGGGCCTACAAGCTTGAATATGAGCTAGGCCCTGCCTGCCTTCCCAAACTCGGCTGGCCCTGCTCTTCCATCTGCTCATCACTATGCTTCTGTCCCTCTGGCCTCTTTTCAGTATCACAGATACTTTAGGTTCTTCACTGCCTCAGGGCCTTTGCTTAAGCTGTTCCCCTGATCTGGAGCACGCTCACACCATTATTCTCTGTTAATGCTCCTTTTTAGTTTTCTTCTTTTATTTATTCATTCTTCAACCAATATTTTCTGAGCATCTACTATGGTGTTATGGTAAATACCAGGGGTACAGTGCTGAGATTCGATTCTATTCTCATGGAAGTCAAAATCTAGGGAGAAATCAGATTTTAATAACATCATTCAAATAAATACAAAATATATCTATGATGTGTGCTGCAAAGGGGAGAGATACAGTGCTATTAGGGAGAACTGAGCTAGAATAAAAGCAGAGAAACAAATTAGGAGGCCACTGTAGTGCACCAGGGGAGAGGTGATGGTGGTTTGTACCAGAGCCGGGATGTAGAGAAGTGGGTAGCCTGCGGAGATGTTTATAGAACTGGTGACCCTTGGTGATGAAGGATGTGTGTGGAGGTACAAGGTTTCTGGCTGGTGTTAACAGAATAGAGGGAGGTACCACTCACGGAGAAGGGATACTGGAAGGGCCAGCCTGTGGAGGAAGTCATGAGTGTGGTTTTGGACATGTTGAGATTTCTAAATGAAACCGCCAAGAGAGCAGCTGAACATGAGGGTCTGGGCTGGATATACCAATGTGTGAGTGAGTCACTTAAAGATGAGAGAGAGCCGAAGCCATGGGTGTCGATGAGATTGACCAGGGAGGGGCTAGCATGCAAAGAAATGAGGACCCAGGACCAAACCCCAAGGAAGGCTTTGACCAGGAGGATGAGCCTTCATGCCCCTTATCACAACATGCAATTACTTACTTGTTAATCTGTCTACTAGCTGTCTTCCCCAGAAGACTTGTAAGCACAACAGAGCAAGGCCTGTATTTCTTTTAATAAGCAGTGTGTCCACCCAGTGCATAATACAGGCCCTGGCACTGGGCAGTCCCAAAGGCCCTCAGCAGGACTGGCCTCATCCATTCCTTGGACAACATGATTGGGTTTACTGGTCCCCAGTGTCCAGCAAAAAGCCCAAGTGACAAATTGGCAGTCACAGCCTTCCACATCATGCTACACCCTCTAGCTCTCCATTTTTTTTTTTTTTTTTTAAGCAGGCTCTATGCCCAACACAGCCCAACTCAGGGCCTGAACTCACAACCCTGAGATCAAGACCCAAGCTGAGATCAAGAGCTGGATGCCCAACCGACTGAGCCACCCAGACGCCCCTAGCTCTTCATCTTTTTAATTCCACTAAACCTGAGCTTTCTAAACAGGGTTCCATCTACACCTGGATAACCAAGTAGGCAGAAAGCAGGATGAGCACCATGCCTCTCCCTGGATCTTAGAATGTGCCAAACAAAGCACAATTGCCATGGATGTGGGGGGGGCAGGGACTTTCCAGGCTCTGCCCCTCTTCTCTGAGAAGCGTTCCCCCCCACAGCACAGGTCTCTGTAGCTACAGGAAACCCATTTTCTAGAACCAATCCAGAAGCTGAGCCGGGCCATCAGCCTCTCCACCAGGAACTGGGAAATGGGACACAAAGACCAGCTTGGTTACCTTCAGACCCGAGACCAGTGAGGTCACGGGAATGTGGGGGCTGAAGCCGCCTTCTTCCCCAGAAGATTGTATGATACCTTGTGGGGCCTGTGTGATGCAAGTGAGCAAAAGCACTGTTCAGATGTGCAGAAAGAAGCCCAGGCTAGGGAGTCAGAATGATGAAGGAGCTGCCTTTGTTCCTGACGACTTCCCAGCCTTCAGGTGAGGCCCTGGTGTGGTCTACTATTACTTGCCACGCCTCGGTCCCAGGAGGCACCTCTAATTCCTTAAAACAAGTTTCCCTTCAACACAAACAGCTTGAGAGGGCTTATGTTTCTTGCAAACAATGTCGAAGATTACATATTTTTATTATTTTTTTGTAAAACAAAGACAAATGATGAAGCAGAATATAAGTCATAAGAGTATTAATATTAGCAACAAAATTCTTTCTAAAACAAGATTCAAAAAAAAAAAAAAAGCAAGGGGCGCCTGGGTGGCTCAGTCGATAGGTGTCTGCCTTCGGCTCAGGTCATGATCCCAGGGTCCTGGGAGCCAGCACTGTGTCGGGCTCCCTGCTTAGCAGGGAGCCTGCTTCTCCCTCTCCCACTCCCCCTGCTTGTGTTTCCTCTCTCACTGTCTCTCTCTCTCTTAAAAAATAAAATCTGGGGCGCCTGGGTGGCTCAGTCGTTAAGCGTCTGCCTTCGGCTCAGGTCTTGATCCCAGGGTCCTGGGATGGAGCCGCACATCGGGCTCCCTGCTAGGCGGGAAGGCTGCTTCTCCCTCTCCCACTTCCCCTGCTTGTGTTCCTTCTCCTGCTGTGTCTCTCTCTGTCAAATAAATAAATAAAGTCTTTAAAAATAATAATAAATAAAAATAAAATCTTAAAAAAAACTTAAAAAAAAAGCAAAACCACAAAGGAAACGACAAATCTGACTCCAATAAAATATGAGCTATGTAATATAGGACATGATACTAATCGAGCTAAACATTCCTCCTAACCACCACCCGCTTACGATAATGTATTGGGAAACACATTTCCACTGCAATTACCTCTGGGGAGAGTATAAGGGTTGTGAGGCACGATCAGAGGTGACTTTTGCCTTTTCTTTTATGTTTTTATATGTTTTAATTATAAATGATTATGTCCTTATAACCCTATATGTTAACTATATTGGGATTAAAAATTAAAACTTAATAAAAAATTATCATGTCCTTTGTGCAATTAAAACTTCATTAACCTTCAAATAAATATGTGAGACACAAGCCTTGGAAGATCTCCTATTTGTGGAAGACTGCTTTATCTAAGATCCAGTAGGAGATACAAGTTCACTAGTAGTTTGAGATGCACAACACAGCATGAATTCTCAGCACTGGTCAAAATGGCTTACTTGGTTACTGAATATGCCCTCTTCCCACCAGTCTCCAAATTCACTCTGACATACCCTCTCCACTGAATAATGGAGTCCTTCCATTTTTCAAGACCCATCTGGAAGTCACCTCCTCCAGGAAGCTCTCCCTGACTGCACCAGGCCTCACTATTCTCTCACTCCCCCACCCCACTGGCCTCTTATGGCACCTTTCTGTACTTTTCTCTAGGCACTCAGGACAGACTCCTGGGATTCCTACTTATCTCCCTAAGATAGGCCACATCTCCCCAACCAGCCAGCAAACCAGAGCAGCATCTCCGTGTCCTTGGTGCTTAGCCCGAGATGGCATGGAGAACTGGACAGAGAATACATTTAGAGTCAGACAGACCCACTATGGGACACTAGGTGGCTGCCTTAACCTTCTTGGGCCCATTTTCACCTGTGTTCTTGTGAATACCAGTAAGATGATGACTGGAAAGGGGCCCAGAACAGGAAAGAGGTGGTTGACAGGATGATTATTTGTCTTAATATTCCCTCACATTTGTATAGTGTTTCACAATTAAAAACAAAAAACTTTCACAACCTAGACAGGAAATCAAGGAGGGATTATCAGACCCATTTTAAGGGTGGAGTAACTGAGGTTCAGAGAAGTTACATAGGGAGAACAGGCATTTGCACTTTGGAAGGAAACAGAATAGGACCAGGGGTTAGAATATTTGGGAGGCAATGCCAATTCCTCTATTACCCAGAGGTAGGAGCTTGGACAAGTCTCTTGTACTCTCTGGACATCAGTTTCTCCAACTTAAATGAGAGTTCCTAGGTGATCTCTATCTTAAACAGTTGCTCAATGCTGACATTCTAGTTTTCACCTGCCCAGGGTCCTTCCTAGTAGGACTGCAAAAAAGGGCTGCAAGTCCCGGGACAGAGTCTCTAGTTACTCCCAGGAAACCAGCGGGGACTGGAAGACTTGCTTTAAGAATCTGTTGTCTTTTAATTCAGCCAAATGGAGCTTCAAGCCTGGGGGTGGGTTAGTCATGCCCAGAATGGGGGTAGGGATGGAGTGGGGGAGCTGGAGAGTAGGGGGTGGGCGGATGCCCGCATCAAACTGCACGTAAATAGAAACATGAATGCAAAATCAAACAGGAAACCTCAGGAAAGTCCAATCCAAAGGTCAGATTCTAACTTTTCGGACACTGAAATGCTGAAGAGAAAAGCTGTGTTTGGGTGCCACAGGCTTTCTGCTATAAAAACAAACCCTCACTCGCATGCACCAAACCAAAGTCCTGAAGGCAAAGAGACCGGATTTTTGTCTGGCCTGAACTGGGGCAAAGCTGAGCCCTGACCAGAGTCTACGACAGCCTCCAGACCCGTTCCAAGGGCTCCCCCTGCTACTCCCCTCCACCCCCTCCGCTCGTTCCCCAGCACACACAAGTGCTAACACACACCAGCCAGGCAAGGCCAGATGCAGAGGCACAAATGGGCATTTCTGTCCCTGGAGAAAGGTTCATAGTCCAGTCCCTTCTCCTGCTCCTGCTCTGATTTAACATTTTAATGATCAACCCAGAGAGGAGGGTGAACTGTGAAAGGCCTAAGGATGCCAGTGGCACTGAACTCTTCCAGGTCACGAAATGTGAGGCTATGAAGACAACCCTCAGGAAGCACCCTCCCGTCAGGATGACAGTTTCCCTGTGAACCTCCCAGAAACACAGAATCCACACTCATAGGCGGTGGACTCCAAGTTACTAGTTCTGCCCGAGGAAAGAAGCCTAAAGGTCATCGGCTGCTTCTTATTTTAATGAAAGCCTGTAACCCTACTATGTGCAATGCCCTAGGCTAGGCTCTGTGAGAGAAATGAGGACACAAGAGACCCAGTCACTGTCTAAAAAGGTCCATCAATTAACCTAATAATCATCCCATTTATCAAGATGCATGCTTTACACTCACTGACTCATATAATACCATAGCCTGTGAGGTAAACATTATTATCCCATTTTATAGATGCCAAAAGTGAGGCTCAGACAGATCAGGTCACATACCCAAGCTCACAGAGCTGGCAAACTGCAGGGCCAGAATTTGAACACAGCTCTGCCTCTAGCAAAGTCAGTGCTCTTTCCACAATCCTCTAACACCCCTAGAGAGAGATGCACACAGACTCTGGGATGGGGGTTCAGCCTGCCAGGGAGAGGCGGAGAAGGAGATACTCCTCAAGACACTGGCCCAGGGTATTATGAACTATTGAGCTTTGTATGTGCCACACAGTAGGCGCGCAATACTCTTATGGTGAAGGATGTAGGACGAGAGCTCCTGCTGAAGTCCAAAATGCCACCCAATTCGGGGCATCCTCTGAAAGGGGGATGCACAACCACATTATTCTCCCTTGGCCCAAAGGCACAGGGTGTCTGCCCTAGAACAGTCCCCGCAGAGTGCAGCAGGTCGGGAGAAGAGGAATGAACTCCAACACAGACGGGAATGGGGTGGGGCAGCCTGCAAGGGCGAAAGAAAAGGCCTGGGACGCGTTGCTGGGAAAGACAAAGAGAAAAGGGAGGGGAGGGGAGACGACAAACTTGCCAACAGCCTGGCCAAGGTGAACCCCGGCTCCTGGCGCCTTCTCATTCGCATTCATTCCACAAGCGCCGGCCAAATCTCAGAACCAGCAGCCAGGGGGAGGGGGCCTCCCTGCAGCCCGGGAGAAGTTAATTTCAGGACTGAGGCGGGAAGGCCTGTTTTCCAGGAGGGGAGTGATTGGGGAGCAAACTCGTGGGGCTCCGAAGATGAAAACCCAAACAGATGCAGTGAGGCGCTGAACAAACACGCATGCGACGGGTCAGGTCAACAAGAGCACTGGGGTTATGACCCCGACCTGTGAAGTCCGTCATCGAGATGACCTCAAGACCCCCGCACAAAAAGTCCCTCGGGCCCTCCCCGGGACTCGACAGTGAGGACGCCGATGTTTGAGATGCGCTCGGTTCTCACAGATCTAGAGAGGGGTCAGGTTTCTGGGGCGCGGTAAGGGCCATCGCAACTCCGGTCACGCCCGGAAAGGTCAAGGAGAGGCCCTGCCGGGACCCCCGACCACTCCCGCCTCGGCCTCCTCACCTCCTCCCGCGCCAGGGCCGCCCCCCGGCACCGGAGCATCTTGGCGGCAAAGGCGGCGGCCCCGGCCGGGGAGCTGAGGTCCTCCGCTGTGACGGCCAGGAACTCGGCGACGCTGAGCTGCTCGGGCATGGCGGGCGCGGGGCAGGGGCGCCGGGACTGCCGGAGCGGGGCACGGGGGCGCTCGCTGCACGAAGCTGGGCCGGCCTCACAGCCCGCCGAGCACCGTCGGGGCCTCCGCACGCCCCGCCCCCTCCGCGCCGCCCCGCCCCTGGCCTTCCAGCCTCTCCGCCCCCTCTTCCAACCACCACCTTAGCCTAGACAGCCCGGCCCAGGCCCCTCGCCCGGCTCCACAGCCCCACCTCTAGGCCTCCCAGCCCGAGAACTCCGCCCCTGAGTCACTGCGCCGCTCCCGGCCCTTCGCCGGGCTCCTCGGCCCCGCCATCAGGCCTCTGAGCCCGGAGCTCCGCCCCTCACTGGGCTCCTCGGCTCCGCCCCCAGCCCGCCCAGCCCGAGAGCTCCGCCTCTCGCCGGGCTCCTCAGCCCCCGCCCCCAGCCCGCCCAGCCCCTGAGAGCTCTGCCCCTGACTCACTGCTCGGTCCCCGGCCCCTCGCGGGGCTCCTCGGCCCCGCCCCCAGCCCGCCCAGCCCCTGAGAGCTCTGTCCTGTCTCTGCACCGACCCGGCCTCCCTGGAAGCTTCTCGGCCGCTTCTCCCTCCTGGCACCTCCACGACCACGCCCCCTTTCATCCCTCTCCTGGGCCTCCCAAGTTTGCTTCCCTCCCACCTCCCGGGTGCCCCACCTCCGCGCCCCTCCTGCACGCGCTTTGTGTTTTCTCTTACGGATTCGTTCCCAGCCCCCGTGACCTCGCCTCTTCAGCCTCACCCGGACTCCGGCCCCCATCTCTCCAGCAAGCCCACCTGGTCTCGGCCCCCCTCTCCGCTCCCAGTTGCACCACTGCCTTGCTCCTCACACCCAGCTCTCGGCCTCCGCTCTGCGCTCGGCCAGAGCCGCCCACGCGCCCCTTTTGGCTTCGGCCCCCTGCGGGGTCTGTGTGGCTCGTTGCCTTTGGGTAGTCGTGTGATCTGGGGGAAAGTACGTTCCTTCTTGGAACCTCAGTGTCCTTCTCTGCAAAGTGAGAAGTCTGCTGCCCACTAAATTGTGATGTTGCCAGGAAAAAAACCTAACACGTGCGTGTAGCGAATAAGCGCTGAGAAACTCGCTCGCCCTTTGCGGACCCTCTCACCGTGCCCTCATTCCTCTTGGGCTCAGTATGGTGCCTTTCACTCCTCAACCCTGCTCACTGTCCACCGGGCTGAAGACTGCCACTCTTCCCCACTATTAACCCTTGCCTCTTGGGAACCACCTATATATATCTTGGGTGGATGAGGAACGGGGTTCAGGATAGAAATCCATTTAGGTTTTGTTCTGGAGCCTTTTGTCCTATGGAAAGGATTTCTTCAGGTAAAAAAATAAAAATAAAAAGATCAGGGAAGCACTGCAATGAAGAATATTGACTTTGGAATTTGATAGATCTGAGTTCTAATCCTGATGGCTGCTGTTGACCAGCTGTGTGCAGCTGAGTAAATTGCTTGTTTCGCTAAACTTGAATTTTCTTTCTCTCTCTCTCTTTTTTTTTTTTTTTTGAGTGGGAGAGAGAGGCAGGGGGAGGGGCAGAGGGAGAGAGAGAATCTTAAACACACTCCACGCCCAAAGGGGCTGACCTCACAACCCTGAGATCATGACCTGAGGCAAAATCAAGAGTCCCAGGCTTAACTACCTCCAAACCTAAATTTTCCACTCTTAAAGTGGCCTAACAGTATTTTACTTCATAAGGTGATTGAGAGTATTATATAATTTACATAGGAAAAAAACACTTAAAAAATACACACTAAGATATTACCTGCTGAGGACATTATGAGTAATTTTTTTCTTTTGGCTAATGTGTATATCCTAATTTCTGTGTAAGGAGCATATACTACTTGTGTAATTGAATTAAAAGTTGAAAGATTGTGTACAGTCTGATGGAGGAGATAGGACAAATAGGCTGTGAAATACAACTCAGTCACCCTTCAACTCACTCCAGTTTGTTTTCAGCAGGAATCCCTCCAGAGTTATTTCAAGGTCAACGAGGATCTCTCTCTTAAAAGGCAACAGGCACTTTTCTTGCTTGACTTCTAGCAGCATTTTGCACTGTTAACCACTCCTTCCTTCTTGAAACACTCTTTCCTTTGAATTCTGAGACAGTTACTTTCCTTGGTGGTCTTCCTCCCTCTCTGGCTGCTCCTCAGGGCCCTTTCTCAGAGGGTCTTCCTCTGCCTGTATCTTAAATGCTGGAACCATTGGGAGCTCTCTGCTAGACCCTTTACTTGTCTCACTCCACCCAGGCTTTCTGGACACTTTCATCCATCCCCACCAGCTTCCTTCACACCATTAATGTTGATGATTTCTGTTTTAGTTTCCTATTGGGGTTGTAACACATTATTGCAAACTTGGTGGCTGCAAACAACACACGTTATTCTCTTACAGTTCTGGAGGTCAGAAGTCTGAAATGAGTTTCACTGCATGGAAATCAAAGTACCAGCAAGGCTGCACTCCCTCTGGAGACAGTAGGTGGGCATCCATTTCCTTACCTTTCCCAGCTTCTAGAATTACATTTCTTACATTCTTTGGCTTATAGTCAATTTCCTCCATCTTCCAGGGCATCTTGCTTCTGTGTCATATCATACTGCTTTCATTTCTGCAGTCAAATCTCCCTCAGTCTCCGTTTTATGAGCACATTTGTGATTACATTTAGGATCCACCCAGATAATCCACGATAATTTCCCTATCTCAGGATCCTTAAATTAATCACATCTGCAAAATTCCTTTTGGTATATGAGGTAATATTTATAGGTTCCAGGGATTAGGACCTTCATATCTTTGGGGACCATCACTGAGGCTACCACATCTTCCAAGGCTCTAGCTCCAGCTCAGACCCTTTTCTAGTTTAAGATCTACGTATCCAAAGGCCCATGGGATGGTTTCAGATGCTTATCTCACAGACAGACCTGTCAAACTCTACATTGTCTAAAACTGAACTCATCATCTTGTACCCCGCCCCTGGCTCTGGCTCCTTCTCTGTCCCTGTCTTGGTGGAAGGCACCGCCATGTACCCCCTTGGGGTCATCCTCTCCATCTCCTTCCACCAACTTCCACTCAATCCTGTCTTAGCACTGTCTCCTAATGTCTCACCAATATGGCCGCTTTCTCCTTCTCCAGGCCAACCCCAGTCCAGGCCAAGCCACCTCTCACCTCCTCACAGGTCTCCCTGCCCCCAATCTTGCATGTCTGAACCGATACTGCCCTGCTTAGAGCTCTCCAATGGTCCGCGTTGCTCTCTGGGTGAAAGATGAACTTTTTTTCATGGCTAGCTGGTCCTGCACGATCTTGTTGCTCCTGCCCTTTACAGCCTTATCTCTCACCCCACCCCCCTATTCCTGACATCATCTGAGCCCTCTCACTCTACTGCCCACTGCCTGTAATACCCCCCGACCTCCTTTCAGCTGCCCAAATTCAATGTCACTTGCTTCAGGAAGCCTTTCCCAATGTCCCTCTAGGGATTCCCACAGGACCTGGTATGCCCTGCTACAGCACTTCTCACTGTGCTCTGTAATCACCTGCTTGCTGATCTGGGTATCTGGCCCACATATTTATTTACTGAGCACTTACTGTGTACCAGTCACAGTGCCAAGGGCTATACAAGCAATAGTTTGCTCAACACCCCCAATAACCCAGTGAAGCAGGTAACATTATTCTTGCCATCTCTGTGTGATAGGTGGGAAAACTAAAGCTTAGAGAGGTTAATTTGTATAAAATCAGAATGAACAAGCAATAGAACCCAGATTCCAAGCCAGTCTGCATGACTCAGAAGGCTGTTTTTGTTTTGTTTTGTTAATCACCAAGCTATATGCTACCTAACTTGAAAATATTGCCTCTTGCAAATTAACTAGATATAAATGCTCCATATATTCTCTCCTATAATTAAAACATGCCACCCACCAGAGGCAGAATACTGTCGTAATATCTTGCAGGCTAACAAATTCCTTACGATCTTGTAAAGCAACTACTTCAAGGTCAAATCCTTTACCAAATGCTCAAATGAAGAGACACATGCTACTATGGTGGGCCCTTTTCTGAAGCTGAAGTTCTTGTTGTTTGGGTTTTTTTTTTAAGATTATTTATTTATTTATTTGACAGAGAGAGACCCAGCGAGAGAGGGAACACAAGCAGGGGGAGTGGGAGAAGGAGAAGCAGGCTTCCCGCGGAGCAGGGAGCCGGATGCAGGGCTCTATCCCAGGACCCTGGGATCATGACCTGAGCCAAGGGCAGACACTTAACGACTGAGCCACCCAGGCGCCCCTGAAGCTTAAGTTTTATTTCAAGACTTTTGGGAGAAAATTAAATAACAAATGGTAAGTAAATTACAGCATTTTGGGGAAATAAGATAAACCCTGGGCTATATCAGCATAAGTTACAAAATTTGGGGGAATTCTCAGAGAAAATATGTGACTTCAAGGAAATTTCCAGTGGTTTCAAGTTATTTGCCCAGACCACCCTACGAAACCATTCATACTTTACTAGGGCTATTTCAAGGGAAGAGTTTGAGACACACTACTTATACAATAGCTGTTTCTAGGTCCCTGGACCAACCTATACAAATCCGACTCCCGGAAATTTACTTATTCACTCAACAAACATTCACCAGGCAGTTCCAGGCGGATTCCTGAGTGGCAAATGAGCAGTGGAAAAGGTGTGGATACAGAGATTGGCACGATATGGGGAGGTTCTCAAGGACCTTGAACTCAAATAATTGTAAGAAGGAAATTGTAGGTACCCTTGAAGAGGTGCTGTGGAAATGAGGGTTTAGGAGGGGAAAAGAGAGTCCTTTCAGTGTGTGACTCAGGGAAGCTGGGGAGGCTTTAGAGAAGAAAGGACACCTGAACTGAGCCCTGAAGGATTTGAGGGAGCTGGGGACAGAATGAGCCAAGGCAGGGAAGAAAGATGATACAGAAAACCTGCTCCCATCAGCACAGACACAAGTGCTGTAACAACTCTCGTAATAAAGCAGTTTCTCTTCTCACTTCTCCTTCCAGCTACTGCCTCTTTTCTTTGCTCCCCTTTGCAGCTGGAGTCATTGAAAGTCACCGCTGTCTTCGCTCTCTCCAATTCTACTCCTCCAATATTTTTTTCAGTAAAATAACCCTTTTGCTTTTATTGAAGTATTCTGTGAACAACTCAGTTAAACTGAGAATTTCCCTAAGTTTCCAGGCTTGAGGAAATCTCTAAGTAATCGATAGGTGTTTGAAATCCTGTTGTGCCCAAGATTATGTTTATATTGGAGCAAAGTAAAGGAGAAAAATATAAGGATCCCTGTGTTTGATGTACCTAATGCAGATGACCTCTTTCAATGTCACCACTTTCTTTTTTTTTTTTTTGTAAGATTTTATTTATTTATTTGAGAGAGAGCGCATGAGCACGAGAGCAGGATGGAGCGGGAGAGAGAATCTGAAGCAGGCTCCCTACTGAGTGCCGAGCCCGACTCGGGGCTTGATCCAACTACTGCGAGATCATGACCTGAGCCAAAATCGAGAGTCAGATGTTCAGCCGACTGAGCCACCCAGGCACCCCAGTGTCCTCGCTTTCTAAATAGAACCTCTTAAGATAGCTTCTCTTCCTTTCTGCTTGCACCCGGTAGTATAAAGTCAGGATAGAGTCAGGAGCAGCTGCCCAGACATCATTCACTGGCATCATTGGATTACTGTGCTTGATTTGGGGTCTCAGGCGTATTGCATCTGTCAAGAGGAGAACCCAGGGTGTGGCTGGGATTAAGTGCTGGGGAGGGTGAAAAACGAGCTCGGAGAGACCTGGAAGCATGATCTGTGGAGCCACCGGGGACAGCAATAGGAGTTCCGGAAAGAGACCTGAACTCCAGTATTTATTCTCTTAAATTCCCTCAAATCAGGCTTTTGTTCCCACTAGCCACTGCACCTGCTTGCATTCAGGTCACTGGTACCCACATGTTGCTGAACCCAGTGCTCAGTGCTCACTGAGCTTGGCCTCACCCTGCTTGGCCTCCCTTCCTTGGTCTCCGGGACATCACACTGCCTTGATTTTCTTCCTCCCTCACTGGTGACTTCTTTTTGATCTCCCATGTCAGTTCTTCCTGTTTTTTCTGGTTTCTTAACATCGAGGACCCCGGTACTTGGTCATCTCCTCTTCTATGCATGCTCGGTCCCCTGATGATCTCACCTAGTCCCATTGCTTTAAATACCATTTAGATCCTGATGATTCCCAAACTTATAACTCCAGCCTGGACCTCTCTCCTGAACTTCAGTCTCCTATATCCATCTGCCTGCTCGATGCTCCTGGGAGGCAAATGGGACATCTTGAACTTCACGTGTCCAAAGCTGAACTTTAGATTTCCCTCCCCAAAGCTCCTTCCCCACAGTGAGAAACCTCTTGCATCTACATCCAAAATATATCCCAAATCCACCACTCTTCTTCACCTCACTGCTACCAGACTGATTTAAGCCATATCATCTCCTGCCTGGATTGCTTCAGGAGCCTTCTAATTGGTCTCTTGGCTTCCATCCTTGCTCCACTATAGTCTACTCTCAACAGAGAAGCAAATGATCCTTTAAAATATCATGTCAGGGGGCACCTAGGTGGCTCAGTCATTAAGTGTCTGCCTTCAGCTCAGGTCATGATCCCAGGGTCCTGGGATGAGCCCCGCATCGGGCTCCCTGCTCGGCGGGAAGCCTGCTTCTCCCTCTCCCATTCCCCCTGCTTGTGTTCCCTCTCTCGCTGTGTCTTTCTCTGTCAAATAAATAAAAATATTTTTAAAAAATATCATGTCAGATCATGTAATTTCACTCCTTAAAAGCCTGTAATGAGGGGCACCTGGCTGGCTCAGTCAGTCAAACGTCCAACTCTCTTGATTTCGGCTCAGGTCATGATCTGAGTCATGAGATTGAGCCCTGCATCAGGCTCCAAGCTCAGCGGGAAATCTGCTTAAGATTCTCTCTGTCTCTCTCCCTTGCTCTCTTGCTCTCTCTCTCTCTCTCTCTCTAAAATAAAGAAATAGGGCGCCTGGGTGGCTCAGATGGTTAAGCGTCTGCTTTCAGCTCAGGTCATGATCCCAGGGTCCTGGGATCGAGGCCCACATCGGTTCTCCCTCTGCTTCTCTCTCTCTCTCCCTCTGTCTCTCATGAATAAATAAATAAAATATTAAAAAATAATAAAGAAATAAATCTAAAAAAAATCTTTAATGCCTCCTCATTTCACTCAGACTAAATGCCAAGTTTCAACATGGCGGGCAAGTCCCTACATAATCTGCCTCCCTCTGCCCTCATCTTCCCTAACTCTTTCCCTTGTTCTCCACCTCTGTTGCAGTCACACTGACTTTCTTCTTTCGTAAATGTACTAGGCACACTCTCGCCACAGGACTTTTGCACTGGCTACTCTCACTGCCTAGAGTGCTTTTTTCCACAGACATCCACATGGTCAACTCCTTCACCTTTTTTCCAGTCTTAGCTCAACTGTCACCACCTTAATGATGCTTATCCTGACTGTCTCATTTAAAACTGCAATCACCTATTTCTCCCCATACTCTCCACCAGCCTTACCCTGCTCTATTTTTTCCCCCTATTTAACACTTATACCTTTTAACATGCTGCTTTTCTTATTTGTCTATGTTTTATTGTTTGCTCCCTCCATTAGAGTATAAGTTCTGTGAGAGCACGGACTTCTTTGTCCTTATTAGGTGGGAAGCCAGGTTATGTGTCCAGGCTTTGGAGCCAGACTGCCTGGATTTGAATCCTGGCTTTGCTATCTACCTTGAGTAAAGAGCTTAATCTCTGTGGGCCTCAGTTTTCTCATCTGTAAAATGGGGGAACAATGACATTTCCCTCATAATGTTATAGAAATGGGTTAAATGATGTGATGGATACAAAGGATTTAGCGGAGTGCCTGAGTGGCTGAGTCAGTTAAGTATCTGCCTTCAGCTCAGGTCATGATCTCAGGGTCCTGAGATCAAGCCCCGCATTGGACTCCCTGCTCAGCGGGGCGTCTGCTTCTCCCTCTCCCTCTGCCTCTGCCTCTCCCCGCCCCCCCCCCCCAGTTTGTGCTCTCCTCTCGCTTGCTTTCTCTCTCTCTCTCTCAAATAAATAAAATCTTTAACAACAACAACAACAACAAAGGATTTGGCAATAGTGCCTGGCACATAGTATTTCTTAGCTCAGTAAATGTCAGTTATTGTCCCCACATCTGGTCCATAGTAGGCATGCTGTAAATATTTGCTGGATCAGGTGTAATTTTTCCCGTTTTACTGATGCCCAAAGTTACACGACTAGTGAGTGACAGGGACAGAGTTAGAATCCAGGTTTATCTAATGTCAAAATATCTTGCTTCTTCCACTGCTCCATGATCTATCTACCTTCTGGAGATTCAAGGCTGAGCTCCAGGGAGTGGAGAATTCACATTTCATGTCATGGGGTGAGATGAGACCAGAGACTAGAAGAAGTGAAAAATGAGGATTACCAAGGGAAAATGGCTGCAAAGAGGGGATTCTCCCCGCCCTTAAGATCAAGCCCATACTCTTTTGCGAGGCCACAAGCCCCTTCCCATCTAGCCCCATCTGCCTCTCCAATCCTCTGTCTCAGGAGAAGAAAACGGACCTCTGTCCAGTTCCTAAGGCCACCAGACCCCCACCTCTGCTCACACACTGGCTGTTCCTTTTCCCTGCACTATTCATCCTCATGACCCAGATGTAACTGCCTTAGGAAACCTTCCCTTCCTGTGCCCTTCCTGTAGGCCCCCTTGCTTCCCCATCATGTTTCATGTTTCCTTGTTTTTCCCTCGCTCCCTGTGTGTGTACGTGTGTGTAAAGACCCACTCCCACCCTTTGCTAGACTGTGAGCTCCATGATCCTGTGGCTTCAAGCTGTGTAAAATCTATCCTACCCAAAGGGTCCCACAAGAAACTGGCCAATACTCAAAAACCAAGAGCAGCTACTCTCCAGGGCCAAATGGTCTTCATTTGCATATCCTCAGTTCAAGCCGCCAGTAGAGACTAATCTTAGAATCTCAACTCTTAAATTCCCTTGAGAGAGAGTTGGGTAGCCACAGTCTGGATCAGAAACTCACAAGGCTCCATGTTGTAGGACTCTAGGATTGTGAATTGTGGTCTACGTCATGGTGCCCCTTAGAGTCGGGCAGTGCACAACCTGCACAGCTGGGAAGCTGGACCAAGTAGCCCTGGGTGCCCACCAGTGTGAACCAGGCTCTCCGTGAGCTGTGGAAGCCCACCAACACACACAGTCCAAGGATAGCTGCAGGGACCCATCCCTGTGCACCCAGAGGCAATTTTCAGAGAAGGGTATGGACGGATCAGATATACAAAGGTCTATATAGTTATCATCAGAGTCCCAAAGGGTCTACAAACCCACAGAAGGTTGAAAACTCCTGAAGAGATATTCTGTGAACATGTAAAAATACTCATATTAAAAGGGTGTATGTGTGAATCCATCTGCACAGCTGATCACCCCCACTATTCCTGAGAAGGGGAGTTGGGATGGGGTGGGTCTCCCATGGCATGAAATGATAATGCAAATAATGATAACAGTTATAGACTTGCTTTGTGTAGGTAATGTGTAAGTCCATTACATACATGCAATAGCCCATAGAACAGTCTCGAAGGTAGATACTATTATCATCCCCATTTTATAGAGTAGGAAACTGAGGCAGAGAGTAGTAAGGAACTTGCCTGGGACCAAGAAACAAACACAGGCAATCTGGCCATGAACCTGTGCTCAATGCCTGGGCTTCTGTCTCCCCTGGCCTAGTGGAAAGCAGACCCAAGGCAGGGTGGTACCTTGAGAAGCTCAAGTTTGTCTTCACCAACCTCCTCATTGGAGGGGGAGGATGTCCAGGGTCCTCCAACAGTGTGCCGCTGCTCCAGCCAGCAAAGGCCCCCAGCACCTTGGGCTGAAGCTCACCCAGGCAACCTCAAGTAGAAGCTGTCACGGCGGGCTAAAGTCTTCTCCAGCCGAGTGGGGACAAGCTTTGGAGACAGGCCTGGGTCTCAGTATTGGCTGTGCTCCTTATCAGTTCCGGCAAGCCTCAGTTTCCTCACGTGGAACAAGAAGATAATAATGCCCATGTCATGGGGGTATGGTGAGGATTAAAGGGAGCATGTTCATAAAGTATACAACACTATAAGCACTTAGAAAATGTCATTTGTCTTCGGTTGAGGAAAAGAAGACTTCTTGCAGTTTTCTGGAGGTCTATCCCATAGCTCTGGAGGGAAGAGGTCTCAAATGGGTCTCACTGGGCTAAAATCAAGGTGTTGGCAAGGTTGTGTTCCTTCTGGAGGCTCTGCCCCTCTGGTACCCTGCCTTTCCAGCTTCTAGAGGCTGCCTGCATTCCTGGCTCACGGCCCCTCCCTCCGTCTCCAACACTAGCAGTGAGCCATCTTAAAATCACTCACTGACTGTGGCTCTGATCTTCTTCCCTCTGTCACTTATAAGGACCCTGTGTTACATGGGCCCATCTGGATAATCCAGAATAATCTCCCCATCTCAAGGTCAGCTGATTATCAGCCTTAATTCCATCTGCAATCTTCATTTCCCCTTGCCGTGTAACATAACGTATTCACAGGCTCTGGGGATTAGAACATGAACATCTTTGGGGCCATTATTTTGCCCACTACAGTGGGTAAGCAAGAAAATGCTGTGACGTTGGGGCGCCTGGGTGGCTCAGTTGTTAAGCAACTGCCTTCAGCTCAGGTCATGACCCCAGGGTCCTGGGATCGAGTCCCACATCAGGCTCCCTGCTCGGCGGGAAACCTGCTTCTCCCTCTCCCACTCCCCCTGCTTGTGTTCTCTCTCTTGCTGTGTCTCTCTCTGTCAAATAAATAAATAAAATCTTAAAAAAAAAAAAAAGAAAATGCTGTGACGTACTAGAACTTTGAGCTGTGAGGGGCGCCTGGGTGGCTCAGTCGGTTAAGCGTCTGCCTTCGGCTCAGGTTGTGATCCCACGGTCCTGGGATCGAGCCCCACATGAGGTTCACTGCTCTGCGGGGAGCCTGCTTCTCCCGCTGCCTTTACCTCTCTCTCTCTCTCTATCTCATAGATAAATAAATAAAATCTTAAATAAAAAAAAAAAGAACTTTGAGCTGTGAGCATACCTGTGCTCAAAAATCTACCATGGCTCCCCACTGCCTCTAAGACTAAAGCCAGACCCCTCAGCCTGGTGGGCAAAGCTTTTCATGAACAGGCCTCTGTCCTACTTGTGAACAGGGCACTTCCTGGCCTGCTTGCCTCCACTCTGCCTGAAAGGCTTTTTCTTCCATTTGTGATCTGCCTCTCACTGTGTGACTTCAGAGACCTCCCTTGCCCCCTCTGAGCTGCTTTCTCATCTCTGAGAGAATGAATTCATTCTCCACTCCTCCCCGCCCCCCCGCAATGTTGATGTAGAGAGGACCAGGCTTAGGACAGTGCCAGGCACCTTGCTGGGGCTGAATGAATGGCCTAGAGCTTTCCCTCTGCAAGTGCCCTCACCCTGTGTCTTGACTTCCTAGTGGCTGCTCAATAAAAACTTGTGAATTTGGTTTTAGGGAAAACTACTGGCTTGAATCCTGATGAAAAATGCTGGCAAAATGAGAAGAGCTAAAACAGCCAAGCTGAGTATGTATGGTCAAAGGAATGCTAACTGCCTTCACACCCATGAGCATTTTCCTTCTATGCCTCACGACCACACAGTACAATAACGATCATGTGTATCGTCACAATGGACAGCAGATCAGCTGTTGCAAGTTTATGGTCATTTATCACACACGTTTCCCCAGCACCTCTAAGGAGCCTATGTGGTGTTCACTGGCTTGTCTCAGGGGATGCGCTGCCTGGGCAAGAAGATGCCTGTAGCCAGGACACTGCCTCCAGGCTTCCCACCAGGACTTGTTACCTTAGAACACCAAGCACACACACACACCATGCTTCCTTTGCTGTTCCTGGAGCAAGGAGTCTTCTCACACCTAAGTTTGCAGGACACAAGTCATGTTCTTCATGGGCAAAAACCTGTGTCTTTGTTTCATGAGCATCTAGCATTGCACACACCAAGGAGACATCCAAGGTCAGAATAGAATCCCCATCATGCCAGGTAGGAGGCTGGGCTACCAGGTGGTTAAGACCAGGAGTCTAGGAGCTTGGCTGACCTGATTCCAGTCCTGTGCCTTCACCAAGCATGGGGTTAGGGTGGAGCAGGTGAGGGGCCTCTCTGGCCTCCGCCTCCTGCCTTGCCCTACTCTCAACCCACCCACCACTTCCGGCTGTGTGACTTCAGGCAAGTAGCTATAAGATTGGGGGGGATTAAATAAGATAAAACCTGCTTCTTAATAGTCTCAGTAAATTGTGATTCTTTTCCTAAATTTGGCATTAGGCAGAATGGCCACCAGAGGGCAGCGGCCCCCATGCTGGGAAAGTAACCTGCCTGGTAATCAGTGATTCCCTTGGAAGGAACACACACACACACACACACACACACACACACACACACACACACACACACTGTGTGTCACTCGTGGCTGTGGTCAGTTGAGGATTGGCATGAGCCTGACACCAGTGAATTGAGATTTACTGGGACACTCTATTCTACTCTCCCAGGATCGATGGAAGGATCAAAAGGCAAAATGTATGAATTCACATAACAAAACACCATTGTCACGCTGCTGAGCCCCGTTAGAAACTCTCCTTTCAAACCCCCTGGGAGGTCTGGTCTCCGGGCTGTAATCCAGAACACTTCAGGTACTCCAACACCCCTGTTGCAGACACACACCTGCCAGGCCGTGAGCATCCGTGGAAAGAGGAAGTCAACTCTTTTTTTTTTTTTTAAGATTTTATTTATTTATTTGACAGAGAGAGACACAGAGAGAGAGGGAACACAAGCGGGGGGGGGCGGGGGGGGGGAAGGGACAAGCAGGCTTCCCGCGGAGCAGGGAGCCGGATGCGGGGCTCGATCCCAGGACCCTGGGATCATGACCTGAACCGAAGGCAGACGCTTAACGACTGAGCCACCCAGGCGCCCCAAGATCTCATAGTTTTTTTAAGATTTTTATTTTTAAGTAACATCTACCCCCAACGTGGGGCTTGAACTGACAACCCTGAGATTGAGTGTTGCACGCTCTACCAACTGAGCCAGCAGGCACCCCAATATCTCATGGCTTTGACTTGCATTTCCCTGATGGGAGGCTAATGTTGCTCCACATCCTTTCATGTGCTTATTGGCCATTTGTATATCTTCTTTGGAGAAATCTTTATTCATATCCTTTGACCACTTTTTATTTGGATTATTTATATTCTTATTATTGAATGGCCTTTTCATTTACTTGGGTGTTTTTTAATTTCTTCCAACAATGCTTTATAGTTTTCAGAATATAAGTTTTGCACTTCTCTTGTTAACCTTATTCTTAACTATTTTATTATATTTGATGCTACTGTAAATTAAATTTACTTCATTTTTTGCATTGTTCATTGCTAGTGCATAGAAATACAACTGATTGCTGTATGTTGGTTTTGTGTCCTACAACCTTACTAAACTCATTTATTAGTTTTACATTTTTTAATGGATTCCTTAGGATTTTCTATATACAAGATCATGTTACCTGCAAATACAGTTAGTTTTTCTTATTTCCCATCTACATACCTTTTATTTAATTTTCTTGCCTAATTGCCCTGGTAAGAACCTCCAGTACAATGTTGAATAGAAAAGGAGGGAGTAGACATCCTTATCTTGTTTCTGATCTAGATGCAAAAGCATTCAGTATTTCACAATTAAGCATGATGTTAGTTGAGGGTTTTTCATAGATGCCCTTTATCAAGTTGAGAAAATTCCCTTCTATCCCTAGTTTGTTGAGGTTTTGTAAGTTTTTCATTTTAACTCCAGCATAGTCAGCATATGGTGTTATATTAGTTTCAGGTGTGTGAGGGTTTTTTTTTTCTCTTAAATCATGAAGTGGTGTTGAATTTTGTTAAATGTTTTTTTTTCTGCATCTGTTGAGATGATCATGTGGTTTTTATCCTTCATTCTACTGATATAGTACATTACATTAGTTGGTTTTCAGATTTTTTAAAAGATTTTATTTATTTGAGAGAGAGAGAGAGAGAGAGCATGAGCAGGGGGGAGGGACAGAGGGAGAAGCAGGCTCCCCACTGAGCAGGGACACTTACGCTGCTCCATCCCAGGACCCTGGAATCATGACCTGAGTCAAAGGCAGACGCTTAACTGACTGACCCACCCAGGTGTCCCTGATTTTTAGATTTTAGACCAACTTTGCATTTCTGGGATAAATCCCATGGCATATAGTCCTTATATGTTACTGGATTTGGCTTGCTAGTATTTTGTTGAGGATTTTTGCAACTCTATTCAGAAGAGCCAGCTGATGGATATTTAGATGTTTCCAGTTTGGGGCTATTATGAATAATGCTGCCATGAACACTCATGTGCAAGTCTTGTCTTTGCATGGACATGTTTTCATTTCTTTTGAGTAGACACCTACGGGTGGAGTTCCTGGGTCCTATGGTAGTTTTATCTGTTTTAAGATTTGTTAATTTATTTGAAAGACACAGAGAGAGCGAGAGAGAGAGCAGGGGGAGGGGCAGAGGGAGGAGAGAATCTCAAGCAGACTCCCTGCTGAGCACAGAGCTGGACATGGGGCTTGATCCCCTGAGATCATGACTTGAACCAAAATCAAGAGTCGGACGCTTAACTGACTGAGCCACCCAGGCGCCCTGGTAGTTTTATCTTTTTTAGGAACTGACAAAATGCTTTCCAAGTGGCGGTAGCCTTTTACATTCCCAGCAGCTACGTGTGAGGGTTACCTGAGAATTCATTTAAACTGTTTCTTTCTCTATAAAGTGGTGGTAATGATAACACTGACTTCATAAAGTCAGGGAGTTTATGATGTGTGACGGCTTTAGCAAGGCACTGGGCCCAGACACCATAAAGCTCAGTACATGACATCTCTTTTATGTTCCCTTGTCTTCACTAATGTCCCAAGCTTCAGACCTGGCTTAACTTACCTGGATGAGATTGTCTTCGTGCTTTCCACGTAAACTGACTTCTTGGTGTCAAGTTCCACACCCTTCTCATTAGTCATAGTCTCCTAATGGTCTAACAGGATCCTCCAACCTAGTCCCCCTCTCCCACTGCCCTCAGGGTTTGTGTCCCAACCTCTTTGGCTCAGGGGGCTTTCCTAGGGCAAGAGCTCCAAACGGGCAGATTTGGGGCAAACAGACAGTGCTCCATGAACCGCTCCTCTCTGCTGAACGACAGGACAGAACATATTCATTGCTCTGCTTGGAAGGGACGTCTCCCGTCCCCCATATGCCCTAACTCTAGGTGACTCCTGTTTATCCTTTAAGTCATAGTTTGGGCATCACCTCCTCCAGGAAGCCTTCCCTAACAACCACGCTCCCCCTCCCATAATGTATGTTACTGCAACTACCACGTTATTTGTAATTGTATTTTTATACGTCTATGTCTTATGAACATCCTAAGGATGGGGACTGTTTTTATTTACTTCTATCTCCTCAGTGCCTAACACATAGTAGGTATTCAATAACCCGTAAATAACCATATCTGTGTACAAAATATTAATGGTTACATGTTAGTATCTAAGTAAACTCTATAAAAAAAGGCACTTGAACAGGGTCTTAAGGAATAAGCAGGCACCTACTCCGACGAAATGGAGGGAAGGGCATGCTGGGTGAAGTGAACAGTATGTATAAAGGCCCCACAGAGGAAAAACATATTTTCAGGAACTAAGAAGTCCAGTGTGGCTATGGGTGGTGGGATGGAGTGGCCAGTGAGCCTGGAGAGGTAAGGTAAGGCACTAGTCATGTTGTAAATTGACTTTTATGCCAATTGAAGGGGTCAGAGGGCAGAGAGGAGCCGTCCATTAAACAGGAGAGACATGGTCAGAACTGCATTTTCGAAGGAACTCTGGGGTGGTGGGGGTGTACCCAAACTATGAGTACCCAAACTTCAGCTGCAGTAGAATCTCCTGAAGGGCTCGTTAAGCCACAGATTGTGGGTCCCGCCCTGAGTTTCAGAAGGTCTGGGGCAGAGCCTGAGAATATGCATTTCTCACACGTTCCTGGGTAATGCTGGTCTGAGGACCCCACTTTGAGAACCACTGATACAACGGATGCAGTGGAGAAGAATGGGTCGCAAGCTCTCCAAACCGTCTAGCTGAGAGGTGATGGAGACAGAGCAGGGGAGGCGCTCACATTTTCGATCCAGGTGCCGTGCTGCGAACTTTTCAGTGTCTTAGTGGTGGGATTTCAGGCTTGGTAATAAGCCAGTGTGGGAAAGGGAGGCTGTTTCTGGGGAGAAATCAGCCAGGTGGTCAGGATAGTCCCCACCTTTGACCTGGGAGGACCAGACCCCCACTTGGTAATGACCTTCAGAAAGCACAAGAATCAAGGTGTCCAGAGTTGTCATTTAATGCCCGATTATCACAACACAAGGAGGTTTACACGGTGCTCATCAAGGCAGGACCTGGGGCAAAACCAGACCAGAGGGAAGTGACCTGTATAGGGTCCTGGCACAGGGACCAGGTGCCCTTGGGCCTAATCACCCTCGAGACACATCTGCCATACACAAGGCTTCTTCCCTCATCCAGGAGCCTGCGGGCTGGCTGGGCTTCTGGTCACCAAGGGTCCTTGTGGGAGAACAGGGTCCCAGGATGAGGTGGGGACCGTGCACACAATGATGAGAACCAGACAGCTGTTTGCAAACAACCCCAAAAGGCTTTCACTTCAAATGCACTAAAGCCACACGACGCTCAGATGTAGGAACACCCAAACGCTTTTACTAGGAACTAAACACTGCAAAACTGGGGCTGAGGACACTCGGGGAGGGAAAGTCAAGCAAAACCCTCCCAGAACCAGCTTTCTGAGCTTCACCGTCCTCCTCGTCCTCCCACAGCGACACCAGTCCAACCACAGCATTGCTGCAGAGAAAGGGCACCACACTGGTCTAGCGAACACTTTTCATGGGAAGGGACATGGGAGCATGGCCCTGGTTTTAAGAAATCTCTCCGAACCTCCAACTCTACTGCACAACTTAATGCTACTGAGTTCCCTGGAGCCCCCAAGCCTCTGGTGCCCCGGGGGACACGGGTGACTTGGGGGCCGCCGGTGGGCTGGGAAATGTCCTGGCAGAAATAACGTACCTCAGAAAGAAAAGTGGCTTTTCTTCCACCCTAGTTCTAAAGTTTACACGGCCCCTAAAGGAAATACCATCCAAAAGGCATTCTTAAAGCACTTGATGGAACTCTTGAGATGTTTCAAGTTGTCACTGGCAAGAAAAAGAGGTGTGAGCTTGTCACTCCTCTGCCCCCAGCCTGAGGCTTGGCCTGGGCAGTCCAGCCCCAGGGCCAGGCAGGGTCTGGAGGGGATAGCACAGAAGAGGGTCAGCCTGCTCAGGGTACAGGCCATGGACCCAAGAGGCAGCCCCTCTGTCCAGCACTGTGGCCCTGCATTTGGGGAAGGAGCTTGAACTCTGGCCAGATTTTACTATTAAACCCATTCCCGGTGAGTCCTGCAGGCCTCTTCTCCCTTTTCTCTGATTTGATTCTGGGAGAAAACTCTAGACAGAACCAAAGGCATGGAAGTCAAACATCTCTGTCTTCAGAGATGGGACACGGCTAAATGGCAGCCCAGAGACCTCAGAACAGCAAGGCCATCTTGGCCCCACATGCCCCCAACCAGATTCCATGCAACATTCCTGTCCCCTGCCCAAGGGCCAGGGTAGTCCCTTGACCCTAGACATAGTGGGCTTCCAAATAGGCTTCTGATGAGACCCCTGTAAGTATCTGGGGAGAGGAGACCGAAAGCATCTCCGTAAAGCATACAAAATTTGCCCTGTTTCCAGAGCTGGGCATCTGTTCCTGAGAGGGCACAGTTAGGGCCCCGGGAAGTTGTGAAAATGACAAGGCACAACTGTCCCCATGTGGGCATTAGCTCACATCAGACCCCACCCCCAAAGAAGCCCACCTCCCCAGCTTTAGGGCAGCTCAGGAGCCATCCCATGAGGCCAACTTCATATTTAAAACCAACTTAATGCTACAAACTTAAAAAAAAAAAAAAAAAGTGCTGCCCAGCCGAGCCCCTGAGGAAACCTAGCTCCCTGAGGGTGGGTGGTGGGCCTCTTAGACCACCATCCCTGGCTGCCTCTCTCCAGAGGGCACAGTCTCGGGGCGGCCCAGAGTAGCCCCGCCCCAGGTTGGGCGGGGAGGAGAGCTGACCCCCTCCCCCACACCCAAGTGGGCTTCAGAGACACTGTGGGATGGTCAAGTCTCTGTGGGGGAGGGCAACAGACTTTCTCAGGACCCTAAGCCTGAGGAGGTAACATAAGCCCATCTCCCCATCAGCTGCCAAGGTCTGGTCTGCAATGAAGATTCCTCCCTGTCAGCCCTTCCGCATTCCCGTGACAAAAGGAGCCAAAATGCCACCAAGTCCTGGTCACCTCTGTCCTGGGGTGGTGGGGTTGGGGGGAGGTCTGTGTGAGAGCTGCTGGGGGGAGAGGAGATCCTTAAAGAATTACTCCCTTCAATAAACAAAAAATCCTTCCAGGGAAGGGGAGGGTGATACCAGCAGTTAACAGAAGGGGTGCTTTCTGGCAGTTTCTCGCTTTAATCCTACCTGTCTCTACTCGGGGGCCGCCACTCCCTCCCAGGTGCTCAGTGTAAGACAGCCCCTGTCCCAAGCAAGTGTCACAAATGGAGGAAAGGTGCCCCAGACAGCCCTTATAACTGCTTCCACATTCCTACCCCTGTTTCCCCCCGGGCGGGGTAGGGGGGGTTCAGTGCTGACTCCCTGGAGGGTCGTTTTTCATGTTCTAAGGGGACGGAGAGGTAGGGAATTCCATAGAAGTGGGTCTCCACACCTGGAGCCTCAGTGCCACCTCCCCTGGAATGGAGCTCCCTGCAACCATCTCTGGACAGAGGAGACCAGGAATTCAAGGCTGGCACCTCGGCTGGAGATGAAAAGCAGGAGAAGCCAAAGGGCCTGCAGCCACCACTTACTAGAATTACGAGGCCGAAGTGCAAGTAGCGTTCTAGCAGACTGGACGGCCCCCCAGAGACCCGGCCCACTGCTGCGGGAAAATCGGGGACCTGGCCTGCCCTCGGACCATGGACAGCACTGGGCCCGTCTGAGAAGCCTTACTAGAAACTAGAACGATCTCCCTGCTAAAAACTCAGGGAAGACAAACAAACAAAACTCAACCTGAAATAAATACAAAGGCATTAAGTGCTTCTTGATAAATTCAGGGTCCTAATTCCCCCCTGAAAGGCAGGGGCAGGGCCTTTCCCTGGACCTGGTTGCCTCACCTGTGGCCCTTCGTGTAGAGGTCAGAGGTCAGAAGCTGGATGGGCCTTCCCAGGCCCAGCTTCCATGAGGAAAGAGAGGACCCAACCCCTGATACACTCCTCACCCAAATCCTCTATGTACCCCCGGCCGAGACAGCTTTGGCTGGCTGGGGGGTAAGAAAGAGAAGAGGCCCCGGGCCCCAAGGGCAGCACCTGTGTCCCACGTCCCGGCACGAGCAGAGGGCCTGTCAGTCTGCGAGGAGGTAGAGCCAGGGGCGGGCTGCTGGGGGCAGGCAGGGCCACTCAATTAATCAGCAGGTCCCCAAGGTCGTAGGAGTCGAAGAGGTCACTGATGCCCTCACCCCCGTCCAGGCCCCACAGGTAGTCGTCCTGGTCCAAAGGCGGGGAGAAGCTGATCAGGGGAGAGCTGCATGGCAGGCTTGGGGACAGGAACTGGTCCTCGGTTTGCTGCAGAAGTGGGTGCGGCAGCTCCAGCATGCTGTCGGTGGCCTCCAGGGGTACAAGCGGCGGGGGCGGGGGCGCTGGCTGCTGCGGGACCTGCTGGGGAGTCAGCGCTGGCCCTGGAGACAAGCAGACAGAGGTCACACCTGGACTGGGTGCCCAAAAGCCTCTGGTCAGACCTCGGAGCACAGGAACAGCCCTCCCCCGTTCTCTGGACCACTGTGCACCCTCTTCTCTCCTAACCTGCCCCATACCCAATGGCAGGCGACACTCTCCCTCTCCTGACACAGCTGTAACCACTGCCCTCACTGTCCCACACTCTCTCTCCCTCCTTTCAAAGGAGGTGGGATCTCTTGCTCTCCAAACCTTACCCACTTGGGGCACCTGGCTGGCTCCGTTGGAAAAGTACACGACTCTTGATCTCAGGGTCGTGAGTTTGAGCCCCACATTGGGTGTAAAGATTATTTAAAAATAAAAATCTTAAAAAAAACAAAAAACCCTCGCCCCTCTCACCTTCAAGGCTCTGGCCCCGGAAACCACATCCTCTGTTTCCTGCATCACCAATTTCTCTCTCTTGAAGATCATGCCCATCACTAGGCAGACACATTCTAATGACTCCTATCTTTAAAAAGCATCCTCCCTGACCTCATGACCCTCTCGAATTCCCAGCCCAGTGTACTGCTCCTTTTCATAGCAAAATTTCTCAAGAATGCCTGTGCTCACCCTCTACTTCCCCACCACGATTCACTCTTCAACCCACTCCAACCTGGGGGCTGTTCCCACAAAGCCACTCAGCCCGTGACCTCCTATTGCTGGACCCAATGGTCAGTTCTCAGCCTCATCTTATTTGACCCTCCAGCAGAATCTGGCGCCGTTATTCACACCTTCTGGAAACACCTTCTTCACTTGGCTCCAGTACACTAGATTTTCCTGGTTTTCTGCTTACCTCCTTGGCTGCTTCTCTTCTGTCTCTTTTGCTGGACCCTCCTCCTCTCCCTCACTTCTAAGCCCTTGAGGCCCCAGGGCTCCACCCTCAGACTCCTCTCTCTGGCTGCACATCTTCCCAAGCAACCACAGCCACCCCTCGGCTTTAAGCCTCTCAGACCTACCACGCGCAGCAGATGCCTCTGGCACAGACCTCACCCCCGAGCTCTGGGCTCCTGCAACACCTCTGCTTGGATGTCTCAGCTACCCCAAAACTTAGCATGTCAAAACCAAACTCCTGGTCTTCCCCACTCAGTTAATGGACCACCAACCACTCAGCTGCCTAAGCCAAAAGGCCCGAGAATCACACAGAATCCTGCCATTTCCAGGACACCTGGGGGGCTCAGTCGCTTAAGCGTCTGCCTTCAGCTCAGGTCATGATCCCAGGGTCCTGGAAATGGCCTACCTCGGACTCCCTGCTCAGCGGGGAGCCTGCCTCTCCCTCTGCCTCTGCCCTCCCCCTTCTTGTGCTCTCTCACTCTCTCTGTCAAACAAATAAATCTTAAAAAAAAAACCCTGCCCTTTCCCCAGCCCCCAGTCCAGCAGTGAGATCTGTCATTTCCACAACCACATGAGTTCTGCAAACTGCCCAATCAGTTCCACCACTGTGATCCTGGTCTAGCCCATCGTCCCCACCGAGACCGCTGCTGGGGCTTTCTTACCAGTCACCTTGCAACGCTTGTGCTCCAGCTTAAAAATGGCTTGACCAGCACTGAGAAGGCCCTGCATGATCTAGCGCCTGCCTGCCTTTCTGCTGCCTCTGTCCCGCCTCCTTCCACTGACACTCAGCCTCTCCAGCTACACTGGCTCGGCTGTTTCTTTCCTGTTTTTTAAGATTTTATTTAAACAGCCTCTCGGCTATTTCGAGCACACCAAGTGCATTTCTCCTTAGAGGTCGGAGGGTGCCTTCCTACACAGAGACGAGAATAGGGCACCGGAAATCTCCCCCAGTATATCCTGATGCCTTAAACCCCAACCAAGTATTCCTTGGAAAATAGAGCCGTGCTGGTGTGCCTGCCTGCCTGATCAGCCTCTTACTCACCACGTATCTGTGGGCAAGTGACTTAACGTGGACGAGCCTCGGCTTCCTCGCCTCTAAAATGGGGACGATTCTCCCCACCTCGCAGGGTTGCTGAGAGGATTCAGTGATAGGTGCAGGGGGAGAACCCTTCTCAATAAGAAGAGCTCCGGTTTACCAAGGGCTTACCATGGCCGGCTCTGCTCTCAAGGAGAGGCGTGTTTCACCTCCTCAAGTGGCCCCACAGGAGGCAGTACAGGGACCCCTATTTACAGATGAGGAAACTGAGGCTCAAAGGAGCCAATTAAATGTATGTGAACGAAAAGAATGGCATGTTTCTGTAGCAGGTTGCTGAGGCCTGCAGGGGTTCTGGCTTGGGAAGAAGGGGAGGCCCTGGGCTCAGACCCCAGCCCCACCCGCACCAGCTGTACGACCCGGAGCCTCAGTTTTCTCGGGAGCAAAAATAAGGCGCCACCTCCCCGATGCGCCGAACAGCAAGGAGAGCATGCACGGAAGCCTCTGCCGCAGGCGGCCCTCGCTCTCTTGCGCTTATCACACCCAGGAGTGAGCGGCTCTTTCTCGGATCCGGGCCTGCCCCACACTCTGATGGCTCAGACTCACTTCTCAATCTCCAAACCACACAGAGTAGGCGCCCGGTTCGCATACACTTTTTAAAAAACCACATTCACGCTGTCTCACTGCCTGTAACCCACCCAGGAGTCGTGAGGGAGTTTTAAGGGTCCCAGTTTTAGAGACGTGAGGACAGTGGTTCTGAGGGGCCGAAGTGACCCGCCTCCAGTCACCAAGTCACGGTAGGCGAGGTGCAAACACAAGCCCCCATCTCCCAGTGTCAACTCCTGCGTGGTAGCGACACTTACATTTACCTCAGAATGTGAGAGCCTGGAAAGGTGTTAGAGACAACCCTTGTCCAAAGCCCCTCCGTGACAGATGAGAGAAACTGAGGCCCCAAGGGGTTAGTGATTCCCCCTGGTGATGCCAGAACCCGGGTCCCCAGACTGGGTGTGGCCCCTGGCGCTCAGACATCAAAAGGGCTCTGCTTCAGGCCAGAACATGGAGCGTGTGTGTGTGTGTGTGTGTGTGTGTGTGTGTGTGAGAGAGAGAGACAGAGAGTGTGTGAGTATGTGTGTGAGAGCGTGAGCATGTGAGAGTATGTGAGTGTGTGTGAGGGTGTATGAGTGTGTGAGAGAGTATGTGGGTGTATGTGAGTGTGTGAGAGAAGGTGTGAGTGTGTGAGAGTGTATGCATGTGAGAGAGTTGTGAGGGTGTGTGAGAGATTATGTGAGTGTGTGTGAGAGGGTGTGTGAATGTGTGAGAGTGTGTGCATGTGAGAGTGTGTGAGGGTGTGTGAGAGAATATGTGCGAGTGTGCATGTGTGTGTGAGAGAGTATGTGAGTGTGTGTGAGAGAAGGTGTGAGTGTGTGAGAGTGTATGCATGTGAGAGGGTGTGTGAGAGAATATGTGAGAGTGTGCGTGTGTGTGTGAGAGAGTATGTGAGTGTGTGAGTGAGAGAGATTATGTGAGAGTGTGAGTGTATGTGAGAGAGGGTGTGTGAATGTGTGTGAGAGTGTGTGCATGTGAGAGAGTGTGCGTGTGTGTGTGAGAGAGTATGTGAGAGAGAGTGTGTGTGTGTGTGTGTGTGTGTGTGTGTGTGTGTGTGTGTGTGTGTGTGTGTGTGTGTACACCTTCCAGGAAATGTCCTTCTGTTCCCTTTGGCAAGGACATCACTAAGAGACCACATGGCAAGGGTAGAGAGGGGCACCCATGGCATAGAGCTGGCTCCTGGGCTGGCCTCACCACCAAGCACTCTGTCAGTCTCTACTCCTTCTGGGAGCACAACTGATCCATAAAACCGAGGCAAAAACCTCACCCGTGCTTATGCTGGAGGGTTCCCCACCTCTGCCCCCGGTCTCAAGGACATCTAAAGTGAAAGTGGTTCTAACTGGGAGACGTGTGCACATGTTGACAGTGGAGTGAGAAGGCAGAGCGAAGCAGGAGGGTCAACAGGGTGGGGCACAGGTCTGGCATGGGAGATAGGCACTGGGAGGGGCCTGGAGGGACAGATGGTTGGTGCAGGGAGAAGCCTGTGTCCCTTGACCAGACCAGGACACAGGAGAGATCACCGGAGAAGAGCTGGGAGTCTGGGCTCTTGTTCAAGCTCTGCCTCCAACTTGCTGTGTGACCTTAAGGAAGTCACTCACCCTCTCTGAACCTCAGCTTATTCATGTGTGAAATGAAGGGCTGAGTTAGATCAGGGCTCAGCAAATTTCTGTAAAGGACCGATGGTATTTTAGGACTTGCAGGATACTTACAGTCTCTGTCACACAGTCACTTTCTTCTTGCCCCCCAACTCTTGAAAAATATGAAAACCATCCTTAGCTCATGGGCCACTTAAAAACAGGCCAGATTTTCCCTGCAGGCAATAGTTTGTGGACCCTTGAGTTAAAGAAATGGAATCCAGCCTGTGTTCTGTGGACACCCCACCAAGCCTCTTCCGTCAGACCAGTTTGAGCTCTGGTTTGTTTAAACACCAGAGTTCTACTTAAGGGAATTCTGCGGCTGAAAAAACAGAAAGTTGAACACTGGCCTCCATAGCCTCGAAGGATCTGTCAGTCCGACCTGATGTGTGATCCCAGTAAAGGGCAAAAACCATCCTGGGGGAAGGGCCTTCCCAGGCTCCCATCTCTACTCCTTCTGGACTCCTTCCCTGGGACCTCTCCCACCTCTTTGCTCCCTGGTGACTACCTCATGCTACCTCCTGCCAGGTATAGCCAGCGTTAGCTGTATGGTCCACCTCCCAGCCAAGGGGGAGCTGCTCCGGTCAGGAGCCCTTTCCTTGATCTGTTCCGAGTATCATGGAGAGAGGACTGGGCTAGGAGTGTGGGGACTGAGGGTCAAGACAGTCGTTACCTCCCAACTAGGAGACTTTGGGCGAGTCACATCAACCTCTCTGCTTCAGTTTATTCATCTCTAAACCGGGAACGATAATGCCTACAAGAATTGCTGTGAACAGTAACGTGATAACATAGATGTACCTAGTACATAGTTGTGATTTAAAAAATCTTAGTTGAGCCTTCCTTCAAAAATCTGTAGTTCCCATCTACTGTGGGCTTAGTGAGGGCCAGGAGCTTTGCTGTTGGCAGTCAGCATAGCAGTGTGGTTCTAGCAGTAGTAGGAGGTTAACAGTGACAAGAATAGTCAGCAGTTACTGTGAGGCACCGTCCCAAAGGCTTTACCTATACGAATTCACTCAATCCTCACAACCTACGAAGTAGATACCGTGAGTTACTGCACCCAACTTACAGGTGAGGCTAAGGCAAAGAGAGGTTAAGTGACTTGTCCAAGGTCACACAGCTGGTAACTGGAAGCATGGATTGGATTCAAAGCCAGGACCCCTCCGCCCCAGAGCACATCAGCCCCCCTACTAAGACAAGAACACAAGCACTTCCTTTATAAAGTGTGAGCTGTCCCTTCGCTGCCCAACCAACGTTGCCACGGAAAAGGAAACTCTAAGGCTGGTTTCTCTCCCCACCTCCTGTCCCTCTGGACAGAGGGTCCTACCTGGGGATGCCATGGGTTCTGTCATCCCAGGGTCAGTGCTGCTGCTGGGCTGGGTGGCGTCAGGGCTGGGGCCAAGGGTGGAGGTCGGGGGGAGGGGCTTCTTGGCAGGACTGTCCGGCTCTTGCACCTCCTCTGGGCACAGGTAGACTTCGATGGGCCCCTGGGTGCTCTTCAGATATATCTGCAGGTTCTCCTAGAGGAAGAAGAGAAGCCAGGTCATGGCTCTGGGCAGCTGGGCACTGACTCATGGGGTGGGGTGTATGGATGGGGACACCCAGGGCTCCCACCATCCATGTGAGCAAGCTCAACTCCTGAGCTGGGCCCCAACACCTGCACCATCTGACCGTGGAGGGCATCTGCTCTTTCTGCCTGTCTGGTCCCCAGGCTCCCTTCTTTGAGGGAGAGTATCTTGATTTTCCTTTGGGAAACCACTCCTCTCCCACTCTCAAGTCATGTAGTTTAGGGGGACAACATCTTTCCCAACTCCAGTGGGTGAGCTTGGGGTGCAGGCTGGGAAAGTCACAATGATGGTGACTAGTTCAGGGCAGCACATGACTCAGCTCGGTCCCCTAGCGTCAGACCCAGGACTCGTGCTGGACTTGGAAATGAAAGCTCCCTCCCATAGGGGTCGCTGAGCTGGGATCATGAAAGCTACCTTTGCCACTGGAAGAGGGGAACCCGCCTGGGAATGGAAACAGCACAGAGAATGGTAGAGAAAGACGGAGAACACGGGGTGAAGTGAAAGTCATAGTTGGAGCTCCTGCGTCTAGCCGTGCCTGCAATTTCCAAACCTTCCCTCTGCACCTGTCACTTGGTTCCCCACAGTCCTCTCCACCCCCCACCCCTGACTTAAGCCATTGGACTTGGCTTTCTGTTACTTATAAGCAAGAGTCCTGATACTTGGCCTTCCCACACCTGCTTCTTCCCTCCCACCATCAATACACACCTGCCATTCCAACACGCACTCAAGTCTCCTCCCCCGTTCATCTGCAGGGCCCTCTGTCTACCCCTATTTCCCCTGACAAAAATCCTGTTCATTCTTTAGGACCCAACACCTGTAACCATCTACGGGCTCTTCCTCCAACTGTCCTTTCTTTGGGCCCTCAAAGCATCTTAAGTCTATAAATGGCAGCATGACTGCTCGCTTGGGTCTTTTTCCCACTAGGTCCTGAGCTCCTTCAAGGCAGGGGTGGGGCCCCATTTATCTTAATGTCCTTCCATTAAACAAATTCTTTCTTTAAAAAAAAAAGATTTTATTTTATTTATTTGAGACAGAGAGAGAGAGAGAGAGAGAACACAAGAGGGGGTAGGGTGAGCGGGAGAAGCAGACTCCCCGCTGAGCAGGGAGCCCAATGCAGGACTCGATCCCAGGACCCCAGGATCATGACCTGAGCCGAAGGCAGTCGCTTAACCAACTGAGCCACCCAGGCGCCCTAAACAAATTATTTCTTGAGCCCTTATATATGTCCAACTCTGCGCTGGGGGTACCACAGGAGTGCAGCATGTTTTGTGGAGCTTACTCTCTAATAGATGAAGCAGAACATAATGACATAATCACCAAACTCTCCCAGCAAACGGAGGTTAAGTGCAGTAGAAAAACACAGGTAGTTATGAAATCGGGAGGGGGAGGGGGTGTAATCAGGGAAGGCTTCTTTGAGGAAGTGCCCTTTGGGTTGAGACCTGTAGGACGAATAGCAGTAAACCAGGCAGAAAAAGGGAAGAGCATTTCAGCTGGAGAGAGTAGCAGCAGAAGGTCTTATACCGGGGACAAGCTTAGTGTGGTGGTGACACTGTAGAGAAGTCAGTGTGGCTGAGTCAAAGCCACAGTGGGGCAGCATGAGAGAAGAGGCTGGCGAGGTCAGAGCACAGCAGTCTCATTGGGAAGTAGTAAGAATTTAGGTCTTTAACTAGGTGAGCATGATTAGCAGGAAAGGATTATGGTGAGCACTAATACCATGGTGTGTGGGCACAGGAGTGCAGGGGCTGGCGGGTGCAGAAAGGTGGCAAGAGCGGAGATTTTCTTGGGACAGTAGCTGATGTCTGTTGTCTTTTCTAGCTCCTGCTATCGCTGCCCCAGCTCAGAGACCACCAATCTTGCTATGGGCGCCAGAATGGTTCAGGGAAGCTTGGGGCCAGGTAGTGCCAGGGACAGAGCCTACAGAGCAGCCTGGGACCCTCCATAATCTGCTCTCCACCAAATGCTCCCCCTCCTACCTCCCTCCTGTCGGGCACTTCCAGTCTTGTCTGTGGAGGGGCCTTGACTGCGATCACCGTCTGCTCCTTAAAGTTGCCAACGGCACGGAGGTCCTGGTAAGTCACATAGGCCAGTGTAGTGGCAGGAGAGTCAAGAGAAGTAACTGGTCAAAATTCAAACCCCTAGCCTGCCGGGCGAAGCCTTGGAACATGTCTTTCTCGTTCCTTTTTTTATTTAAAGATCTTATTTATTTATTTGACAGAGAGAGACACAGCGAAAGAGGGAACACCTTAAGCAGGGGGAGTGGGAGAGGGAGAAGCAGGCCTCCCATGGAGCAGGGAGCCCGATGTGGGGCTCGATCCCAGCACCCTGGGATCATGACCTGAGCCGAAGGCAGACGCTTAACAACTGAGCCACTCAGGCATCCTGTCTTTCTCATTCCTTACACAGCTTAGAGATAACCAAAAACGATAAACTGTTCTTTTAGTATCATAAACTACCTTGGATCCCTTTAGAAAACAAATGGGAGTATAAATCATTTTTTTAACCAATTTTTAAAAAGCTGCTCCTGTCAATTTTTTAGACTTTATCTTGGGCGCCTAGGTGGCTCAGTTGGTTGCGCGTCTGACTTCGGCACAGGTCATGATCTTGGGGTCCTGGGATCCAGCCCCATGCTGGGCTCCCTGCTCAGTGGGGAGTCTGCTTCTCCCTCTCCCTCTCCCCCCTGCTTGTGCTGTCTCTCTCTTTGAAATAAATAAAATCTTAAAAAAAAAAGACTTTACCTCTCAGACTAGATCATTATCTCTGAGCAGGTAGTAAGACCTGTCTTATTTCTTTATATTTCTCACAATGCCTAGCATCCTTCCAAAAATACAAAGTGAGATCCAAAAACCAATGAGATGGTGGAACCATTTGGGAAAAGAGTATGAAAAGCCTTAGCAAAATCCATGTTTGTAATTTCAATCCTAGGAATCTAAGGAAATAAGTAAAAAACATAGGAAAATGTTCTCTATACAAAGATATTCATCACAATCCTGCTTTATAAAAGCAAAAATCTCGAATTGATCTAAATGTTGATTCTAGGCCTTCTCAACAAATCAGAATGTAGTCTGAGTAGGACCGTCTCAAATCATTCTAAATATGAGGTTAAAACACATGAGGTTGCTGTTTTTGTAAAAAATGGCCCAATAGCAACAATTCCATGTGGATCAAGCAAATAGGGAGGATTTGTAGCAACGTTAAAAACTGTCTATGGTAGGGGCGCCTGGGTGGGTCAGTTGGTTAAGTGTCTGCCTTCCGCTCAGGTCACAATCCCTGGGTCCTGGGATCGAGCCCTGTATCAGGCTCCCTGCTCAGCGGAGAGCCTGCTTCTCCCTCTCCCTCTGCAGCTCCCCCTGCTTGTGCTTTCTCTCACTCTTTCTCCTGCTCTCTGTCAAATAAATAAATAAAATCTTTTTTTTTAAGATTTTTTTTTATTTATTTGAGAGAGAGAATGACAGATAGAAAGCACGAGAGGGAAGAGGGTCAGAGGGAGAAGCAGACTCCCCGCTGAGCAGGAAGCCCGATGAGGGACTCGATCCCGGGACTCCAGGATCATGACCTGAGCCGAAGGCAGTCGCCTAACCAACTGAGCCACCCAGGCGCCCTAAATAAATAAAATCTTAAAAAAAAAAAGAAAACCTGTCTATGGTGATATACTAGGTGGAGGAAAGCAGGATATAAAACGCTGTGTATAACAGCTCACACCATATTTAATAACACGTACCCTGTGTATGCGTAAGAAACAAGGGCTATGTTAGGGTGGCAACTGTTTCTTTCTTTTCTCCATTTTCCAGATTTTTGTTTTGTTTTAAAGATTTTATTTATTTATTTGTCAGAGAGAGCCAGAAAGAGCACCAGCAGGGGGAGTGGGAGAGGGAGAAGCAGACTCCCCGCTGAGCAAGGAGCCCGACGTGGGGCTTGATCCCAGGACCCGGGGATCATGACCTGAGCCAAAAGCCGATGAACCAACTGAGCCACCCAGGCGTCCCTCCATTTTCCAGGTTTAAAGAAATGGACTTACTTTTCTAATGAGAGTAGCTTCGATAGACTTGTGAGGAAAAGCCACCGAGGAAGGTAGAAACAGACATGCCAATCCCGAGGGTGAGCGAGCTCCCCCTGCCGGAAGATTCTATCCAGACTCAGGATGGCTATGAGCATGCAACAGGGCCCTGCTCCCTGACCGCTTCCCCCCCCACCACACAGGATATCTCTTGTTGGCCTTGTCCTCGGTCAGGTGCTTGAAGTTCAGAGAGCATCTCTGAATGAGCTGGTCCAAGGTCTGCTCCGTGCTCATCAGCTCCTTCAGCTCCTGCCCCAGCTGTTGCTGCTTCCCGGGCCGGGTGGGGTCTTCAAACATTTCCCTGCCTCTGGGAACAGAGCAGTCCCCCAGTGTCAGTCTCAGTCCACATCCAGGGGCCCAATCCCAGGGCTGCAGCGCAGACCCACACAGACGATGCGAAACCCCAGAATGGGGCCACTGGTGTGGGCTACAACGGCGCTCCCTGGGCTGTGCACATCAGTGGTCCTGCCTTCCAGGGAGCTGCTAGGAATATGGAACCTGAAGTTCGGGGGTTGGGCTAGGGAAAAGAAACAAGTCAAGCCTGACCCCACTTTTGAGAGGCTCCCCAAACGGTCCACACTACACCCCAGCCTCCCCCAGATGCCTTGCCTGGGTTCTCTGCAGGTCTGCTCTGATATTTGTAGGGGGAAAGGAGCCCAGAGGACTCAGATATCAGAGCTGGAAGGAGGATCAGTTGCTACAGCCCAGCTCCCAGGGGACTTTCCTAAGCTAGACGAGGAGAATCTTGGGATCCCCAACTAAAGAGGATCTGGGTCCTCTTAGGCCTTTACATGTCTCAGCTCCAGGCCCGACACACACCCGCTGGATAGCGCCCCCCCCCCCCACCTTCACCCACAGCACGTGCACCCACGGTGCCATCGGCCCCAGCACAGGCACTCACACCCACTGGATGTTGTTCTTGGCCTTCTTACGGATGAGCTGGATACCCTCCAGCACATTGGTGATGTCATAGATGCGCCGTTTCTGCACATCCAGCACCTCGGCGGCCCAGTTCAGGTCCAGGACCCCATCCTTGGATTCGCTCAAGAGGTAAATGAACTTCTTGGTGAGCAGCCCCAGTGACGTGTCATACCGAGTCTTCTCTCCGGGGGACTTGGGTGCTAAGGGGAAAAGGGGCCCAGTCACTGCTCAGGGAGAGCCAGCCTGGGGAACCTCATCCATGGATCTGGACTTATTAAGTACCACCCTTCACATGAACGCAGGAGTAACCACTTTCCAGTTTACAGAGCACTTCAAGGCAGGAGGTCGTTCGCCAACCCCGTCCAGGCGGGGAACCTGATACCTGGAGAGGGAACATGACTTGCTTAAGGTCTCACAGTCAGGGGCAGGGGCAGGACTGGAAACCAAGCATCTTCTAACTCCTGGTTCAGAGCACCTTTCCACCATAGCTTAGGGCAGCCATATCAATATCCCCACCACCACCAACGACAAATACCGTGTGTAGGTCACTGTTCTAAGCACTTTCCATATACAACAAATGCAATCCTTACAACACCCTTGATGCGGCTATACAACCATCCCCATTTTATGGATGAGACTACTGAGGAACAGACAGGTAAAGTAACTCTCCCAGCTCACTCAGCTAGAAAGTGACAAAGCTGGGATTTAAATCCAGGCAGCCTGGCTCCAGAGTCTTTCTTCTTAACCATTACTCCCTCCTGCCAGCTATGCCAGGAATCTGGAATTAGGGTAAGGAGAGAAAGGGAATGATGGGCTGGGATTCGAGCACATTTTTCGACTTGCTTTTTCTTTCCACGTGTAGCCTAATGATTATCTGAAAGGAATCAGTCCTATAATATCAAATGGGGCAGGTTCATGAAAAAAAGATCCTTTCTTAATGAGGCTGATGTCACAAGACCACATCCCAGCTGCAGTATCTTAAACCACGAGTGGACTTTGGCAATCAAATGACTTGCAAGTCATACAGCAAGCTAGCGGCCAAAGAAGTTCTGGAAACTGAGTTTTGGAGAGCCTCAGATTCCTCCAGAAGGGGACTTTAGGACCCCTTCACATTTGGCATACAGGCGGTTTGGGTCAGGTTTTGCACCCTTGGCAGACACTACTAAATGATCAGTGCGCTTACTATCTCTCAATAAAATGCTCCAGGCAGCTTCTACCTATCAACAGGAGGGCCAACTCTCTTGCTATTATTCCTGATCCAGCTGTGCTTTTTACAGCTAAGGCTCACAAGAGGAGTGGCCAAGGCCCTGTCCAGACCCCCAAATTCCTGACCCTCACGCTTTGCACCCAGTGACATAACCTTCTTCATGAGGTCTCTGACTCCCCAAATTATTGTTCCTCCCTAACGTAAGTTTCTAAAACTCCAGCTGGAACCAGGATATTGATTGAACATATCAGGAGCAGAAGTAGAAATTCCCTGCAGCTTAGCTTTCGAAAGACACCACCCTGGTGGCCTCTGGATCTTAACCTCTGAGGCACACGGTTTAGACTAATCCAAGCTTCACTTCCCTTGGAATCACTCATTCAGCTCTCTGCCTGTGGGACAAAGACCCTGGCTCACCCTGTTCCTCTTGGAGCTGGATTCTCTCTTTTAGAAAAGGTCAGACTGAACTCAATATAAACTTTTTTATAATGTATAAAAATGAGTAAGCTCCTAAGTAAAACACCAGTCATCACATTCGGGTCACGAGAGTGGTGTATGGTGTGGAAGATGCAGGGCCCACCTGGGTTTGAGTCCTGACACTCCTCCCCTCACCAGCAGTGTGACCTTGGGCAAGTCACTCAAGCTCTGAGTCTCAAACCGCCTCATCAGTGAAAGGGGGACAGTGCTAAGCACGGCAGGGTCCCGTGACAGAACGCAGAGGAGCCTACTTTGTAAACCGGGAAGTGTGCTGCAAATATCACTCCTGCTGATGTGGGTAGGGTTGCTGCCCTCTGCCCCTGCCCGCCCTTAGATGCCCCACCAGCGCGGCTTACTTCTGGGGCTGGCAAGGCCATCCACTCTAATGCACTTGCCCTTGGGAGTCCGGAATTCAGGGATTGCTGGCCTCCCGATCCCCTCCAGGTCCAGCTTCCTTTTGGCCTTGGAGAGAGGAGCGAGAGAGGCAAAGTTTTAGAATCATTCCTCCTTCGGTCTTTCCCCGAGTTGGAGCCAAAACATGGAGGCCATCAGCAGCCGCTTTCTGTGCCTCAGTTTACCACCAGTCCTGGTGCAACATCACCGCCCTTGGTGAGGAAACAGTTCAGCTTGCCAAGTGAGCTTTCTGGGGGGAAAGGGGATCCTGTTTTCTGAAGAGCACACGACACTCTCATCCTGAGGTGCAGGTACCTGAAGACCACCGAAGCCAGTCTGGCCAGGAGCTCAGGTTTCCTTAATAATGGGCCCCAAGGTCACTAGTACATCTGCCATCCCCCAGCCCCCATGCCCAGAGGAGGATGCAGGGAGGAAGGAGTGGGTAGGACCTAAACCACATCAGGCTGGGGAGAGCCTCCCGCCCCACCAAGTGCAAGAGCAGCTGGCCTGGCGGGCCCTGGTGCCCATCACAGCCCCACAGCTGGCCCTTATCAGGGTGGGGCTGGGCATCCGCCCCGGCCCAGGGGACTTCCTGGCTCAGTGCCACACCCCAGGGATGTGCCCACATCGGGAGGCAGAGCCAACATTCCCCACCCCCATGTTTGGGCTCCCGCTCAAGGGCCCCAGGGCCTCCTGAATAGACTCCATTTGCCATTCTTTCTTTGCTGAGAGGGGCAGACAATGAATCCTTCCCCTGCATCTCAAGGACAAACAGCTGAGGTCCCCCTGCTCCCCCTGCCTGTTCCCGCCAAGCTTGGGAAACACCTGCTGGGGAAATCAAACCACAGACCCATCTGCTCTTCTCCACCCCACTGCCACCAGGCCTCAATTAGGCCCAGAAGCTGCACGGGCCCGGAAGGGGCCTCTCTCCTGTTAGGGCTGGGCAGGGGCAGGGCTAGGGTACTGGGGCACTGGGGCATAGGTCGGATGCCTGGACTTGACTCTCCCAGCTCCTTCGTGGGCTCACTGTGTGTGTGTGTGTGTGTGTGTGTGTGTGTGACTTGGGGAAGTACTCCACATCTAGGAGCCTCAGTTTCCTCCTCTGTAAAATGAGGCAGAAAACACCTGCCTTGAGGGACCACTGTGAGGAATCAAGGAGGTAACTCCTGCAAAGTGCTCAGCCTGTGGCTCAGCACACATAGGTGTTCAGAAAATGCAGAGTCCCTTCCCTGAAATCCAGGCTTGGCCTCTTCCTTGACACACCCTTCAGGGGGCCCCTGAGCCCATTTCCTTCCTCTCCCTCTCCCCTAATCACCCAGACACCCCTAAGTTGGTTGGGACAGAGAGGCCTGTTTTAACCTTTGACAGTGAGGTCATGCTCGGCAGGGCTGAGACTTCTAACTGCTGCTGAGCACAGCTGGGCAGACAGGTGTGGGAAGTGGTGACAGCTCTTCCGGCTATCAGCTCCCCCGGCTATCAGCTCCCCTCCCCACCCCTGCCTCCTCCAGGAAGTCCTCCTGGAATCAGTCCAGGAGAGCCGTTCCTTGGTTTGAGAAGCCTGGATATGATGCTCCTCTCTTCCACCCCTATCCAGACCTGGACATGATCCAAACACTTCCCTGCTCATTCCTCTTGAAGTCTCTCTGGAATATTCTTTTTCTAACCTCTCAGCTGGTGAGATCCTAGATTCTAGGGACTGTGACCTATCTTGTCTCTAGATAAAGGCCCAGTCATTCACTGAGACCTTCCACATGCCCTGGGCTGAGCCCCAACATTCATCACCTCACTGAGTCTCCCAGCACCACCAAGCCCCATTTAACAGCTGGAGTAACTGGGACTTGGTGAGCTCCAACGTCTTTATCAATCCCGACTGAAGTTGTCCATCCCAGGGCCCTTCATCCATCCCTCAAGAAGGAATGCCAAGGGCAGCGAGAGGAAGAGAAGTCAAGCTGAGTTCTACCCGAGGCACAGGTGGGGCAACCCAGAGTCTCCCCAACCCCATCCACTTCCCCCACCTGACAGGAGCCAGGCCCTGCTGAGTTCACAGAACACGAGGAAGAACCTCACTACCTGCAAAGCGGGGGGAAGGAAGGACCTTGAACAGAGTATCTGCACTGGGCTTATCACGTGCTCATCAGTCCTGCACCATCAGCACTGGCAATTACTCTTGGCAGAAGAGAAATGGAGACTCAGAGAGGGTAAGCCATGAGCCCTAGGTCACACAGACAAAGGGCAGAGCCAGACTTTGAACCCAGGATTGTCTGACTCCAAACCATGTACCAGGCCGTCTCAGCTCTTTTGCACACATTCCCCCAGATTTTGCTGGAACCTGAGCCAAGGCCTGGCTGTGCCCACCTGCCATTACGTTATATACACAGACCAGTCTCCTCCCTTCCCTTATGGTCCCTCCCCTTACCCAGGACTTCAAGCTTCCCCAAGCAGCAAAATGTCCCTCATCCAAGGGTATCTCCCTGACACCTTGGGGCACAGCCCATGGATGGGCCTGAGCCTATAGAACAGAGGTGGCAGAGGACAAGTCCAGAAAGATGTGGGCCAAGGAGAGCCTGAGCAAAGGCCTTGGAGTCAGACCCCCCTGGGATCCCCTCTAGGCCTCCCCCCTTCTTAGCTGGGTGAGCTCAGCAAGTCAGTCGACCTCTGGAGCCCCACCTGTAAAATGGGCATAATCTGCTCCACCCCGGCCGGGGACTCAGGGACAGTGCAGCAAAGCGCTTTGCTCACACAAGGAAGCCAGTATCACTAAAGCTCCAGGGGCACCAGCAACGGGAAAGATTAGAGGTAAGCTGAAGAGACGGGGATGCGCCAAGAACAAAGGCCAGTCTGGCTCTAACCTGGACCCTCTTAGGAGGCAGCCCCTTTGGCTGTTTCTTAAAGGCCTGATTAGGATTCAAGCTCCCCCAGCCAACCCCAAGTGAGAAGAGTGAAGCTCCCTCCTCCGGCAGCCCCAGAAGTGAGAGGGCTGGAGACCACCAGACACAGCCCCACTCCGGGCAGCAAGGTGACGAAGGTGGGGCTAGAAGGAGGGGGAGTGACTTGCCCAAGGTCACACAGGGAACGGAGCCAGGTTAGCCCCAAGCCCCAATTTAGACGGTAGGGGTAGGAGCAAGTGTTCTAGATCCCAGCTCTACCACTCCATAGCCTGCATTTCCACATCTGACCCCCCCTTGGATAGTTGTTCCTTAAAATGTTCCTTTGCTTTCATGGTTCTCAGGGGACTTTGGAAAAGACAGACAAAAGGAAGAACTGTGCTGAATCCCACCCTCTTCACAGATTGCCATAGGAATGGGACAGAATCACGTGATGTGCCTGGCTGGCCTAGGGACTCCATAGAGGAGAATCCCAAGCCTTCCCCAGAGGGTGCTGAAAAGAGCCCCAGACAGGGAGTGAGGAGACCAGGGCTCAGGCCTTCATTCTGCCTTTGAACTTGGTTGCCATCCCTGAGGTCCCTTTAAACAGCAGCTCCCCAACAAATCCTACTCACCCTGCACTTTGCAGCCTGGCCACAAACCAAGCAGCCACACCCAGGGTTGGGTTTGGAGCTGCTCCAGGTCACACCCTGGTAAAATGAGTAAGCAGGGGGCCAGGCCTGCCCAGGGGGCTGGGGGCCATGGGGCATCTGACGGGAGAGGGGGCTCTCGGCCTGGCAGGCCTTTAGGGGAGTCTGATGCAAGAAGACTCTCCTACTTCTTGGCTTGTGACTTGGACAAGTGACTTCAGGTCTCTGCTCAGTTTTCTCATCTGTAAGATGCCTCATCCCAGGCATCTTGGCCAAGATAACGAATGTGAAGAGTGCCAAGCAGTGCCTGGCACAGGAGAGGCGTTCAGTAAAAGAGAAGCATTCTTGCTGTGATCACTGAGCCCCTCTGGGAGGGAGCTACAGACAGATGCACTTGGGCTCCTCTGGGAGGGAAGCAGTTCAAAACCACAGCTGTTACTGAAACGCAGCCACTGAAACCCCGCCTGGGCGCCTGAAAGCAGCTTGCCAGAGGGGACTGCACCCACCACTGAGCCCCTTCCCCCCCGGGGCACCCAGCTCCTCGGTCGGGCAGTACTGCGGAAAGTCAAGGCTGCAGAGAAGAGACCAATGATCACCAGCCTTGGTCATACATCTCCCTGTATGACCTTGGACAGATCACATCCTCCCTCTCTGCCTCAGTTTCTCCCTGGAGCTACTAATGCCTCCTGCTTCCCAGGGTATAAAACAGTGTTAGGTTGTAAAATGCTGAAAGATAGATACCCAGTCTCAGTTATCTTTGGCTGCTTGACCTGTGAAATGGGAATTGCACCCCTGCCTCCTTCCTCCTAGTTGGAAATCATGGGCAGGAAGGGGCTCTGGAAAGTTTAAAGCCTTGAGCATGGGCAAAGCATGACTCCCGTAGCAGGGACTTGTGCCTGCTGCATCCAGTGAAGGCTGGGGGTCTGGGCCTGTCCACTGACAAAAGTCTGACCCGATGCCTCTACGGCAGTGAGGGGTGGTCTTAGCTCTGTACCTGAACTTATTCACCACTCACTCACAACGAAGCAAACTACAGCACCCCCATCTCCCCTCCCTGCAGCCTCTTTCCAAAACCCAGGACCTGGAGCTGGAAATGACCTGAGATGAGTTAGCCCAACTACCCCATGGACACATGCATTTTTCAAGAAAAGGAAATGTAAGCCCAGACTGGGGCCAAGACTTGTCCAGGGACACACTGAATTAGTGCCAGTCAGGACCAGAAACCAGGCTCCCCACCCACCACCCAATTCCCCAGGGCATTTCTCACCCCACCCACCCCTACCCTATGGTTGTTTCCATTCTCAAGGGCTCCAGGAATTCCACTCCCACAAAACACACCCTGTACCTGGTGCCACCACAATTTGGGCCCTCCTTGGCAATGGCCTGGGGGCTTGAGAAAGGAAAAGTCCATCTGAATAGGAAACCCAGGGGGCTGCCCCCAATTTGCACTTGCTACTGGCTGTCTGGGAGGGAAGACTGGGCCCGGGAGAGACACGGGGCAGTTAATTGGGAAAGAGTTGGTTGTACGGGAGATTTAGAGTCTGTCCAAGCCAGACTGGACCTAAGAGACACCCCACCCCTGCTTCCCCCACCTCCCCGTTTTAAAGTCGCCACTGTATGCCTAGACCAAGCTCTATACCTGGACCATCGCAGATGCCCAGTACCAGTTTCTGGACCAAACAATGAATGAAAGAATGAAGGAATGGTGGCAATGTCGGCTCCGTGGACTTCCTCGAGGTCACACGGTGCACTGGGGGTAGTGGGCTGAGTCTCCGCACTCCCAATCCAGTGCTCATTCCACTCCACTCCAATGGATGAGGTTATTTCATCCCAAGTCCGAAATCGAAGGGCTCTTCAACTCAGATATGCAGGGCAATGGGTTGTTCTGGAAGTTGAAAGCTCTCTTTTCCCTCCCCAACTCGACCTGTTTCGTTCAAACTGGGTCCCAGGCGCCCCTCCCTCCTTTCCCACACCCGCAAAAGCACAGGGAGAAGCGGTGGGCGGCGGTGGGGAGGTCCCCAGCATTACCGGCAGCCGGCCAGCCGGCACGCATCGCACAGCTTGGCCCTCCGGTCCGTGGGGGGTGGCGTCGAGGCAGGTGCCGGGCGCCGCAGTGGGAGGCACAGTCTGCGGGTACAGCGAGGTGTAGTAGGTGGCGGTGGCCGGGCAGAGCTGGGGGCTGCTGAGGCCGGGCGGCCACAGCTCGGTAGGGCTCATCGCGGGCAGTCCCTTCGAGGGCGGCCCGGCGCCTGGAGCCAGGGCCCGGGGCCCTCGCAGCATGGCGAGCGCAGCGCCCCCTCCCCAGCCGGGCCTGGCGCGCCCGCGGGCACCTGCGGGCTCCGGAGCCCGCGGAGGCTCACACGGCCGGAGGCATGGCGCGGAGGCCCGGGGGAAGCCACCAATGGACGCCTGCGGGGCAAGGCCGGACCCTCCCCTCCTGGCCCGCCGCCGAGCCGAGCAGCGCTTGGAGATCCCCGCTTGGAGATCGCCCCGCGGCGGCGGCGGCGGCACGGCCAGGGGCTGTCCCGCCCCGAGGGCGGCGGCGACCCTGGGCGGCCCCGCGCCCCCGAAAGGCCGGGCGCTTGGGGTCTGGCTGGCTCCCGGCAGGGGTCTCTGGGGTCGCTGGGGGCTCGAAGGAGAGGCGATGCGCTCAGACGGGGAAGGGGGGCCGATTGCACCGACTCCCTCTCGCCTGGCTCTCTGGTCCCCAAGCCTTTCTCTGCCTCTTTTTTCCCTTCTTTTTTTTTTTTTTTTTTTTTTTTTTTTAGCGCCAAACTGCGTGCCGCGAAATTCGGATCTCCCGCGGAAAATGCCGCACTTTGGTTGGCCGCCGCTACAGGCACAGGCTCCACCCCCCGGAAAGGACCGGTCCCCAAGGCGGCGATTGCAACACGAGCTTCGCTGCTTAAAGGGGCCGCCACACCTCCCGTCGCCCGGCGCCCGCCGGCCCTAGCAGCCCGCCAAACAGGCTGGGACGGTGGTTCCCGTACCGTGCGGCAACAGCCGGAGCAGCGCCGCGCCCGCTGAGGAATGGGCCCGGATTCCCTGGGGTGGTGGGGAATTTGGGCACGGAGTCCTGTCCTGAGCCCAGACCGAGCAGCACATTACCCAGGCCAAAGGCCTTTTGTTACTTTGCATGCTTGCTTACTTAGCATATACGCTTTTATATCCCTTTTCTGCCCCGCTAAAATGAAAGCCAGGAACCTGTTTTCTTTCTTGGCAGGCGGGCGATGGGTGGAGCCTTATATTTATACCTCTTCATAGCTAACTAACGTCGGCTGAGTGCCTACAGTATGCCAAGCACCCTGCTAGGTCATTGCATGAGTTGTTTTATTTCATTGAATCCAACAATTCCGGGAGGAGGCATGATGGTCTTCGTGGTAAAGATGGAGAGACAGAAAGGCTAGGTAACTTGCCCAAGGTCACACAGATTCACTGACTTGAGAACTAGCAGTCCAATCTGGACAGGCCAGCGTCTGAGCCCTTGTTTGTTCCAATAAAAGGTTTCTCCCCCACCCTCCCAAGCTGTGCCTGCCATGTGCAGGCCTGGGTGGGGGCTGGGGGTCCAGAGTGCAGAGCTCTGTCTTGTTCTTAGTGACATTCCCAGAGCCCCACACTCGGTAAATATTTGAACATCTCCATGTTTTTCCTAAGCAATCCTTTTGTCACAAGAGCCTCCCTCCCTCATTCAAAACCTTCATTACCAATAATCCATTTATATTCCCAGTCTCTCCAGCTTAGAGATGCCGAGGCTCCAAGAAGTGACCTTAGCTAGCGAGTGGTGGAGTTGCCAGAAGCTGAATTCCAAGTCTGCCGATTCCTGCCTGGTGCTGCATGATTTCTATGCGGGGCTGAGGCTGGCATTCAAAACCCTCCAGAATCAGTCCCCAGCTTCACACCCGGTCCTTATCCTCAGATCTCGAGGATGAGGTGGCACTAATGCACGGTGATCAAGAGCCCAGACTTTGGGCGCCTTGGGTGGCTCAGTTGGTTAAGCGACTGCCTTCAGCTCAGGTCATGATCCTGGAGTCCCAGGATCGAGTCCCAGATCAGGCTCCCTGCTTAGTGGGGAGTCTGCTTCTCCCTCTGATCCTCTCTCCTCTCATGCTCTCTCTCACTCTCTCTCTCTCTCTCTCTCAAATAAATAAATAAAATCTTAAAAAAAAAAAAAAAAAGAGCCCAGACTTTGTAGCAGACAGCACTGGGTTCAAATCCAGACCCAGTCACTTAACCAAGTGTGTGACCCCAGGCAAGTTTTATAAACTCTCTGAGCCTCACTTTTCTCACACTATTAACACCCACCTCACAGGATTGTGCAGAAATCTCATGAGATAATGTACAGCTGTCAGCACACAGCCTGGTTCCTAAAGAACCTCAAGAAATAGCTGTGGTTACATTTCTGGCCTTATCTCCAGTACACAGACCCCTTCAGTCCAGTCTACATATTTCACTGTTCTTCAAGGTCCAGCTTAAAAACCTCACCTCCTCCAGGAAGCCTTCCCTGCCTGCCTCCTCTCCCCCAGTCAGAGTGCTGCTTGCCCTCTTTCCATGCTTAGTGTGCTCTGACTCAACAAACAAAGCTCTGTTTAGTGGCCAGCAGGTTCCGATTCAAGTCCCACTCTTCACTTCGTAGCTGAGCAACCCTGGGCAGGCTGCCGCTCCCCGTCTCAACTATCAAGTACGGACAAGGCTTCTACTCGGCTGATTTCACAGGACTCCGAGACACTATTGAAATGGTGGTGGTAATGACCCTCACAACACCCCTCTGGGACAGGCACTGTTATTATCCCCATTTTACAGATGAGGGATCCTGGAAGGAATTGTGGCTGAGCAGGTTTGGGGAAGGAGCAGAGCCCCAGGGTCAGGAAGGGAAATGGGGGTGGCAGGGTGGGGCTGAGACGAAAGAAGGGAGCCAGCAAGGGGGCCACGAGCCAGCTCTCTGTGGTTGAGTTTCTGGCTGCTGGGGCTGGCTTTAGTTTCACTGCCTGGGAACGGATTAATTCCTGTGGGGCACATCTATAGTCTGTCTCCCCAAACTTGAATTCCTGGCCCATCCATTCCTAGCTTGTGCTCTTGGTCAGGTTGCCAGACTTCTCTGAGCCTCACTTTCTTCGTCTTTGAAATGGGGATGGCATGGGATGCCTGGGTGGCTCAGACGGTTAAGCGTCTGCCTTCGGCTCAGGTCACGATCTTGGGGTCCTGGGATCGAGCCCCACATCGGCTCCTTGCTCAGTGGGGAGCTTGCTTCTCCCTCTCCCTCTGCCTGCCGCTCCCCCTGCTTGTGCTCTCTCTCAAATGAATAAATAAAATATTAAAAAAAAAGAAATGGGGATGGCAAAAGTGACCTTTTTATTTACCGTGCAGATTCGATAAGGTATTGGCTACGAAGTCCTCAGAGAGGTGCACAGTAGGTACCTAATATATTTTAGCTAAGATCTGTGAGAGATGGACCAGAGAGGCCCCAGTGGAACCAAACTAAAATACTCGCAGTTTTCCATTCATGGGCTACATGCCCCCATTTCCCAGGCTTTGCTTCCCTGGCTCCACATCCACAAGGCCCCTCCTCCCTTCCATCCTCATGCCCCCCCCACGCCACTCCCCGCTCAAATCTGACCTACCTTTAAGGCCCCACTCAAATGGCAGAGTGGCAAGAGCAAAGCGTCTGAAGTCAGATGTTTTTGCCTCTGTGCCTCCCCCGCACCAGAGTGCCAGGCACATAGTAGGCCTGCAGTCCATGATGCTGGTGATGGTAGCTCACATTTCTGAGCATGTCCTCGGTGTAAAGCACTCAGCTAGGCCCTTTACATGCATTATTATGTTGAAATGTCTTAACTACCCTATAACAGAGGTACAGTTTGGACAGAGGAGGAAACTGAGGCTCAAACACGTAGAGGGACTTGACCAAGGGCTGGTTAAAGATGAAACTGGGAACTGAACTCGGACCTCCATCTCCCGAGGCACTGAGCCATTCTGAACGAAAAGCTTCTCCCCAGTATCCCAAGTGAAGGAGGGTACATCCTGCCCATGAATCCGAGGTTGCAGTCCTACAGACATTGTTGGAGGTGGAAAGATTGTGCCCCACAGCTAGATAAGTTAGGGATGCTTAGTCCCATTTTCCAGATGAGGGAGCCAAGGCATGGGTGACATTAAGCAACTTACCTGAGCCTGCACACCTGGTAAGGAAGGGAGACCCTGTTCCAGTCAGACCCCAAAGCTCTGGAAAAGTCCCCAAACCGGGGCACCTCAGTGGCTCAGTTGGTTGAGCACCCAACTCTTGGTTTTGGCTCAGGTCATGATCTCAGGGTCATGGGATCGAGCCCTGCGACCGGCTCTGCATTCAGCGTGGAGTCGGCTTGGGATTCTCCCTCTCTCCCTCTCACCCCTATTTGCACTCCCTCTCTCTCTAAAATGAATAAATCAATCAAAAAGAAAAGAAAAGTTCCCAAACCAAAGCAAACTCCATTCCAAGTGGTGTACCTCATCCCTGGTGTATCTTCTCCTGAAAAAATGCCTCAGATTCCCTCCGTTCAAAGTCCTACTTATCAAAATACAAAATGCTTGATAGAAGCTTTCTGAAGGTACAGACCTTCTGTTTTGGGGCTCCCCAGTGTCTTACCTATTCACATGAATCTAAAATCAAGAGAGAGGCCAAAAGGGAGCTGTGGGAAGGAAGGGGGGAAATCTCTGCTTACTAGGGAAAGGAAAATCAAAACCACAATGAGATTCACACCCAATAGCGCTGCCATAATCAAAAAGACTGACAAAAAAAAAGTGTCCAGGATGTGGAGAAATTGGAACTCTCATACGTTGCCAGTAGGAATGTAAATTGGTGCAGCCACTTTGGAAAACAGTTATTCACAGAGTTACCATAGGACTCAGGAATATCACTCCTAGATATATACCCAAGAGAATTGAAAATGAATGTTCACCTAAGAATGTGTACATGAATGTACATAGCAGCATTATTCATAATAAACAAAAAGTAGAGATAACCCAAATATCCATCAATGGATGAATGGATAAATTTCAGGTGGCATATCCATACAATGGAAAATTATTTGGTCATAAAAGGGGTTGAATTACTGACACATGTCACAACATGGATGAATCTTGAAAACATTATGCTAAGTGAAAGAAACCAGACACAGAAGGCCATCTATTGTATGATTCCATTAATGTGAAATGTCCAGAATAGGCAAATCTATAGTGACAGAAAATAGGGTCGTGTTACCAGAGGTGGGTCAGTTCCATTTCACAGATGAGGAAATTGAGGCTCAAGAGAAACTGAGTTCCACTATGCTCTCCTGTCTGTGTGGCTTTGGATGCATGACTTCACCTCTCTTGGAGCCCTAGTTTTCTCAGCTGTAAAACAGAGATAATGATGTGCACCTAGGAAGGTGGTTTTACATGCTTGGTATTTTTTAGTTCCTTTTCTCTCCGGCCTTTGGGTGGAAGCTGGTGGGGTTTAATGGTTAAGGGTGCCACCTAGAGGTTAACTCAGGCAACTGCCCCAAACCTGCAAGGCTATTTTGGTCAAGTCAGCCCCCTATGGGCTTGGGGAGGAGAAAAAGGATGTGAAAGGCGCAGCCCTGCTGGGAAGGCGGCCGGGGGGCGGGGGGGGGAGGGGGGGTGCGGAGGCGGAATTCCAAATTGGCCAGATTCTTTCCAGATGTGTCCAGACCCTGGAGATGTTTTTCACAGGTGTTGGGTCCTGTGAAGGTGGCCCCATGTTGTAGGAGGGCAATCAGATTCAAGTCCCAGTAGAGATGCCCAGAGTAGCATTAGGCAAGCGCCACCCATAATTCCTGGGTTTGTCAATTAATTCTCTCCTCTTCCTGTAGGAACTCTTTTTTTTTTAAAGATTTTATTTATTTATTTATTTATTTATTTATTTATTTATTTATTTATTTGAGAGAGAGAGCGTGAGGGAGAGAACAGGAGCAGGGGCGGGGGAGAGGGAGAAGCAGGCTCCCGGCTGAGCAGTGAGCCCGACAGGGCGCTCTATCCCAGGACCCTGGGATCATGACCTGAGCCGAAGGCAGGCGCTTCACCAACTGAGCCATCCGGGCGCTCCTGTAAGAACTCTTTAAAAGGCACACCTGATAGGGGCACCTGGGTGGCTCAGTCCGTTTCGCGTCTCTTGATTTCCGCTTGGGTCATGGTCTCAGGGGCGTGTGATTGAACAGGCTCCTGAGATCCAGCTCCCCAGTGCGGGCTCCACGCTCAGCAGGGAGTCTGCTGGAGATGCTGGAGATTTTCTCCCTCCCTCTCCCTCTGCCCCTCCCCCGGCTCTCTCTCAAATAAATAAATAAATCTTTAAAAAAAAAACCAAAACAACAGGGTGCCTGGGTGGCTCAGTCGTTAAGCGTCTGCCTTTGGCTCAGGTCATGATCCCAGGGTCCTGGGATGGAGCCCCGCATCGGGCTGCCTGCTCCGCGGGAAGCCTGCTTCTCCCTCTCCCACTCCCCCTGCTTGCGTCCCCTCTCTCTCGCTGTGTCTCTCTCTGTCAAATAAATAAATAAAAAATCCTAAAAACAAACAAACAAAAAAAACTGGAGGGGGCGCCTGGGTGGCTCAGTCGTTAAGCGTCTGCCTTCGGCTCAGGTCATGATCTTGGGGTCCTCAAGCCCCCTGTTGGGCTCCATGCTCAGCGGGGAGCCAGCTTCTCCCTCTCCCTCTGCAGCTCCCCCTGCTTGTGCTCTTTCTCTCTGTCAAATAAATAAATAAAATCTTCTAAAAAAAGATAATGCTTTTTCAATATCTCATTAATCTTAAAAAAAAAAAAAAAACTGCGGCACTTGGGTGGCTCAGTTGGCTAGGCAACCGACTCCTGGTTTTGGCTCTGGTGGTGATTTCATGAGTCATGATGTCATGGGTCATGAGATCGAGCCCCACACCAGGCTCCCTGCTGGGAAGGGAGTCTGCTTGGGGATTCTCGCCCTCTGCCCCACCTCCGCTCATGTGTGCGTGCTCTCTAAAATAAATAAATAAAATCTTTAAAAAAAACCAAAAAACCGCACACCTGATTTTATCACTCTCTAGCTTAAGATCTGGCAAGAAGTTCCCCACTATGGCCTAGCCACCCCTCTGCCCCCAGCCCCTCTGATTTTCAGCCCCCTTCACACAGCAACCTTAGGCTCTGATCAAATACACATCCTCCGACTCCCTCTCTGACCTCCTTGCTCCCCGTTTCCCTACCCTGTCCTCTTTCCTCTTCCACCAGGAAGAAAAAGTCTGCTCTCGGACACAGGTTTCTCAGATACACAAGTCATTGAGCATGCTGGGATCTCAAACAACACTCAATAAAAATGGGTAACCTGGAACTCTTCAGACTGACAGAACTGAAACCAGGGACGGCGAAATCAAGAGTCCAGATCAATTACTAACATTGAAAAATCAGACTCAGAATACTTTTGAAATAAGCAAGACATTCAGTCTTTGGAGTCCAGGAGATGTTGGTATGGGCATGGGTGGTGATAGCTTCTACCCACCCCTCCCTCGGAAGCTGATCCTGATGCCTGCTCCCCATGTTCTGTTAGGAATCTCAGGCCATCCTAATGTCACCCTATCATTACAGTGGCTTTTCTGTTCGGTCTTCTTCCCCAGATTTAAGCGGTCCCTGATCTTCTTCATCTTTACACCCCAGTATCCAGTCCAGTGTCCTTCACAGAGTAGAAACAGGAGAATTGCTTACTAAACCGAACTCAGTGAATGTTTCTTAGAATCGTTGAAAGATCACTCCTGATCTCTTCCCAGGAAAGCTTCTGGCCACTGTCAGAATCTCTTTGTGTCGCTGCATGGGGGAAATAGGGGGCCCTGTGGGGCCAAAGAGGCCGTAGGGGCCGGTATGCTCAGGCACCACCTTCTCCTGGCCTGTGGAGAGAGGACCACACTTCTTGCTTTCTAACCCCACCTGTCCCACCCCCTCATCATTCCTCCCCCAAAAGGCAGATCAAAACAATGCTAATAGTAGCAAAGCAAGCACGTTCACACCGCATATCCACTTTAGTGATCACAAGAACCCTATGAGGAAGCCAGACAAGCCCCATTGTAGAGATGAAAGAACTGAGGCCGAGGCAGTCGTTCAATGATATGCCTTGAAGGCACACAGTGTGAGTATCAGGGCCCAGAACTGTATTTATTTACTATGTGCCACTCACCATTCTGAAGGCTTATAAACCTTAACTCTTAATCCTCCTAACATCCTTATGAAGTATGTATTGTTATCACTCCAGCTTTACAGATGAAGAAACTGAGGCTCGGAGAGTTTAGGTAATTTGCCCAAGGTCACAGGGCTGGTGATGGTCGGGCAGGTTTTGAGCCAGGGCATTCTGGGTTCATCCTCTTTGAGCACTCTGCTGTCTACCCTTCCTTCAGGATGTCCTCTGCAAGTCTTGGCTTCAGTGTGTGTGGGAGGATAAGAATACTCACCTCCCAGGGTGGTTATGAGGACTAGATCTAGTATGTGTGGGCATCTGGAACTCAGTAGATACCCAAAGAGAAGAGGTCAATTTTGTTCCACTCTGGAGCCTCAACTGACAATTGCAGCAACTGGCCACCAGAGGGGAGTCACGTGCTGAGGGCCGAAGCCCTCCCCAGCTGCCTGGTCCATCGTCCAAGGGTTTTCCCTGGGATCAATGACATATCTCAGCCTGTGCCAGAATCTCACAGAATTGACCTTCTTGCAAAAGAAATAAAGTTTAGGCCTTAAATACACCCAAGGTCCCTTTGCTAATTCCAGTTCTGGGACTGAGGGGCTGGGAGGATGCAGGGGGAGAGCCCAGCTGTGTCCCGTTTGCTGGTGGCAGTGGTGGGGGGTGGCAATTATCAGCAGTGCCCCTTCTGCTGGCGGCTGGGTTCCTGGAGCCACAGCTGCAGGGCGGAGGGCGGCTGGGGGAGCTTTGGAATTGTCTCCCTGGGGGTTTCCATGGTTACAGATTGATGCACGCAGCCCACTAGGCTGGGTCCTTTATCTGTATTGTCTCCTGGGGAGACAATGGGCTTTGGGGTGGGGGGTACTTGATGCAGATCACTGCTGCAGCAGGAGCTCTGTGTGCTCTGCTCTAGGAATCCGCAGACTCCGCTGCTGGGGCTGACAGTGGGCCGTGGGGGTCAGCCTTGGAAATCGCTCCTTGCCTTGGTGTACAACGTTACCACTGCAGACTGGAAGAGGTTGCCTTCCGAGGCCCCCAAACAGCAAAACGGCAGGGGCCTCACAGTAGCAAATAAAAAATCCCACATTTGGGAGTCAGCCCTGATCGAACCATGATTCTGTCCCTTACTGCTGTCTGACTTGGGTGACTTATCTTCCCTGTCCAAGTCTCAGTTTACTCATCTGGAAAGTGGGGACCACACCTACTTTATAAAATTACTGGGCCGAAGCACCAAGCACGGAGCCCGGTATCAAGAAGGTACTCAGAGGGGATGCCTGGCTGACTCAGTTGGTATAGCATGTGACTCTCTTTTTTTTTTTTAAGATTTATTTATTTATTTGAGAAAGAGAGAGAGAGTGAGGAGAGGAGCAAAGGGAGAGAGAGAGAGAATCCCAAGCAGACTCCACGCTGAGTCCAGGGCCTGATGGTCGCAGGGCTCGATCTCACCACTCTGAGATCATGACCTGAGCCAAAACCAAGAGTCAGAGGCTTAACTGACTGAGCCACGCAGGTGCCCCAGAATGTGACTCTTGATCTCAGGGTCGTGAGTTCAAACCCCATGTTAGGTGTAGAGTTTATTTAAAAAAGAAAGAAGGAAAGAAGGAAAGAAGGAAAGAAGGAAAGAAAGAAAGAAAGAAAGAAAGAAAGAAAGAAAGAAAGAAAGAAAGAAAGAAAGAAAGAAAGAAAGAAAGAAAGAAAGAAAGAAAGAAAGAAAGAAAGAAAGAAAGAAAGAAAGAAAGAAAGAAAGAAAGAAAGAAAGAAAGAAAGAAAGAAAGAAAGAAAGAAAGAAAGGAAGGAAGGAAGGAAGGAAGGAAGGAAGGAAGGAAGGAAGGAAGGAAGGAAGGAAGAAGGAAAGAAGGAAAAAAAGGAAGAAGGTACTGAGTACCTGAGCTCACACAGGCTCCTGGCATGTCTTGGGTCATAGGACTGGCTCTGTGGTCTTAACCAAGGCCCTTCTCTCTTGGACTTAGCTGCTCATCTGTGACCTGGGGACTTTGGAAGGCTTATAAAGGATGAAGTGAGATGATGAAAAAAATGCTTAAGGAAATAGAAATCAAACCCCTAACACACAACTCTGCCTTCTAGGACTTAAATCTACTTGGATATAATATGCAACACATGCTCGCAGGGGGCATGGGATATTTGGGGGAGTTGAATCTTTGGTGCTATGGTATATAAGGACGATTTTTAAAAAAGATTTTATTTATTTATTTGACAGAAAGAGAGGGCGTGAGCACAAGGACAAGCAGGGGGAGCGGCAGGCAGAGGGAGAGGGAGAGGGAGAAGCAGGCTCCCCGCTGAGCAGGGAGCCCAACATGGGACTCGATCCCAGGACCCTGAGATCATGACTTGAGACGAAGGCAGACACTCAACGACTGAGCCACCCAGGCGCCCCTAAGGGAGATTTTCTAAAGGAGGCAAGATCTGGTGGGTCTCCGAATCAGGAAATTATCTGCCACCCTGTGCCAAAAAGAAACAAAAGCCCAGAGGGCTGAAGGGACTCAGCTCCCTGCTGCCGAGTTTGCTCAGCTTGCCCCATCACCATCTTCTCCAAGGGAAGGGTACATGTAGGTGGGGAGTAAAGAAATGGGGGGGATGTTGTCATTTGCGGGACACCTTCATATGAACCAAGTTGCTAAGCCCATTTTATGGATAAGGGAACTAAAGATTACTATTCTAACAAGAATTCAACTGGATTGGCCAAATGATGTATAAGACCCAAGACTGAGGTTAATTTATCTGCAGTATAGAAGAGAGAAATTGCCCATGGGAAAAGTAAAACAATTCCTTCACCTTGAAATAATCAGTGCCGAGGTGGCTCAGTTGATTAAGTGTTCCACTCTTTTTTTTTTTTTAAGATTTTATTTATTTATTTGAGAGAGAGAGAATGAGAGATAGCACGAGAGGGAAGAGGGTCAGAGGGAGAAGCAGACTCCCCGCCGAGCAGGGAGCCCGATGCGGGACTCGATCCCGGGACTCCAGGATCATGACCTGAGCTGAAGGCAGTCGCTTAACCGACTGAGCCACCCAGGCGCCCAAGTGTTCCACTCTTGATTGCAGCTCAGTTCGTGATCTCAGGGTCTTGAGATCGAGCCCCACACTGGGTTAGGCTCCGGGTGTGGAGCCTGCTTAAGATTCTCTCTCTCCCTCTCCCTCTGCTTCTCCCCCCATCTCTAAAATAAATAAATAAATAAATAAATAAATAAATAAATAAATAAATAAATAAATAGCAGCAGAGGGAAGCAAAAACTTCTAAACATCTATCCTTCCTTTCCTTACGAGGCACTTAGCCCGGACCCCTGCATACAGTGGGTGTTCAAGAAAGGAAAGTTCTTGTCACCATCACCAACATAATAATACGTTATTATTTAAATGTATTACTACACATTCAATGCTGGGGATGCAAGATAAACAAAACTCACTCCCGTCTTTGAGGAATTCGCCCTGGTGAGAGGGAAGGACGAGTGCAAAAAATCATCCCTTCCATTTGTTTGGCTTTGCAAAGCACCTTCACATCTGCCTTCTCACTGAATTCTCAAAACACCCTCATGAGGAAGGCATTTTTCCCATTTTAGAGACAAGGAAACTGAGCCTAGGTGGGCTTCAGTGATTTTTCCCAGACATTGTAAAATATGAATAAAATAGGAAATAAAATAGTGTTCACAGGAAAACACCTTCATTGGATTAACAGATGTGCTTAAAAGCAATAAACTATATTATGTGAGGCACACAAACAATGGCCCCATTTTATTAAAGAATATATAAAAGATAGTCTTTACCGAATTAAAAAAACAGCCAAGCTCTTAACAGCGCTCATTTATGGAGCTACCACTCTGTGCCAGGTGCTTTCTAGGCGTCTTTTTAATCCCTCAACAACCCTGTAAGGTAGATGTGATCAGCCCCCTTTCCCAGAGGAGAAGCCAGTCTCAGAGAGGTGAAGTTCCGTGCCCAGGGTTGCACAGCAAGAGGGGGATAGAGCCATGACAGGGCCCCAGGCTCTAATACACAGGTGAAGAGCTGGAGCCCGGACCTGTTCCCAAGTCAGTTTTGCCAAGGAATATGCTCCTTGGCAAAGGAGAGGTGACCCCACTTTCTTGTCTCACTTCGCAGAGCGTGGTGAGTGGGAGGGAGGCTGCGGGCAGTTCTCCAAGGTATGAGGGCAGGGTGCAGCCCATTTGGGGAGCAGTACAGTGTAGGCTGGCTTTCTCAAAGTGTGTGTGTCTGTGTGCGCAGGGGTGTGAGCACACGTGTGACTGTGTGTGAAGTTGGCTGGGTGCTGGGTCTCATGAAGCCCTGTGATAAAACTCTATACATCTTCCCAAAATGTCAATTTGACTTCCAAAATTGGGACATGATGACTTATATATATATATATTTTTTGAAGATTTTACTTATTTATTTGACAGAGAGAGACACAGCGAGAGAGGGAACACAAGCAGGGGGAGTGGGAGAGGGAGAAGCAGGCTTCCCGCAGAGCAGGGAGCCCGATGCGGGGCTCCATCCCAGGACCCTGGGATCATGACCGGAGCCGAAGGCAGACGCTTAACGACTGAGCCACCCAGGCGCCCCTGTATGTGAACTAGTTTAGTCCTCGAAGCCGTTCGTTGCAGGCACTGTTATTACCCCCACTGTATAGGTGCAGAAAGATGCAGAGACTAAGGATGAAAGACGTAACTTGTTCAAGTTCACACAGCCAGGCTGTGGAGGAGTGTGCGCACACATAAGCATTTCAATAGCCAGATATTAGAACATCTGTATTACCCATTGTTAGTTCGATTGAACGTTTACAAAAAGACCTGCCGCTGAGGATGATGAAGAAGCTGGTGGCTTGTGCTTGATTGCCTTGACGAAGTGACGGGGGCTGCCAACTGCAAGCAACTTACCTGCTCCAGGTACTCTCCCTCTGTTGTCTTAATGAATTCCTACTACAACCCTTTGAAAGAGGTACTGTTGGGAGTTTTACAGATGAAAAACTGAGGCTCAGAGAGGTCCCTTGGCTGGGACCTCGAGGCTTAACTGTGTCCCTTGGCTGGTCACACAGCTGAGAAGTGGCGGAGACAGAATTTGAATGGGGGCGTCTGTTTTACCACAAAGCTGCTACTGGCACCTGTGATTATATCACCTCTGGCCTCCAAGTCTTCTGGCCTCTGGGTCATGTCCTTCCTACGCCCACCCCCAACTCCCGTTCTCTTCTAGAGAGCGATCCTTTTATGAATGAGCTGGTTCTGGATGAGGCTGAAACTGGACAGGCTCACAGAGTCCGAAGTCCCATCCTTCCACCAGCTGAAAACACATTTGTCATGAAATAATTATAAATCCCGATCATGAGAAAGTAGGAGCTGGGCGCTAACCATGAGTGTAAAGATCTGGCTTTTAAGCTCTAGTTCTGTGAGACCTTTCCACATGACAGTGGATGAGTCACTTCCCTGCTCTGGGACTCAGTTTCTCCATCTGTGAACGAGGAATAGTAAAGCTGTGAATTATCGAGTATCTGCCATGTGCTGGTGGGTTTCCAGGTACTTCACATCCAGTTCCTCAGCAAATCCTCCCCATGACTCTGCAGACAGGGCGCAGGATCCTGGCAGTATTTCAGGGAAGATGAGGTGGGTCATCTCAGAGAGGTGAGGGAGCTCGTCCAATGAGGCACAGCCTGAGAGTGGAGGTACCGGGTTGGAGTCCTGCTTTTGGTCCCTGCTCTACTCCTCAAGACACCTGGATGTCCTGCTGATCAGAGGCTCCTGGGGGGCTATCAAAGGGCTCTGAAGGGCATGTGTGCAGGGCAAGCAGTGCTGTGATGTCATGACTGAATTATGCCAACCACACCGCCACCCTGCAAAGATGGGCAAGGAATTATGTTAGGAATGTGACACCCATGCCCAGCAAGCTCTTTGGTGGGGGTGACCCAGCGCCAAGCCCTTCACATGGGTCAGCTAAGTTAATCATCAAAGCAACCATGGGAGGCTCTGAAAGGATGAATAACTTACCTGTAATGGCACAGTTGAGACACACAAAGTTGGGATTTCAACCAGCATCCGTCTGACTCCCAGACTCCCAGAAGGTGCAGGAGGGCTGGGGTGGCCGGCTGAGGCCAAGTCTGTGTGATCCATTGGTTTGTATGGAGTTTTCAAAGAGCTGCAGACATCAAGAGCACTGGATGTGGAGACTGCATCAGAGACCTGGGCTCTGCCACATACTCCAGGGTGAACTTTGGCAGGTCCCCGAGTATCTGCGAGCCTTGTAGGAGTGAAAGCTCCCACGTCTCCTATTACCACGTAGACTAAAATGCTGTGCACGAGTGAGTAGCCTCTTTTGAACGCCTTCTTACTGCTCCCTTTGTATATGGAGTCAAGCCTATAGCGGACAGTGCGATTGACAAGATGTGGGACCAACATGTAGGCTCCTTGGAACCCACCCTGATGAACCTTCGATGGATGCTGGGATCAACCCTTCATACATCTGGACCCACTGCAGGACCAGTCAGGGACCCTGATGGGGAAGGGATGTGTGTGAGCCAGGGTGTGTGTGTTGGGGGGGTGTCATCTGTCTTGATGGTCTCTGAGTCCTCATCTCCTCACATGACCTGTAGTGGCCTAGTACCCTAGTGTGTCTTGAAACCCTTATTTTTAAACATTTTTTTTTAAAAAAAGATTTTATTTATTTGAGAGAGAGAGAGAGAGAGAGAGCACGAGTGGGGGGAGGGGCAGAGAGAGAGAAGCAGGCTCCCAGCTGAGCAGGGAGCCTGATGTGGGGCTCAATCCCAGGACCCTGGGATCATACCTGAGCCAAAGACACACACTTAACGGACTGACCCACCCAGGCACTGCCCCCCTTTTTAATGCTAGAAATTGGCATAAGCTGGAGATAAAACCAAGGTTAGGAAGAACCTGGATTGGTGAGCAGGCGGGGTATTCTGGGGAGTCTGCCATGCCTTGGGTACCCTTATTGCCGTACAAAGCACACTTTTAGCCCCAAATTAACCAACTGCTGGCTGGCCAGCGACCACCTCGACTTAGGGTAATGAGTTCCATATGTTTCCATAAGAACCCAGCTAAGCTTTTCCCCAGCAGTTCTTAAAAAGTGTTCTCTCCCCTCCCCAGCTTCCAACTCATGCTTGGCCACCCTTGTTTCATTTGCTCCTAATGAGGGCAGGAGGGAGGAGGCTGTCAGGGTGGCACTGAGAAGGAGGCAGTGCTTTAGGGAATCACCATCCCTGACTTCACATTTCCAGATCCTCAAGGTGCATGGGGGAGGGGGAGGGGGGAGGATGGGGGGCGGATGTGCTACCAGCCAGCCCCTTGCAGTCCCTCTATAGGAGCTGTGTGAGGCCATAAGCCCCATCTCTTAAGTGGGAATAACAATCCCTGCTCAGGGTAAGCAGGTATCACAAAAGAGCCCTAGATAGGAAGGTAGAGGCTTGGATTGGAGTCCTGTCTTGACTATGAACTTTCTGTATATGCCTCAGCAGGCTCCTTCCCCTCTCTGGGCCACATTTGTGACCTTTAAGGGTCCTTCTGTCCCTGACAAGCTTTAGATTTATGAACAAATGGCAAAAGATACAGAGAAAAACATCAACTTAGCTGTCAAACATGGGTGGCTCCAGGGTGGGGCTCGCAGGAAGCCCAAGGCCTCCCTACCATGGTCAGTGATACTGCCCATCTGGGCTCCCTTCGACCGTGGTGTGGCCCACTGAGAGTTCTGCCTCCTACATCTAGCACAAAGTTGGAGTAGGGTGGTGGTGTTGAGGAGGAGAGGGAGTGTCTCCAAATGGAGAGTCAGTTATATAGCTTAGGTGGGGAAGAGGGGAGGTCCTGGTCAGCCCCCCAGCCATGGAGTAACATGAATCTGAGTTCAGAGGGCTACAGCACTCTCCTCCCTTGATCTGGCTTGTCAAAGATGACCCCCAAATCCTTGTCATAAATAACCTAGTACCCTGCTCTGGACTGTCCACTGACCCTACCCAAAGACTGACTCACTACCCTTGACCACTGATGCTACTCAGACTGACGCTCACACCATGTCTATTAACCCAGGCCACAGACTGCTGCCAGCTCCCATCCACGCTTAGCCCCAAACCCTGTCACCGTCTGGCTGAACCCCAACTCTGGCCACCTCCTCACCCTACTTTTAGACTGATTCCTGATTTTGGTCACAGGGAGACCCTTTGACCTTGCTACTGACTGACACTTAACAGGAGAAATAACCAGGGAACAATTAAATGCTAAATTTTGAGTGAAATAGGACATGAGAGAGGCGAGTGGGGCGGGCTGGGGGGAGACTGGGGCGGAGGGCAGAGGCTTCCCGGAGGACCCCAGCGGGCCTGGGGCCACACTCGGAAGGTCGGATTGGCCTTGTGCGGGGCATGTCGCAGGCGCTCGAGGAATGCGAGTTGCCTGAAAGAATGAAGGAAGGAAGGAACGGGGGTGCGAGGCAGGGCGGCCGCCCGGCCAGGGCAAAGCTGCTTAGGCAGGAAGCGGGGTGGGGGCACGCTGAGGCTGCATCGGCCCGAGCGCAGCTGGGGGCAGCGGGAGAGCAGTCGGGTCAGCGACTCCGCTGGGTGGAGGGGCCCTCCCAGGCTGGGAGGCTGGGAGGCTGGGAACTGGGAGGCCGCGCTGCTGGCAGAGTGGCGGGGGCGCCGCGAGGCTCCGGATGGGCTGGGAGCCCCGCCCGCAGGCTGCGGAGGGAGCCGGAGCCAGAGCGGAGCCAGAGCTCAGACATCCGGGCGCCAGCGAACACCTGCGAGCGGCCCCCAGGGCCCGCGGGGGGAGCGCGGGTCGCGGGGCCGGGGGCGGGGCGGGGCCGGGGCCGGGGCGGGGCCAGGGCGGGGCCGGCTCGCCTCCGCCCCGCCGGGCTTGGGCCACGTGGGCCGAGGCTCCGCCCCTGCCCGGGCCCTGAGCCGCGGCGGGTGGACAGGGGCGAGCTGCAAGAGAGGGGAGCGGGCAGAGGGGACCCCGAGAAGCAGTTCTGCGGGAAAGAGAGAGCGATAGGAGGTTTTAGAGTGTAGCCTGGGGAATGGAGAAGAGTGGTGGCCATGAGAGGTGATGAGGCCGGGAGGACAGATAATTAAAGGTTGTCGGGCGCATCCACAGCTGGGGAGAGCTATAACTGGCCTCCTCAAAAGGGCACCATCTCCGGTGTCACGGGCCTGAATTTGAATCCCTGCTTTGTTACTTAGGAGCTGTGTGGCTATGGGCAAGTTGCTTCGCCCGTTCTGAGCCTGGCTGTCTTGTTTGTTTTATTTAAAAAGTAAAAATCTCTTCCAAATGTCCCTATTTCAGAGCTGATGCGATAATGAACCTAAGACACCCAGCTAATAGTGAATCTTGTGTTTCAGGGAACCTGGGAGATGCTTTATGTATGTTACCTTTAATCCGAGTCACAAACCAGCAAGGGAAGTACCATCACCCCCTTTCACAGATGAGGGAGAGGGACTGGGGTGGCCCTGAGTCTTTCATTCGGCAAACACACATTGGGGACTAAACAAGTACCAGGTGCAGGGAATGGCGAGGGAGAAGAGCTGGCCTGGAGGGGAAGTGAGAATATGGGTTCTGAAGCTACATGGAGTTGGGTTTACTAATCCTTGCTGTGCCACTTCTCTGCGGTGTGACCTGCATCAAGTCATTCAGCCTCTCTGAATCTGTTTCTTCTGTAAAATGGGGATAATGATACCCCCTTGGCTGGGTTGTGGTGAGGATTAGAAAAAATAAAGATAAAATAGAGCCTGGCACCTGGCAGCACTCGATAGGTGATTATGACAGAAGACACTATCCTCATTCTGAGAGTTTTCCGACCCACGGCCAAATTGCTTTCACTCTCTAATGACTAATGAATTGGCATGCTGGTTTCAGCTTTTGTCCCAGCCACCTGAACAGCTCAGTCTCAGCAGACCTGACAGGCAATTTCCTTGGAATTAGCTTAATAATACCTTGTAGGTGTGTGATGCATTTCAAAGAACTTTCCCACCATTATCTTCCGTCCAGGGAGACGGCCGTACACGAACTGCTAGCTGCTGGGCAAAGGAGGAGAGAGGCTTGGAGAGGTAAAGCGGCTTGCTCAAGGTCACACGACAGATGAGCGATTTGGGTCTTTCCAGCCGTCCCCAGTCCCCCAGCTTCTGAGTGAACAGGAAGCAGCATGCTGTGGCAGAAACGGCAGAAGAGGAGTTCAATGTCTGCCATTAATGGTCAAAGGTAGGGCCAGGTGCCTCGGAGTGGATGGCTCAGGATCAGCGATCTTGCCTAGATGTGGAAACTGAGGGTTAAGCGGGGCAGTCTCTAGCTTGCCGTTGTACATCTAGGATGTGGCAGAGCAAGAATTTGCACCCCTGTGTGGCGGTCCCCAGAGCCAGCACAGCACCCCTAACAAAACAAACCAAGGGAGACCCAACCTGGGTCTACTTGGTTGAGACAAGAGTTCCTCACATGGGGACTGAGGACTTCCCAGGGGACTGGAGGGCTGCTATGACTCTGCAAAGGGGGTGCGTGTGCATGTGCGTGTGTATTTTCTGGAGTGCTCACACCTCCCACCAGATCATCAGAGGAAACCAGGAAACAGGTTGGGAACCACTGGTCAGCCGGTTGGCAAGGACAAGAGGTTGCCTCCCTACCACATGCCCCTGTTCACCCCTGAAAGCTCACCAGGGTTAAGGAATGAAGGGTGATGACGTGACCTGTTTGTTATGAAATATTGAAATAACTCATGCCAGGGGCCAACACACAGATGAGATCATAGCATAAACAGGAATCTAGTGAGGCCAGGAGCCTGGTGGAGCCCACCTGGGGAGCTGTCAGGTGGGGGGCAAAGGGGGATGGTATGGGTTGGGGGTCTTGCCCTCTGCCCCACTCTCAGTAGCTCTGCTCCTGTCCACTGCAATTGTCATCGCTGTAGTTAGGTTAAAATCCCATCTCTTTCTCTCAAGGGGCTGTGAGAACCCGGCTCAGACCCATTATCCACTGAGCCTCAGATTCTCCATTTCTGACATAGTGTTAGAGATGCTCACAGAGTAGACTCCCAGTGGAGGTGTTATGGGAAGGAAATACCAGAAGGAATGGGGGCTGTGGGGCTGCTTCTTCAAATTCCCAGTCTAGGCTCGGTCTTCAACTACCTGGTGGTAGGAGAGGGATTGGTACTAGTGTTCCCCAGCCAGCCCCCAAATCATTCTAAGAGTGGCTGGGGATTTGAGGGACAAGAAAAACCCCTCTCCTATTTTTTCCAAATTTGGAAGCGCAAGAGGAAGCCAAATCAGAGAGCAAGAGGAGGGAAATGAAACCAGGCCCTGATCTGCTTATTCATCTCTGAAATGGGTCTATCAACCACCAGCCGTCTGGGCACCAGGTGAGACTCCACTCTTCCACATCCCCTGCTAGAAAGACATCATGAATAATTAATGACACTGAAGCCATCTGGTAATGTAGCAAAACAGCTCAAGGGACTTAAGAAACTGGGACTCAGGAGACCTAAGTTCTATCCTGAGCTCCTAACTTGCTGGGTGAGCTCCCCTCACATCTTCCCTCATCTGTAAATGAGGGGACAGGGCCAGGATCTTCCCTGCACCCAACCCTTAATGGACATGGGGCTCCCATATGAGCCCTTTCCACTGCCCCCCCCATTCCAGTCTTAGCTGGCATTTCTCCATCTCCCTTAAATAAGCAAGCTTGCTTTTCCCAAGGTCCAAGAAGGACATTTACTTCCCCTAAATTCAGCCTTATGAGAGGGTTAGCACTTAAGGAAACAAATTATATACTCAAGTGTTTAAAAACCGTTTATTATGCAAAATGTTAACTTTTATAAAAAGTTTTAATATACATTGCATGGTTACAGAAAGTCACCTTCCTGCAAAAAAGGTACAAAAGCTATATACTCTATTATAGAGTTCATAATCAGGGCAACAGAGCCTTTCTCCAAGGAGACCAGAAGACCAGCTCTACTGCTGCCTTGGCAGACTTTGGAGAGCAGCCACTCCCCCCTCCAACCTCCACACTGTGAAAGACAGTCTTTAAAACTTGGGGGTGGGGTGGGGGCTGGGAGACGTTGCCCAGCTGGTGCCCAGAGCTAGCTCTGGCTCTTTAGGCCACCCAAGTTCACAGTCCTTCGTTCCCGGGCGCCAAGTCCAGCCTCGAGGCAGGGGTTTGGGGAAGTCAAGTGGGCAGGGCGAGGTTGGGGCCCATCCATGCCCTCGGGCTTCCGGCCGTAGAGGGTCCCGGGGTCCCAGGCGGAACGGGCGCCAGCACCTGCGTTCTGGGCGGGCGGAGGAAAGAACACCAGGGAGCCATCAGTTTCCGCCGAGCGCGCCGAGGCGGGGGCCGTCCGCAGACTGCCCGGCGCCAGGGAGGAAACTTGGTCTCTACCTCCAGCTGATAACTCCGAGCACCATGCTGCCCCCACCCATTTGGCGCCAAAGGACCACAGGCGGAGCTTGCAGCCACCCCGCCCTCTTGGAATTGACACTAGCTGGGAGAGGGCTGAGGAAGACAGCTTCCTTTACGATTCCAATCTACAAACAGAACGGTTATTTTATTTACCTGCGCCTTCTTTTTTCTCGTGTCTTTGGCCTTCGGGGGAGGGCAGGAGCAAAATGCGTTCAAGGTTGAAACGCACATTGGATGGGAATTGGTTCTGTCATTCATTTAATGTAACCACGGGTAAGTCACTGGCCCCTCTCCCGCCTCCTTTTCCCCAAATTGAGGAGGCAGTAATCCCTTAAAAGGCCAACCAATTCCAAAATTTGTCGTTTAAGCACCGCCCCACCTCCACCCCCAGGGGGAAGGCGGGGATACTCACCTGGAGGCGCCAGGACTGCCAGGTCAGTGGCAGAAGCTCCTCTTGTCGTTGGAAATCACAAGTTCCGGAGCGAGCTCGGCTGTCTGAGAGAAGGGAAAGAGGGGAAAGTCATGTATGGCATTTGGGGGTTTTAGGGGTGCTGGCAGCTTCCCGGCTCTGGAGCTCAGCCCCGCCCCAGCTCCCGCGCATGCCCCCACACACCTGGATGGGAAGATGCGGGCCGTCTGGGGGTCCAGGGGCGGGCTCGGCCAGAACCACCTGCAGGTCGAGGATATAGTCGATGACGCGCTGCAGGATTTCCACCTGGCTAAGCTGAGTGCCTCGCGGGACTCCGGGGACCAGTTCCCGCAAGCGCGAGTAGCAGTGGTTCATGTCGTCTAACAGGCTCAGCGGCTCCTCTGCTGCCGGACCCTTGCCGCGACCGCGCGCGATGGCCAGGCTGCGTTCCGACAGGCAGCACACGGCCTCGTAGCAGCCGCGCACCGGGCTCAGCGCCTTCATTCTGAGGAATGAGACTGGAGGTGCCGAAAGGACGAAGAGAGGCAAAGAACCCCAACAACAGCTGGCAACGCGCGCACGCTAGCCGCGGCCCTACTTATAGAGCCCGCCTCGAAGGCACGCCCCTTTATGCAAAGCGTGCGCCTCGGCCCCGCCTCCGCCAACCCTGGGCGTTCACAACCCGGTTAAATTGCAAACAGGCTTCCTCCGGCTGGTGTGACGCCGAATACCGCGAAGCCGCGGATTCAAAGAATGAGGAAGCGCTGATACTGGGGAGAGGCAGGCCTCTTGGCCAGCAAGGATTTTAAAAATCACTTAAAACCATTAACTTTAAGAATTTGCCTTTTCCTGGCAGCGCCCCAGATCTTTGAGCTCCCCTGCCCCCTGCCAGTCCACCCACAGCCCAACACTAGTTCGAACCCACAGCTCCTCTGAGGTCATAAATCCCTGAACAGCAAAGAAGCTTTTTTTTTTTTAAGCAAAGGATTTTTCAAGGGAAACTTGTAAGGAATTAGTGCCGCCTTGTTCCCCAATTTGCTGTTCGTCTGACCTCCAGACTCACTGGCGTCAGGAATTATCTTGTGACCAGAGGGGAAAAAAATTAATTGCGGTGAAGCTGAGGTTACAATGAAGAAAACAGATTTGAGCTAGGGCTGAGATTGCAGAAGGAGGAGGGGAAGGAGGTTTGAGCAAAGAACACTATTTATTTGAGCAACAGGGGAAAAGAAAAAAAAGAAAGAAGAAAGCAGGCTGAATCCGTGATTTTTGCATGGGGCAAGAAGGGAGCTCCCACACTCTGGCCCCAGGCACTCCATAAGGAGCCAAAGATATGCCAATTGTGTTTTGGAAGTGAGTTTGATTAGAATTTTGGACGGAGTTTTAAATATGGGGCGACAGACAGGATGATTTCTATATAAATCTTTTTAGGGGTCCCCCACTGAGTCAACCAATCTTTTAACTCTTGCTTTGTGCCCCCCCCCACACACATTTTCCACACACCTCTGTGTAGAAAACAATAGTTTGGTAATTTCATCACTCTATTGTCTGTCCCTTTCTGCTTTGGAAGTGTAAGCCACCTGGACTTGATTATTCTTAGCCTTGCTGAAATAGCTCCAGCTCTATCTGAGAGCCCAGGAAAGGGATCAGAGGACAGGGAAGCTAAGCCCTGTATTGCAACAGGACATTGCACTCAGTATTCTTTGCTTGTCTTCTTGTCACTTTCCCAGAACTTTGGGGAATTTGCAGCCTCAAAATGCTGGTTTTCATCTTGGAATCCCAGGTGGGATTCCCCCAATGGTTGCTTCCTAAGTCAATCAGCTGGTAAATATTTATGGAGTCACCTTACATAAAACAGTGGCTCCTGCTCTCAAGAATCTCACAATTTGGGGAGACAAAATTAACACAGGAAACAATTAAGAGTTCTATAGTATGTGGCACTGATTAACAGGACAATGGGAGCTCAGAGCTAAGAGAATCTCAAAATTGTCGTGGTAGAAAGGACACTGGACTAGGAATCAATGTCCCAGCCATAGGATCTTGAACAAGCCCAGGTACCCTGGCATTGGTTGCCTTATGAATAATACGGTGAGATGGTGCTAAGTGATTATTTTAAATCCTTTCCAACAATGGAAATCTAAGGCTTTATGAAATTTGGACAGGCAGGTGTAGGGTGGTAAAGGGCCCAGAGAGGGGCTATAAAACATGTCCAAGTTCATGCCAAAGCTAATGGCAGAACCAACCCTGAAGTCCCATTGTTTGCCATCAAACCACAGGGCTCTGTGTCAAGAAAGGGGTCTTCTAAAGATTTCTCCCTAAAATGTTAATGTTTTCAAGTTTCTTATATTCTTTAGCATAAGAAGGAGGAAGAAAATAACCTGTAAGTGCACAAGTCAGTCTATAAATGCTATAGCCGTTAAAAGAAGAGAATGTCAGCTATTTGGTCATGGGAAGGGAAAATGGTGGCTCTGCAAGACTCCTGAGTGACCAAATAGAAAACCCTTTCCTTTTCTACCGCACAGACTTCCGTGGTTTGTGCAAAATGGTCAAGCCGGGGCCAGGGTGGGGGTTGGGGGGCTGGAGGTGGTTCTGAAAAATCATGGCCTTCAGGGCCAGGCAGATTTATGTTCAAATCCCTGTTCTTCTCTTTTACTAATGATGTTGAACTAAGTCAACTCCCCTTGCCTCAATTCCCCAGTTTATAAAATGAAGCTAATTAGACCTACCTCATTTATTCAACAAATAATTATCGCATGCCTCTGCTCTGCAAGGCACTTGACATGCTCTCTCCACCAGATCTTTTAGTCTCCTCGGTGCCTGGGGACACAGCATGGGGCCAGGTGTGTGGTAGGTGCTGGGTCCACAGGTCCATACAGGTTCTCTTCTCTCCTTTTCCCTCCGCCGTTACTACCACTGATGCCTCAGGCTCGGGTACCTGTTTGCAAAGCACTTTCACATTTATTATTTCCCAAGATGCTTTCAGACTGAAATGCTCATGGGCTGTGTGACACAAGGCAGTAGAAGGATGCAGTGAGATTAGCAAGCAGAATTCTCTCTTGGCCACACGAGTAACTTGCAATGTGGCCTTGGACACGTTTTCTTCCTTCCTGGGCTGAATTTTCTGCAAAATGGGGGGTGGACGGGGCGGGGGGGGGGGGGAGAAGGCAGCAAAGGACCTCTAGGGGTCTTCTCCAATCTAAGATTCTAATTCTGAAAGAAGCAGGGTATGGTTGGGAACACTGAATAAAGTTTGAACCCGAGAGACTTCTTTTTCCAACAGCGGACTAGAGGGCTAGCTCAGGCCTTTGCAACTAGTTTGGTGGTGGTGGGGCCTCAGCCTCTTATTCCAAATGCCTCTGAACTTTCTGTTCTGTTCTGCTCCTTTTACCAGCTTTTTCCCCCCTCTTGCATTTTTTATTTTTATGAAAGGATGTCATTAAGGCTTTTGTCTGCGCTGTTTTTGTTTCAGAACTTTTCTCACAATCCTATTTTTTGTTGAGGAATCCGCTCCTTTGCCCAGCTGTGGGTCCCGGTCCCACAGCTGTGTTGATCTAAGACTCAGCCCCAGACAGCCTGGCGCCAGGGTGGGACGTCATGCGTTCACACAGGGATGCGTGTCCCAGGCAACCTTTCCTCGGGCAGTCACCGGTCGGCGACTGCCGCCCCCACCAATGAGCGCCCGACACCCGAGAAAGGGGCGGGGTCTGCGCCTTCCCGACCGGCGAGCGGCTCGTGAATTGCAGATGCTGGGAACTTGATAACGTTCCCTGAATTGGGGCCCTTTAAAGTCTTTTTCCCCCCTCCCTCTTTTAGTTCTTTCTTTTCTTCCTTTTGTTTATTCTTTCTTTCCACCTTCTTCCTTGATCTATATATGTATCTAGTTTTTCTTTGTCATCTCCATCTTCCTTTTTAAACTATCTCCTCCCAGTGTCAGGAATCATTTTGTAAGCATTTCCAGGAACTGAATCTTCCTTTGCCAAAATTGAAAGAAAAAAAAAAGAAGAAGAAGAAAAGAAAAAAAATTCAGTGTTGTGTTCAGTGTTGTGTTCTCTGATTTTTTGAAGAGTTGGCAAAACTATTAAGTTATACTGTTTTGTCTCTAAAATTTTAAAAAGTGATGGGGGGTCTCTGAGCTGTCTCCTTCAAAGCCAAAGTAATGATGATGAGAACTGCAGATGTCTTTTGGCCTGAACTGAGTTTCTATCTATTTGTCTACCTATTTTTTCCGCAGTTATGTTGTAAAGTTGGAATCAAGGGAACCTCAAAAACTTGCCCAAGGTTACTGGGATGTCAGCTGCAGACCTGAGGCCAGGACTGGGCCGTCCCCCTCACTTGGCTCCCCGTCCACTCTGTCCTCTAACTCTCATCAGCATTAGGGTGGCCTGCTGTGGTCTCAGAACATCCCCAGAGGCTGCATTTCCTAATAGGTACCTGTTTGCTCCCAAAGTGCCTGTAACCGTGTGCTGAGGATGTTCCAGCCGGGCACATAGAACAGGTTCCTTCTCCCCTCAGGGAGGTTAGACCTCAAAGTGCTGCTTAAGACTCATGTGACGCAAGGAAAGCACAGGGAATTCAGAATCAAGACCAGCCTCAAATTCCTGTATAGACTACTGGACCTCACTCTGCCTCAGTTGTCTCCTCTGTAGAATGGGGAGGAAAATAATATCCACTTACGCTGGGAGGATCAAAGGGGAGGAGGGATGGAAAGTGCTGTGGGAACCAATTAGTTATTTTTCTGTGCTATGATGTGATGTACCCCTGGTGGGTGGAATAGGTAGGTGGTGCCAGGTGCATTTAATGGTTCCTGCTGAGACTGTTCTCAGGAATGTGGGTAATACTGAGAAGGGACTGTAGGAAGCATGGGCATCTAAGGCTTGAGTCCTTATAGGGGTGGGGATTTCAGAGGCCTCCAAGATAGGCTATCTTACAGTTAAGAAGTCCTTGGTGCAATCATCATCATCATCATCATCATCCTTCATTGAATCTTAACTGTTTGCCTTCTCATACATTATCTCACTGATGCATTTTATGGACAAGGAAACTGAGGCTCAGAGAGGTTAATATGCTTGCCCAAGGTCACATAGCCAGTAAGTGGCAGATCCAAGATTTGCACCCATATCTGCCAGTCTCAAAGCTTTTGCCCTTCTGTGACTATGCTTTTCGTTCTGTTCCTTCAAGGGACCTCTTGGGAAGGTAGCTTGGACCCGAGAGCATTTTATTCTACTGGATAGAGAAAAGCAAGCGTGGGGGGTGCATTTCATAGGAAGACAGACAAGACAGACCCTAAGGTGTCAGGGACATTAAGGGAAAACCTTTGTTTTCTAAGCAAAGAGACTCAGGGAACTTTGGAAATTTCTTGGAAAATTGAAGTTTTTTTCATTCCCCCAAAAGTCCTTTCCTGTCCATGTTTTAAGGGACATTTATTCTTTTTTTTTAAAGATTTTATTTATTTATTTGACAGAGAGAGACACAGTGAGATTGGGAACACAAGCAGAGGGAGTGGGAGAGGGAGAAACAGGCCCCCTGCGGAGCAGGGAGCCCGCTGCTATGTGGGGCTCAATCCCAGGACCCTGGGATCACGACTCGAGCCAAAGGCAGACACTTAACAAATGACTGAGCCACCCAGGCGCCCCTAAGGGACGTTTATTCTTTTTTTTTTTTAATTTTAGTTTTGTTCTTGTTCTCCTTTATCTTTTTTTTTTTTTTAAGATTTTATTTATTTATTTGACAGAGAGAGCGAGAGAGTACAAGCAGGGGGAACAGTAGAGGGAGAGGGAGAAGCGGACTCCCTGCAGGGAGCCCGATGCGGGGCTCGATCCCAACACCCTGGGATCATGACCTGAGCCGAAGGCAGACGCTTAACCATTTGAGCCACCCAGGCGCCCCAGGGACATTTATTCTTAAAGTGCAGAATGACTACTCCTGTTTTTAAGAGTCAGTTTGGAATTGAGTTTCCTCCCTGTCTTCTTCTTCCAACCCAAATCCAACCTAGTTTGGTCCAGTCATACCACCCTGAAGTTAACTAACCCCTTGCTTCAACAGGTAAGCAGTGACCATGGGATGTCCAGGAGCTGGCTTGGTATCTGGGGTGGAGGGGTGGACACCCACAGGGAAGCAGGTAGGGAGTTTATTTCCTGAGAACCTATCCTTTGTTGGGTGCTTTATAAACTCTATCTTACATAATCTGCTCTAGAGTCTTTGGGGGTAGGTATTATTATGACAAAGATCCTGAAGTTCAAAGAGATTTGTCACACAGCTGGTTGGTTAAAACTCCACCGATCAAGATTTGAATCTGGGTCTATGGTTCAAATCCTGATACACACGACATATTCAAACTACATGCAGTGTGCAAACACAAAGGACTGGTTCTCTCACCCTAGCATCTCTAGGCTAGTGAGTATGGCCAGCAACAACCTGTGAAGCAGGGACAGTTTTGGAACTTCTAGAATTTGGAGAGCATCAGTGGGTTATGTGGGAGTTTAACCATGACTTAAAAAAAAAAAAACAACAAAAGGGGGTACCTGGGTGGCTCAGTTGGTTAAGCATCTGCCTTCGGCTCAGGTCATGATCCCGGGGTCCTGGGATCGAGCGCCACATTGGGCTTCCTGCTCAACTGGGAACCTGCTTCTCCTTCTTCCTCTGCCTGCCACTCCCCCTGCTTGTGTTCTCTCTCTCTCTCTCTCTCTGTGTGTGTGTGTGTGTCAAATAAATAAAATCTTTAAAAAAATAAAAATAAAAAACAATAAAAGGAAACGAATATATTGCAGAGGTTTTATTATTTCCAAAGCACTTTCATTCAGGATTTCAATGAACACTCCCAACCGCCATATGGGCATATAGCTCACCTGCCTTGTGGCCAGGTGGTCTTTATCTCTCTGGTTTCAGTATACCTCCCAGTGCCTGGCACAGAGTGAGCACTTAGTAAAGATGTACTGAATTAAGTTCTACCTCAGTCATCACTTTTAGGAGACCCCTTGGGGGTGGAGGGATTTAAAACTCAAATGCAAGTTATACTGGATGACTGATGTCTGATTCTGTGACTCTCGGGCATCGTGTTTTTGCTGCAGATGCCAGCAGTGGATTTGGGCTCCCACTAAAGGGGGTCAGAAAAGGCTTTAGAAAGATGTAGTCCAAAGAAAGAAAAAAGGTGCTCCATCCAAAGGCCTTGAAAAGCAATGTTCACCCTTCCCCGATACTGTCTTGTGTTGGCCTAGGTCCCAGCTGCAGTTCAAAGGCTTGGAGGGTGGGTACTGAGGTCAAAAGGGGGGGTCTGACCTGGGAGACAGATGTCCCTGCCAGAGAGGGAAGGGCTCCTCTACCCTCAACCAGGCCAGAGCTCTGCAGTGAGCTGGAAATGCAGGGGTGTCTGAAAACACAGGGGCTGCAGCCTATGGCTCAGAGAGAGCCTCCTGCGGACTAGAGCTGTCCTGAGTGTCATCATGGCAGCAAAGGACGACCTTTGCTGAGTGCCAAGAATGAGCCAGGCATCTTACATATATTTTCTCTCTCTCAATCCTCATATCAGTTGCAGCTCAGGGGGGTGAGGTGACTTACCCAAGGTCACACAGCTGTTGGGAGGCACAGCAGAGCTGCCTGAGTCCAAAGCTTGTGCAGTGAGCCAGGCTACCAACTGGAGGGTGAAAGGAAGCAAATGCTGGAGAATGGGCAACTGTCTTAAGGAGGAATTGAGGATGCAGGGAGAAAGAAATTCACATTTGAAATCCATTTTGCTCAACAGACCCTCATGGTGTCAGGCAGTGTAGGTGTGTGTCTCTGAGTAAGTGGGTTCTTCTCGGAACGTGTGTGTTCCTCCCTGAGTGTGTGGCCTTCGCCCTTCTCTGGGTTTTGGGATCCTCCTTGAGGGTTGTGTGTCTGGGCCCCTGGTGAGAGTGTGTGTGTTTCCCTAGATGCGTGGTGTGGCTCCCTGCCTGGTATACGAGCTGCTTTGGGTGTGCAGCCTTCTCCCTAATGTGCCTGCTTCAGTATGTGTCCATCTCCCCCCCGCGCCCCCCGCGGCACCCCCCCCCCCCCCCCCCCCCCCCCCCCCCCCCCCCCCCCCGCCATCTTCGGACCAGGTGCAAATAGAGCCAAGAGGACAATGAGCTTGCATGCCCGGTGGCCTTTTCCTTCACTCCCTCACTTACTGTGACCCCCTCCGCCTTCACCCCTGCGCCCTGACTGCCCCCATTCTGGCCCTGTCCGACCTTGGCCCTCCTAGCCTGCGCCAGGGCGCCCCACCTCGGCCCTGCCTGACCCTCCGGGCCCTCACTGCCCGCCCCCTGTGGTCCCCACCCCAACCCTCCCCGCCCGCTCCCCCCAGGCCCCGCGGCTCCCTCCCCTGCCCTGCCCGACCCTCCTGGCCCTCGCCGCCCGCGCCCCGCGCCCCCACCCCCGGCGGCCCCAGGCGCGCAGCTGCGGGACACACAATCGCCGGCGCCCCCTCCCCACCCCCCGCGCAGCCCCTCGCCCAACAAAAGCCGCTTTCTTTCCCCACAACAGATTAAAGACCAGGAGGGGGTGAAAAATAGCTTCTCCAGCCCTGGCGGGGGAGGGGCGCGGGAAAAGCTAGGCTTTGGGGACTCTTTGATGGCGAGCGTGTGGGAAACCCGGAGGAATGTGGCTGCTGGGACCGGCGCAGCGGGGCGAGGCTCCCGGAGAAGGGCCCGCCCCCCCCGGACCCCCGCGCCCCTCGCGACCCCCCCCCCGGGGCCCTCGCGTCCCCCGCGCCCCGCGCCGCCGGCGCCCCAGCTCGCTGAGCCCTCGCGCTCTTGTTGTCGGCCTCTCTCCCCCTTCGCCCTCCTGTCCGTTCGGTCTGTCCCGCAGTCACTTTTCTCAAATTCTAATTTCTCGGTCTTCTTCCTATTTTTCGTTCTTCTAATTTTCCTTTCCGTGAATCCCCTTCGCTCCTCCATCTCTTCCTTCTTCTTTCTATTCTCTTCGTCTCTTACTCCTTGTCTTTCTTTATCTAGATCTAAATACCCATCCTTTATCTCCTCTCTTTGTCTCGGACACGCTCTCTGTGCCTCTTTGTGTGTTGTCTGTTTCTTGGTGGCTCCTTGTCTGTGCCTCTGGCTATGGCTCTCCTTGGTTGGCTCATAGGGCGCTGCTGGATTTAGCACAGTCTCCTGCCTGTTTGGAGAGGGCTGGTGAGAGGGAACCTGGGATGTGGGCAGTTTGTTTAAACATTCCTCTCCCTACACACACACTATGAGTGCAGATGGGAGCTGGCAAGGGGAAGACTGGGGGAGCCCAGAGAGCCGGCAGGGAAGAGACTTGGGGTGGCCTGCTAGACCAGGGTCCAGTAGGAACAGGGGCTCTCGGAGGCGTCCAAGGGTTCAGCATTATTTTCGGCCCAGTTTAGTTCAGTCTCTGAAAGGAATTCCTGGCCCAGGACCGGATGGTGGCCTTGGGACCCTGATGGGAAATGGGTTGGGTCTCCTGGTCCCCTCCTGTCTAGTCCCTGGGACAGGGCTTGGGGGAGGGAAGAGGCTGATTCAAGACAAAGGGCTTCCAAGGGGCTTAGGGCAGAGACCATCCTGGCAAAGACCCAGAGGTACATGCAGGGAAGCTCAGCCCAGAATCTTGGAAACCCAGCTTTTGCACGTGGCTCTGCCACTAGCTGACAACCCTGGGCAAATCCTCTGTCCTCTTTGGGCATCAGTTTACCCACCTGCAAAATGAGATATTTGTTTAGATCAGTGGTCCTCAGGCTTTTATTCCACCCACAGATCCCAAGATCCAATTTATTCCAAGTGCATTGCTTATATTAATTAATCTGTTTTCTCATTTTGTATTTATGAAAGACAAGCATTCAGAGTTTCTGATTAGCATGATTCATTACCATGCAGAGCCGTTCTAATTCCAGCCAAAGACACCCCATGGAGACCCCAAAGCCCTTGGTGCTTTAGTAGTCTGCAGCAAAATCCCATGGAAGACTATCTGCTTTGGAGTCAGACAACTTGGGTTTGAATACTGAATCTGCTAGCGTCCAGCTGTGTGACCTTGGGGAGGTCACATCCTCCCTCCGTTTCCTTATCTGTAAAAAAGAAGATATTCATAATATCTACCCCACAGGATTGTGCTGAGCATTACATCAGATAACAGAAATATGTAAGAAATAGGTGCTCAATAAACAGCAACTGTTAGGATATTGATGCTCTACACCAACGCAGTCTGACAGAACAATGACGCAGCCACGAGTGGGAGCCACCTTTGTAATTTAAAATTTCCTAGCAGCCACATATTTAGAAAGTAAGAACAGGTGAAATTAATTTCAATAATGTATTTTACCTAACCCCAAATACCCCAAAATATTATCATTCAAACATATAATTAATACAAAAAAACCCTACTTGTTTTACATTTATTTCTCACACTGGTGAAAATTCACACACATCAAAATTCATACACATGTGATTTCATGCACATCAAAATGTGGTGTGCATTTTCTCATGCAGCACATCTCAGTTCAGACTAGCCACATTTCTGGTGCTCAGTAGCCACATATGGCTAGTGGAAACCGATTGGACAGGACTGACCGAATTAGTTAGAAAGCCAAGGTAGACCTTAGAGAGGAAAGAACACTGGAGCTGAGCCTTGAAGGCCAGGATAGATTTTAATACATGAAGAGCAGGCAGGAGGAAGACAGGAGGGAAGGGGGCAGAGAATGGTGTGAGCAGAAGTGCTAACCAGCTTGCTTGGGCAGCAGCTAGAAGGTGGGTTGTTGCTGGCCAAGACTGGATAAGTAGATAGAGGTGGGGTGTGTGGCGTGCCTTGAGTGCCAGGCTAAGAGCGTCAAGAATGTGGGGGTTGGGGCACCTGGGTGGCTTGGTTGGTTGGGCATCTGCCTTTGGCTCAGGTCATGATCCCAGGATCCTGGGTTGGGATCCCTGCTCAGCAGGGAATCTGCTTCTCCCTCTGCCTCTGCCCCTTCTCTGCTTGTGTTCTCTCTCTCTCAAATAAATAAATAAAAAACTTTATTTATTTATTTGACAGAGACACAGCGAGAGAGGGAACACAAGCAGGGGCAGGGGGAGTGGGAGAGGGAGAAGCAGGCCCCCCGCCGAGCAGGGAGCCCAATGTGGGGCTCGATCCCAGAACCCTGGGATCAGGACCTGAGCCAAAGGCAAACGTCTAACGACTGAGCCACCCAGGTGCCCCAATAAATAAAAATCTTTAAAAAAAAAAAAGAATGTGGGTGTTAATACTTTAGAATGACTGTCTCTTTGAGATCCATCTTCTTTGCAGAGAAGAAGACACCAGTGCCATGGGTAGTGTCAATTCTACTGTCAATTAAGATCTCGGTTAGCACCAGCTACCATGTCTTGAAGATTCACTATGACCAGGTACTATGCTAAGCACATTATGTTAATGATCTCATTTAACTCTCTCAACAAACCCTCATACATTGCCGATGGGAATGGAAAATGTTGGAAAATAGTTTGGCAGTTTCTTAAAAAGTTAAAACATAAATTGACCATATGACCCAGCAATTCTTGTAGGCATCCACCCAAGAGAAATAAAAACACATGTCTACCCAAAGACTTGTATAAGGATACTCATGGCCACATTGTTCACTGTAGCCAAAAAGTGGAATCAACCCAAATGTCCATCAACTGATTAATGGATAAACAGATATACCTCCATACAATGGAATATTATTCAGCAATAATCAAGGGAATGAAGTACTGATACATGCAACACGTGTATGGGGGGAGTGGGGGGAGGGGCAGAGGGAAAGGGGGAGAGAGAATTTCAAGCAGACTCCTCACCCAGTATGAAACTCAATGCTGGGCTCCATCTCAGCACCCCGAGATCATGACCCCAGCTGAAACCAGGAGTTAGGCGCTTAACCGACTGAGCCACCCAGGCACCCTTAAAGCTCCTTTGAAAAAACGTATACTTGGGGTGCCTGGGTGGCTCAGTCTCAGTTAAGCATCCAACTCCTGATTTCGACTCAGATAGTGATCTCCGGGTGGTGAGATGGAGTCCCTCGTCGGGCTCCCTGCTCAGCATAGAGTCCGCTTGTCCCTCTCCCTCTGCTCCTCCCCCAACTCTCTCTGTCTCTCTCGTTTTCATCTTGCTCGCTCTCAAATAAATAAAAAAATAAATAGAATCTTGGGGGCGGGAGGAAAGTATCCCAACAACGTTTGTGATAGACACTCCTGGCATCTCATTGCACAGATATGGAACCCTAGAAAGGCAAGCCAAGGCTGCTCAGCCAGGAAGCGCAGGAGCCGGGTCTGAAGCCTGCAGAGGCGAGCTGCCGAACTCTGGGCTCTCCCACATGGTGAAAGTTACTTGCGCCGTGCCCTCCATCTTTCTGGGGCATTTACCACACCAGTTTGGTGCCAGATATGTTTTCAAGCTGCAGCAACTGCTTTCTTAGAGGACAAGGGTCAGGGGGAGGCTGCAGATTTGGGATGCTGACAGAGCCTCCTCCGTGAGAAAGCTGCAGCAGCAGCTGGGCCAGAGTCTGTGTGGTAGCCCCCATGCTCTGACACCCCCTCCCCAACCCTGTCTCCCTCCCGGGGGAGAAACGAATTTGGCTCCAAAGCTGAGGCCAGACTGTGAGCCAGAGACCTGACCTGACCCCCACCTTGGAATCTAGTAGATCTGGGGCCATGGTGGGGGAGGGGCCGTCCCCAAACCAAATGCACAAACCCTGTTATTTTATAATCACGCCACAAAACAGACTTGAACGGAAAGTCATGGGATCTCGAATCTTGAAAACCTGGTTCGAGCCTCTACCTTCTCAATCTCCACATTCAGTGTCCTTGCGCAACTTGCTTACCTACTCCAAACCTCAGGTTCTCTTACCTATGAAATAGAGACAGTGCTACTCCCTTGGGTGGTTGTAAGGATTTGGGGAACCAGGAGTTAAATCCACTTTATTTTTGACCGCCTACATCACATGTCTTAAGTTCTTGTGGTTCTCATAATTTCCCCACTCAAAAGAAACAAGGTTAAAAGGGAATAGTAAAAATAGTTAATAATTCAAGTCAGCACATATGGATGCTGATTTTGCTCTTTTTCAGGTGCTTTACCTGCATTAACTCATGAATCTTCATCACAACCCATGTTGGTATTATTATTACTCCCATTTTATAGATGCAGAAACTGAGGTTTAAATAAGTTAGGTACATTGCTCAAGGTCACCCAGTGTGGGAAGGACCAGCCAACTGACGTCAGACCCTTAGCTTTTTTTTTTTTTTTTAAGATTTTTATTTATTTGAGAGAGAGAGAATGAGAGAGAGCACATGACGGGGGGAGGGGGAGGGTCAGAGGGAGAAGCAGACTCCCTGCTGAGCAAAGGGCCCAATGTGGACTCGATCCTGGGACTCCAGGATCATGACCTGAGCCGAAGGCAATTGCTTAACCAACTGAGCCACCCAGGCGCCCCCCCTTTTTTTAATAAAGATTTTATTTATTTATTTGACAGAGAGAGAGCTAGTGAGAGCAGAAACACAAGCAGGGGGAGTGGGAGAGGGAGAAGCAGGCTTCTGCTGAGCAGGGAGCCCGATGCGGGGCTCGATCCCCGGACCCTGGGATCATGACCTGAGCCGAAGGCAGATGCTTAATGACTGAGCCACCCAGGTGCCCCAGAACCTTAGCTTTCTGCCATTTATTTCTTTAAGTAAACTCTAGGCCCAATATGGGGCTTGAACTAACAACCCCAAGATCAAGAGTTGCATGCTCTACTGACTGAGCCGGGTGCCCTGCTTTTTGCCATTTAGAATGGAATAGAATAGAACTCAAGAACACCCCAGTCTCGGGGTTGTGGGTTGGAGCCCCACATTGGGTGTAGAGACTACTTAAAAATAAAATCTTAAAAAAAAAAAAGACGACGACTCAAGTCCGGTTTGCTGAAGTCTTGCTGTGTGAAGATAAGGAAAAGCAGCAGTCAGTTAAGATGACAAGCCCAAAGTTTTTTTTTTTTAACATTTCACCGTTTCCGAACCTCTCTGCAATGAGGCCACACATATCATCTTCATGGGAATGCAGTGAAATCACCATGACAACTGCATCTATGTTTTCACCTTTAGCGCGAACTATCGTATATGAAAATATTTTTAAATTTATAAAAGGATGTCAATTTAATGTTTTAAATAGGTAACACACCTGACTCAAAATTCAGAAAGCATGAAAAGGCATAAGGTGAAAAGCCTCCTTCTCACCCCCATTCCTGCCGTCAGCCTGCCAGTCTTGCTAGTTTTTTCAAGGGGAAGGGAAGAACTGATACCTTTTGAAATTAGAAAGCGTGTGCTTAATTTGTTCTGAAGTCATGAGGCATAAAGCCTACCTTACTCTGGTTGATTTCTTCAGGTCAGTCTCTGCCTGATTTCCTGTCCCCTTTGATGCACCATTGCTTCCTGCAGGTGATGGTTGGTCCCTTAGGGAAATGGTTGGTCCCTTCTCCCTCCAAACTTTCCCCTGAGGATTCCCCACCAGTACCCCCTATGCTCCTGACCACGTTCCCTCCCCCCTCCAGGCCCAGCTTGCTCCTCATACCACAGAGCCCGCAGAGCCTGTAAATGCTCTCACAGTCTCACCATAGCTGATAGAGTGCAGATAGATCCAGAGGTCACACCTGGGTGGCCTCAGGCCAAATCTAGCCCACGGAAAAAAAATTTTTTTTTCAGCCTTGCCAAATGATTTCAAGATTGGAAAATTTCACCTGAAACTCTAATTTTCCAGCTTCATTTGAAATACTGGTAGATCCAGAGGTGCCTGGGTGGCTCAGTTGGTTAAGCATCCGACTCTTGATCTCAGCTCAGATCTCAGGGTCATGAGTTCAAGCCCCACGTTGGTAGATCCAGCCATACTGAACCTGGATTCATGCGTGATGAAATCAGCCAGGGCTGAGGAGCAGTTGCCCCCTTTAGAAGGGGTATGTGCTGTCTGGATTGTCCTGGTTCCCACCACTCCCTGCTGGTTAATGTGGCCAGCAGACTGAGGGCCTCTCCAACGATGTCTGCATCACCATCCCTGGAACCTGTGCACATCCCTTGTTAACATGGCATGTGGAAATTGAGGTTGCAGAAGGTCACTAATCAGCTGATCTCAAAACAGGAGGGTATCCTGGATTGTTTTGTTGGGTGCAATATAATCACAAGGGTCCTTGGGGCGCCTGGGTGGCTCAGTTGTTAAGTGGCTGCCTTCCGCTCAGGTCATGATTTCAGGGTCCTGGGATCAAGTCCCACATCGGGCTCCCTGCTCCGCAGGAAGCCTGCTTCTCCCTCTCCCACTCCCCCTGCTTGTGTTCCCTCTCTCACTGTCTCTCTCTCTGTGTCAAATAAAATAAAATAAAATAAAAAAAACAAGGGGCCTTAAAAGTGGAAGAGGCAAGGAAATGGATCCTTTTCTAGAGCCTCCAGAAGGAAACACTGAACCTGCCAACACCTTGATTTTAGCCCAGTGAGATCTGGGCTTGAGAGAGTGGGGCACATCTGGTGAGAACTGATGTAAGCACGTAAGACACCGAGCTTAAAATTCTCGGTCGGTGGCACCTGTTGTTACAAGGGATGGGCTTATAGGGTGGATCCCAGGCTGAGTTGAGATGTCAGTGCCTGGTTTCCATCCCAGGGTCCAGTGCTCGCTGAGAGAATTGGGCTGAGCAGGTAGGCCTTGGGGGCTGCACATGGTCACCACTCAGAGAGCTGGTGGGGGTCAGCAGCCAGTAGAGGAAACTGATCCTTGACTGAGGACAGGATTAGAGGATCAAAGTGGAAAAGCAGGGTGGGGGGGAGGGCACCTGGGTGGCTCAGTCAGTTAAACGCCTGCCTTCAGCTCAGGTATGATCCTGGGGTCCTGAGATCGAGTCCTGCATTGGGTTCCCTGCTCAGTGGAGAGTCTGCTTCTCCCTCTCCCTCTTCCTCTGCCCCTTCCCCCCACTTGTGCTCTCTGGCTCTCTCTATCTCTTTGTCAAATAAATAAAATCTTTAAAAACAAAACAAAACACAAAAAACAAAGTGGAAAAGCAGGAACTGGGCCCCGGGCTGGGTGAAAGGGCTGTCGGAGTTAAGCGTCTGCCTTCGGCTCTGGTCATGATCCCAGGGTCCTGGGATCGAGCCCCGCATCGGGCTCCCTGCTCCGCGGGAAGACTGCTTCTCCCTCTCCCACTCCCCCTGCTTGTGTTCCCTCTCTCGCTGTGTCTCTCTCTGTCAAATAAATAAATAAAATCTTAAAAAAAGAAAGAAAGAAAGGAAGAAAGAAAGAAAGGGCTGTCGGAGCCGAAGGGGAGAAGATCAGGAGCAGGTCCTCATGTGGGGTGCAAGCTGGGGCAGGGTGCGGGGTTGGTGCTGGCGGGTGTGGGCATGACTGATGGGTCAGAGTTCCTGGGGGGAGCAACAGGCTGACTTGCCAAGAAGGAACTCATCAACCAATTTCTCGTGAGCGATTACTGATGGCTCATAGTGGCTCGCTGTGTCAGACTTGCCCAGGGTATTCATGTTTAACAGTGCATATCACTTTAACATAAAAAGATGAAGTTGTATTTAAGGTAACTGTTCTGGGAAGGAAAACCTCATGGCCACGAGAACGTAAGATGTCACCTGGACAGCCACGTGCATCACCTGCTCACTAAGCCCGGAACCCCCAGAAGGTCTCCCATCTTCTAGCCCCCGTGCCCCTAAATGATCCCTAGACTTTCGTTATAATTCTTCCACTTATTTTCTGTGTGTGCTGGGCCAGTGTATTTATTTTCATTATTATTACCTTTTTAGCAACAAGTCATATAATACTTAATATGTGCCAGGCACTGTTCTAAGTGATTTACAAATAATAACTTGCTTAATCATCGTAACAAGTGCTGCTAGCTCCAACTTATAGATGGGGGGAAATGAGGCACAGAGGGGTTGAGGAATTTGCCCAAGACCCCATGAGTGGCTGTACTTTCTGAGCCTCAGTTTTCTCAGCTGTTACACTGAGTTAGCAGATTCCAGTGTCCTCCCCAGAGCAGGGCTTCCCAGCCCTGGCATTATTGACGTTTGCTGTGGGCGCCGTCTTGTGCATTGCAGGATTTTAGCGGCATCCTTGGTCTCTACCTGGAAGATGCAGTAGCAAACCCCCTTCCTAAGTTGTGGCAAACACAAGTGTCTTCAGACCTTGCTGAATGTTCCCTGGGGGCAAAATCAACGCTGGTTGAGAACCACCACTCTAAAAGGGTCTGGGGAGGATTAAGCAGGGTCATTCATGTAGAATGCCTTCACACATCCATTTCTTTCTCTGCCCCTTCTAAACCTATTCTCTTTGAATTGCAACTCTTCAGAACCCTCTTTCTCTTTCTGTTCCTTTACTGATCTTGAAGAATGTGCCCCCCTCAATGTGGATCGTGTGCATGAGAGGTTCTTGCAAACCCAAAGCTGGTTCTAGGATCAGACCTGCATTGTAGTCCCCTCCATTCCATTGACGTGCTGTGTGGTCTTGGCTGAAGCCCTTTCCCTCCCTGAGCCTTAGTTTCCCCATGTGTACCCGGAGGGGGCTGACCTAAAAGCTTTCCAAAAGATCTTCTTGCTGCAGAAATCAGTGACTGGGTGATTCATACCAAATACCAACAAATTCCCCCTCACAAAGTCCAAATTCTTCCAGAGACTTAGTCATTCCAGGGTTTGAACTTTCTCGCAAAAACCATTTGAAAAATTCTTCCAGCTTAAAAAAAAAAAGAGAGAGAGCTATTAAAAGAAAGTAAAAGTTTCAAAACCAAATCCTAAGCAAACAACACCGAAAACAATACACACACACGCACACACACGCTCACAGCACCCAAGGTAAAGCCAAGAACAGGATATGAAACCCTGCACTAAGAAATGATTCACAGGCTTTTCGAGACGCTTCTATTTCAAGGCATGATCCGCCCACTGGATCTGGTGGCTCCAAAAACAAAATAAACCTTAAAGAAGCTGCCATTTCTTATCTCAACACACAGTTGGCCTAGCCAGCATCCCCAGATTTCAAGGGCTCCAGCCAGAAGACAAGGTTGAGTCCTGTGAATTCCCTTTCTGTTCTGTTTCAAGTCTCAAGCCACTGGCTTGTTTAAAGAAAGTCTTTTGCATCCACCTTTGGTTGGTTGAGTTTAAAGCAACACCGCCTCAACTGATGTGAGTTCATAAATTTAGTTTAGCAAGGTCTCTGTCCTGCTAGATTCCAGTCTGGTCATTCCAACAGCTGTCTCCAACTAAACAATCCTGCCTGGCTTGGGGATCGTGCATATCAATATTATACTTGCCCCAGGCAAGGACACATTACTTTTAGCATGCCATCCAAAGTTTCACGCTCTTATGTAAAATAGAAATATAGAAGTACTTATTCACTGAATGAAATGTTTCTTGAGTGCTTACTGAGCTAGGCACCAGGGTTGCACTGGGCTAAGAGGCAGCCTCGGCCTTCAAGGGGCCTTGTCGAGTAGGAAAGGCACACAAGTTAAATATAGTAGAAACGAATGGAACTCTTCCCTACAGGAAATGCCCTGCAGAAAAAGCGATACTAACGTTGGGGCAAAATTTAAAGAAACGCAAACACTTGTGATATGGTCAAGTACGTTCTTACCTGTGCTTACCTTTGATTGCTTCTTTTGGATTTAGAACATTTCTTTCACTGGTGCTCCAGTTGCCCCCCACCCAAAAGCCCAGAATGCTGCAGAAAGGGTCTAGCCCAAACCTACTCTTCTTACCAACTGACCCCCTCACAGCCCAATCTTACATCCATGCCATCATTGCTCCAGAGAGTCTTCCTTCCTCCCCTTCTTATCTGTCCTCCAGGGGCTGACTCCAAGCCCATTTCCCCCAGGAAGCCTCTGCAGACCTCCTGGCCATGTCCTCACTATTCCTAAATACACAGATCTTGTGCTCTTTCCTTGGCTTTTAGCCTGTCCTGCCTTGTGATCTCTCTTGTATTTCTGTCCTGAACTTTTACCTAACTTGTGAATTAGGAGAAAGAGGGTGAGGACTGACACTAAGGGCTTTTGGTGCCAGGCGTCTCGTTAGTCCCTTACTATACATTAATGCCTGGCTCGTAGAAAATGTTCAGTAAATATTCGCTGGCTGAATGCCTGAGTGATTTCACTTAAAGACAGTGATAACTGTGAGGCAAATGCTACTAGTATGCCCATTTTACAAATGAGGAACTGAGGCACAGACAGGTTAAAGCCTGCAATTGTGGTCTTTCTGCCTCCAAAACTAAAGTTCAGGCTCATCCTTCAGTTCTGTGTTGCTTTTCTTCAGATACATATTTTTTTTTCCCTAAGAATCTTGTACATGGTGTTTTAATAAACTTCTATCGATTAATAGGACAAATACCATGCTCCCTTCTTCATCCTATCCCAGACATTATTACTTGCTCTCTTTTGTGGTTCATAGTCTTTATTTCTATGCTTAGTTTGAAAACCATCCAACTATTACCTGTGTCTGTCTGCCTCTCCCCGTGGACCATGAAAGCGGTATGTCTGCTGCGCCCAGGGCTGGCACACTGTTTGTGCCCGAAGAAGGTTTGCTGAACCAGGGTGGTAGTGAGTGACTGTTTGTGACTCGGATGTAGGGTGTTGAATTATGTCTCCCCAAAAAGATATGCCCAAGTTCTAACCCTGGTACCTGCGAATGTAACCCTGGTTGGAAATAGGGTATTTACCGATGTAATTAAGGATCTCAAAAGGAGATCATCCTATACTTAGGGTAGGCCCTAAATCCAAGGACTGGTGTCCTTGGACAAGAAAGGAGCAATCTGAGACACGGAGACACAGAGAAAAGAAGCCCTGGTGAAGACTGAGCAAAGATTGGGGTCACGGAGACAAGAAACGCCGAGGATTGCGGGCAGCCACTGCAAGCTGGAAGCGAGGATTCTTTCCAGAGCTTCCAAAGGAAACCCACCCTGCTGACACCTTGCTTTTGGACTGCTGGCCTCCAGAACTGTGAGAGAATCTATTTCTATTGTGGTAAGCCACCAACTTTGTGGAGGTTTGGTACAGGGTGTGAGCAGGGGGATGTGAGCAGGGGGATAATGCTGGCTGAGAAATTCAGGGCTTAAGGGAAGCAGCCTCGACTCTTGGGTCTCACCAGCCTGGCTTTGGCACCTACCTATTCTATGGTCTTGATGGATGCTCCTCTGCTCCTCGGAGCCTTGGTTTCTTTCTGTGCAAAATGGAGTCATTGTTGTAGCTAATGTCTTTTTTCTTCCATTTTATTTTACTTTTTTTTAATCATGATTAAGTGTACTCTCTTTCATATATAGGTAACATCTGTAGAGAATTCGAGGCCATGTGGTAAGAATTTCCAGGCATCCTAAGACGACCTTGGTAATAGGTCAGTAACACTCATTAAGAAAAGAAGCTGGGGGACGCCCAGGTGGCTCAGTCAGTTGAGCGTCTGTTTGTGACTCGGGTCATGATCCCGGGGTCTTGGGATCGAGTCCCACGTTGGGCTCCCTGCTCGGTGGAGAGCCTGCTTCTCCCTCTGCCTGAACCCCTGCTTGTGCTCACTCTCTCTCTCTCTCTCTCTGACAAATAAATAAATAAAAATCTTTAAAAAAAAAAAAGAAGAAGAAAAGAAACTGAGTTTGAAATTTACAATCTCACCTTGCCATGTGTGAGGAACTCTCCACGCTGCATTGTTCTGCTTTGAATGACAATGTGATCATTCATGAAAAGAGCATCGGCTGAGGCAGACAGAACCAGGTTCAAATCCTGCCTCTGGTGTTCACCTTGGGCAACCTGTCTTGCCCCTCTGAGCCTCGGGTTCAGCATCCGTAAAGTGGGGCTGGTACCGGTCCCTACTCCCTAACACGGATGTGACGCCTGGGAACGCGCGGGTGGGAAGGGCGGCGCCGTTCTGGTGCACAGTAGGTCCTAAATGAGAGGAAGGGGCCGCTGCTGCTGAAGAGGATGGTTCAGGAGGGGACAATCCAGAGCAGCGAGCGAGTGAGAAAAGACTGCAACAGCTGGTGGCTGATTTTCCCAGAGGGGGCCTGAGGGACAGCGAGGGCCTCTCGGGCAGCTGCTTCCTGGGGTTGTGATGTCACCAGCCCGTCCAGGAGGCCACAGTACCAGTGCCTGTCACTGCCTCTCAGCTGGCCGGCTCCGCTTCCTGCGCCCTGAGCCTGCCCTTGCCTTCTTTCTCACGACCCTCGACCCTTGGGAAGCAGCTGGACTGCGGCTCAAGGAACAGCTCTCATCTGCACATGGGGAGAGCAGGGGCCCCTCGCCACTCCCCAGGGCTCCTGCACCTTGGAGGGACCCTAAAGAGTGACTCTCGTCCAGTGGTTCTCAAACTGGGTTCCTCCAGGCCCTGGGAGCCTGGGGAAGTGCCTCAGGGATCACTGAGGGTGGGGAAGGGGCAGCGTGGCGGCAGCAAGGGGTGCACTGAGTAGGCCAGGTTCTCCAGCCACACACCCCCCCCCCCCCGGAACAGCCCCACTTTTATCTTATTTACATATTGGATCTACTTATAAACTTTAATTTCCCAAGAAAAGATTTTACAACAAAAGAAAGTTAAAAAACCTTTGATCCTTTCTGGTGTGTAAATTATATCTCAGTTTATTTATTTATTTATTTTTAATTTTTTTTTAAAGATTTTATTTGTTTATTTGACAGAGAGACACAGAGAGAAGGAACATAAGCAGGGGGAGTGGGAGAGGGAGAAGTGGCTTCCCACGGAGCAGGGAGCCTGATGCGGGGCTCGATCCCCTCACTCCAGGATCAGGATCCGAGGCGAAGGCAGCTATTTAAGCGACTGAGCCACCCAGACACCGCTATATCTCAGTTTAAAGGAAACCAAAAAGGGTGCCTGGGTGGATCAGTCATTAAGCGTCTGCCTTCGGCTCAGGTCATGATCCCAGGGTCCTGGGATGGAGCTCCGCATCGGGCTCCCTGCTTGGCGGGAAGCCTGCTTCTCCCTCTCCCACTCCCCCTGCTTGTATTCCCTCTCTCGCTGTGTCTCTCTCTGTCAAATAAATAAATAAAATCTTTAAAAAATAATAATAATAAAATAAATCAAAGAAACCAAAAAGCAAACCCTCCAATCTCTTCTGTGCTTTCTGTTTTCTAGATGGGAGAGTGAGGCCAAGAGAGGAGCCGCAACCCCTTCTGGGTCTTCCCGTGATCAGGGCTAGAACTGGGAACCAGGCCTCCGCCTGCCTCTCTGGACGTGTGGTACCAGGAGGGGCTGGGGCAGGCGGCCCTGATTGCCGCACCTGGCAAGCACCACCTTATCCCTTCAGCTCAGGTGCAAAGTGGGGGCCAACTCAGTGACCCCCACAGGCACACTTGAGGCTGCCCGTGCAACCATCCTGCTCGGGAGCCTCCATTACCTTCCTCCCGGAAGACAACTCCTGGGAAGATGGAATTTATTAGTTGTCCTTTGAACTAACATTTGTTAAGCACCTACTATGGGCCAGGCATTGTACTTGGCTTTGGGAATCGAAGAGGGACCAGGATGTCAGACTCCCTCTCTTCTGGAAACTTAACATTTGTATGGGAGAGGCCGATCACAAACAAGTAAGCAAATAAGTCAATGGGAAAAAGTCAAGAGTAAGTTCTATGGTGGAAATAGAAGGGGTGATGAGGTAGAGACAGAGCACACGCATTTCTAACCAGATCGGGCAGTTGGACAGGCTCCTCTAAAGAAGCAGTATTTGAACGGAGACCTCAAAGGGGTGAGGACCGAGAGGATTCACGCTAAGTGACTCTGTGTGAATGCCAGAGAGCAGCAGGGAGGGAGAAGACAGATTACCTGAGTATCCACCTCATTACAGCGTGGTTATTACAATAAATATACAAAGGTGATGTTCACACATTCACGTGTTTCCTTCCCAACCTGTGTTCGCTGATGGGACGAATGCTCCACATTTCGTGCACACTTGCAGCACGCCGTGTCTTATTCTAAGCATTCAGATGTGTTGCTCCTTTTAATCTTCCCGCTATCATTTCCACTATTCTACAAATAAGGAAACTGAGGCTCAGAGAGGTGAACTGACTTGCCTAAAGTCACACAGCCAGAAAGTGGTAGAGCTGGAACTTGAATCCAGTTGATCAGGGGTCTATGGTTTTAACCATTGCCCAGCTTTGCCTAATCCACTATCTGCCCACAGTAGGTGCTCAACCAAATGGATGTCTGCTTGTGTTTGGGGAGAGGGAGCTCTGGCCAGCTGTTTAGCCATTCCAGATCCTTGGCACGTCTGCCCTTGAGTGGCACACGAGGTTTTGTGCTTACCTTTCCCTGCCTTGCTCCCACCAACCTTCCAAAATAAATCCCTGATGTCCCAAGCCGGGGGAAAATGAATGTGCTGGCAGGAGTCACGACAGCGTCTGCAATCCTCTATGTGGATTGTGAAACTAGACAAGTTCTGAGACCATGACTCACGAATGTTACGTCAAGAAGGAAATTACAAACAAGTAATCACTAGGAGCACCGTTTCACAGAGCGTCCTTCCCTGGCTGTGTCACCCCAGGCCCCTGACCCTATGTTTTAGTCATGGCAGGCGTCTGGAATACAGATGGGAGCCCCGCGTCCCTTCCCCGGAGTCCAGGACACCCTCCTCCCAGATCCTCTCTCTCTGAGAGTTGGGTTTTGCACTGCTCAAGCTGCCCCCTGATCCTTCTGGACTTTTCGAAGATGATGGTGCCTGTCGGGAGGTCTGGGTTCAAATCCTGGCTCAGCCACTTATCAGCTGAATGCCTTTGGCAAGTTTCTGGACCTCAGCATCCTTACTTACTCAGGGACTAACTAGGACAAGAGATGCCCATCTCCTAAGGCTTCAAGAGGGCAGCGTCCTTGTGTCTGTGTTCATTGCTATATCCCCAGGGCTTCCAATGGTACCCGACATCAATGACTAAATATTTGCTGAATGAATGAAAGTTCTAGTACAAGACCTGGACATATAGTAGGTGCTTAGTACCTGGTGGCTGTTATTATTAATACCAATTCCTTTTCTTTTAAAATTTTTTTATTGTTATGTTAATCACCATATATTACATAATTTGTTTTGGTGTAGTGTTCCATGATTCATTGTTTGTTCATAACACCCAGTGCTCCATGCAGAATGTGCCCTCTTTAATACCCATCACCAGGCTAACCCATCCCCCTACCCTCCTCCCCTCTAGAACCCTCAGTTTGTTTTTCAGAGTCCATCATCTCTCCTGGTTCGTCTCCCCCTCTGACTTACTCCCCTTCATTCTTCCTCTCCTGCTATCTTCTTCTTTTTCTTTTTTCTTAAAATATGTTGCGTTATTTGTTTCAGAAGTACAGATCTGTGATTCAACAGTCTTACACAATTCACAGCGCTCACCATAGCACATATCTTCCCCAATGTCATTAATACCAATTCCTAAAGGAGAGCCTACTGAGCAGCTGACCTCAGAATCCCGTTCAGCCTGTATTTCTCTCAGAATCAGTGAAGATGCTGGTATATCCATTGGTCCTGGATAGTGTGAGTCAGAGTCCCAGAGCCTGGACACCTGGGCTGGTAAGAAGGGGACTGGGCAGACAAGACCCAGATCTTACAAAATTTAGGAAGAAGATTGGGGTACCAAGGCACACAGGGATACAGGGACCTTTTTTCTGCAGCGGGGGTGATGGACAGAGAGAACACCTTGATAAAAATAAGGAAATTGGCCCCTTGCATTAGCTAAGGTTCCAGTAGAAAACAGATGGCGCGCCAGAAGGGGCAACTGGAGAGAGAGTTTCATGAAGGGCCTTAATCTCTAAAGGGGTTGGTAGGGTTAAGGGAGGGAGGGGCACCCAGGACCAGCCCCAGCAGGAAACACTGGCCTCTGCTAGCCTGGAGGGGCGAGGGGTGGCTGCAAGAAAGGAACCGTGGCCTTAGGCAGAAGAAGTCTGCGCAGTCAACCCAGCCAATGGGGAGGAGGGAGCCAGGGCGTAGATACCCGACTTGTTTTGCTTCTGTTTTTAGCATGTCTAAGGATGGGGGACTTTACATATGGAATTTTATTCTTATGTGTACTACATATATTCTCACAATTGCTCTGGGAGGTGAGGAAACCGAAATTCAGAGAGACAAAGTGAGTTGCCCTGTCTTCTGACCCCAAAACCATGATCGCTCCTTCTTTCCTTCCTTCCTTCCTTCCTTCCTTCCTTCCTTCCTTCCTTCCTTCCTTCCTTCCTTCCTTCCTTCCTTCTTCTTGATGTTTTAATGAAGTCTTTAGAGTGAGATGGGTGATAGAGAGATATTTAAATATCTTAAAAGTCAGAGATGCAAAGCACAGCCTCACCTGGATTGGCCAGTGTCACCAGAGCTTGGTGGCCCGGCATGTCTGAACATGGTGCAGCCCTGTGTAGGCTGAGGAGGGGACGCCCCAAGGCCGACCTCACCCACAGGAGTCCCAGCAGCGAAGCTTCAGGAAGCCCATTGCTTGGCAGTGGGCAGGGTCAACATTATTAATAGATTACTTGGTTGTTATAAAAGGATATGATTCAGGAACAGCCAGATGGAAGAGATGTGCGGGGCAAGGTCTGTGAGAAGGCGCACAGAGCTTCTGTGTCCTCTCCAGCCACGTCCCTCCCAAATCCCCAGGCATTGACCAGCCTGGACGCTCCTCGTGTTCTGTCCGTGTGACGTGAGTCTGATGACGGAGCAAACACTGCCTTTCTGGCTGATATGTTCTACTTTCCAGGTCTCTCTTGACTGGGGGATGGAAGGAAGTTCAGGGGACAGGGAGGACTGGTGGCAGGAGGATTTTTGGGCATCTTTGGTGCTCACCACACCATTTCAGGGGCCACCGCCGCAGTTTTGAGTCTCATTCATTCTGGAATTCAATAGCTGTGGGAAGGACAAGGCCAGGGGAGCAGGGACTGGGTTGGGAGGGGCATTGCCATGGAGATCAATGAGTAGTTAGCTAATTATTACCTGGCAGTTCCACTCACACATCTTTACAAAGAGGCATCTATAGAGATGATCGGGGCAGCTTTTCCTGTAACCATGAGAAATGGAAATCCTAAATGTTTAACCTTCAGCGTTTTGAGTGTAACTGGGGCTTAATTCATAGAATTGAGTGAGGGCCAACACAGTGGGCCCTCCAAGACCATTGGAGGAAGTTGTATTACTTCTGATTCCAAAGAGGATGGGCACACCACGCCACACCAGGCCACGCAGGGAAGCACCAGGGTCAGGGAGGAGGCAGAAGAAGTGAGGGGACAGCAGGGCACAGAACCTTGGCTGTGGTCTCCTTGGAAAGGAGTGCACGAGCTAGGGAAGGCAAGTTTGAGCTTGACTATTGTCGGCAGGCTTTGGGCCATCAGGTTGTCCGGTACCCGACCCTGGGGTGACGGAGGGCAGGCAGAATATTGGCTTAGTGTGTGAGACTTAGATAAGTTGGTTGGGGGTGTGGGCTCCGGATTTGTTGGTTTGTATATGAAAGATGTGTTCTCCAGCAAGTTGTCTACAATCTCTAGGAATTTGCCAGCCCTAGGAGGGGTGGTTTCTCCAGGATTGGAAAGATCTCGGAGTGTCAAAGCATCATAAAATACAGAAAACCAGAAACATGATTAATGCATTTGGGGAATGACTAAAAAAGACAGTACATCCATACTTTGGAATACTATACGAGTTAAATAGTCAGGTAGGTCACCGTGTTCTGACATAGATGGCTTCTAAGACATTGGTAAGTTTTGGAACAATACTTATCCATAGGATTCCATTGACATGTGGGAAAAAAAACACATACAAAATGAACCTTAAACTTCTGTAAGTCTGTATGTATGTTTCCGGTGCACAGGAAAATATAGAAATGAATAGACCCCAAACTAGCATCAGTGAGGAGGACTTTTTTAAAAAAATTTTATTTATTTGAGAGAGAGAGAGAGCTCATGAACAGGGGGAGGGGTAGAGGGGCAAACAGACTCCCCGCTGAGCAGGGAGCCTAATGTGGGTCTCGATCAATGGATCTGTGATGAACACAATGATGGCGAAGCACGGAGGCTGGCCGTTGTGGAAGCAGAGAGGGTCCCCTCACCCTGATTAAGCAATCAGGGAGGGCTTCCTGAAGGAGATGAGTCCTGAGTTATGTGGTTTTTTTAAAATATTTTATTTATTTGACAGAGAGACACAGCAAGAGAGGGAACACAAGTAGGGGGAGTGGGAGAGGGAGAAGCAGTCTTCCCAATGAGCAGGGAGCCCGATGGCGGGGCTCGATCCCAGGACCCTGGGACCATGACCTGAGCTGAAGGCAGACGCTTAACGACTGAGCCACCCAGGCGCCCCGTTTGTTTGTTTATTCTTAAGTAATCTCTACACCCAACCTGGGGCTTGAACTCACAACCCGGAGATCAAGAGTCACATGCTCTTCTGGCTGAGCCAGCCAGGAGCTCCAGAATTTACATTTTTAACTAATTTCCAGGTGATGCTGCTAGTTGGGGGGCCCCACCTGGAAAACTCCTAACATTCCTGTCCATTCTCACCTTAAGGCCTTTGCACCGGCTCTTCCATCTCCTTGGGATGCTCTCCCTTAGATCTTTGTCACCTCCTCAGAGAAGCCTTCCTTGACCCCTTGTGGCAGAGTAACCACTCAGTCACCACCTTCTTGCCTGTTTTGTTTTCTTTACAGCACCGGTCACATTTAGAAATTATCTTGTTACTATATTTGTTGACTTCTTTATTTGTTGTCTGTTTGCCTCTATTAGAATGTAAGCTCGGGTCGCAGAGATCTATCCCTGGGGGCCTAGGACAGTGCTTGGCATACAGCAGATATGAAGGAAATTGTTCATTAAAATAAAAGCGGGTAGGGTGGGCTTCTGCAACCTGGGGAATCTGCGGGGGCTGGGTTTTCTGGTGGTGGAGGCCCTGATGATGGGCACCAGAATAGAAAGCTGTTCGGATATTGAGCTGAATGGTTGACATAGGTTAGAAAAAGTCATCCTCTTTTGGGGGAAGGGACAGGGTGGGGTGAAGACAAAGTTTAAAATAGGTGACCTTTCAAGCAGATGTGGGAGGAAGGAAGGGCCCACTGACATCACAGCTGAGAGGCCCAGAGCTCCGTTGTGGTCCAGGGGCCAGGGCCACAAGAGCAGGCCCCTAGCCTGAATCACTCCCACCTGTAGGGCAGGAGCCCAGGCCAAGCCGGGGGGTGGGCGTGGGCGTGTGGTCCTGGGCGAGTTGGGGGGGTGCAGTGGGGGGGTGCCTGCTGCTGCCCAACCCGGGTCCTCCTTCTTTCTTTCCTCAGCCCTCCCGATCGCTTACCCACTGCATTGTGGAGGCCTGGGTAAGACACAGGTCCTCAGTTTCCTCATCTGGGAAGTTGGGGCAGGGAGGAAGTCTCCAGGCCAGGCTTCTCTGCATGCCACAGTTGACCTCACCCCAGCTATTCAGCTCCACTCACTTCACTCACCTGTGCCTGAAGTTCTGGAACCAGTCCTACCTGAGGCCTCCGTTCAGGCTCTTTGTCTGCCACGCTCCACATGCATGTGCGTGCACGTGTGCGCACACGCACACACACACACACACACACACACGGCCCTCTTCTCCCATTGATGCTCTCCATCCTCCAGGTTCAAGGCGCTGGGTGCAGGCAGGACAACAGCATGGGCTTTCGAGCCTGGCGAAGCTGCCCCTAGACCAGGTTGTCCCTAATTCCCTGGTGAATCTTCACTCTTCTGACCTCCACCTTCTTCCAATAGAGTGGGTACATCTACCACTTCTCGGCCTTTTGGCCAAGATCAAGTGTAGAGTGGGTATATCTACCTTCTAGATTGTGGTGAAGATAAAAAAAAAAAAAAGCCAACTATGAAAGTGGGTTTCTTTTGCCCCTTTTTCCGTGTTTTTTTTTTTTTTTATTGTGGCAAAATACACAAACATAAACTGTACCATCTTAACCATCTTTCAGTGCACAGCTCGGTGGTGTTCGAGACATTCATAGTGTGCGGCTTTCACCACCATCCATCTCCAAACCTTTTCATCTCATGAAACTGAAACTCTGTCCCCGCCCCCTCCCCCCACAGCCCCTGGCACCCTCCCTTTGACTTTTTCTTTTTTTAAATTAAAAAAATTTTTTTTAAAGATTTTATTTATTTATTTGACAGAGAGAGAGACACAGTGAGAGAGGGAACACAAGCAGGGGGAGTGGGAGAGGGAGAAGCAGGCTCCCCGCCGAGCAGGGAGCCCGATGTGGGGCTCGATCCCAGGACGCCGGGATCATGACCTGAGCCGAAGGCAGATGCTCAATGACTGAGCCACCCAGGCGCCCCTTCCTTTTTTTTTAAAGATTTTATTTTTAAGTCATCTCCGCACCCAACGGCCCTCCATTAGACTTTTTAGCTCTCTGAATCGGACTCCCCTAAGTACCCCTTGTAAGGGGGGTCACACTGGGACACCTGCCTGGCTCCGTCAGAGAAGCATGTAACTCTTGACCTCGAGGATATGAGTTCGAGCTCCACGTTGGTTAGAGAGATGACTTAAAAATAAAATTAAAAAAAAAATAAATAGGTGGGATCACACGGTATTTGCCTTTTTGCGACTGACTTTTTTCACTCAGTGTTATATCCTCAAGGTTCATCCATGTTGTAGCAAGTCAGAATTTCTCTCCTTTTTAAGGTTGAATAATATTTCATTGTACGCATATATCACATTTTGTTTATCTGATGGACATTTGGGTTGCTTCCATGTTTTAGTTATTGTGAGTAATGCTGCTATAAACACTGGTGTAAAAATATCTGTTTGGGACGCTGCTTTCAATTCTTTCAAGCATACACCCAGAAATGGAATTGCTAGATCATATGGTAATTGAATTTTTAATTTTTTGAAGCATTGCCAGCACAATGGCTGTACCCCTTTACATTTACCAACAGTTCCTTTGCCTTTTTCCCCCTCCCCTAGTTCCAACTACGGCTGCCCTGCAGTCTTTCAAAATTTCTTAACATGATGAATTCCAGTAGCACTGAGAGTCCTTGGGCTAGACCACCATAAAGCACTTGACCCCAGCCTGGCTGAGAGCAGAGACCCTTTCACAAGCCACCAACTCTACCCCAGCCTCTGGCTCAGAGCTGGTAGTGGAGAAGGAAGGTCTACCAAACACCAACTATGCACCAGGGGCCCCGCTAGTACTTCACATGCATCAGCCCCTTCTTCCTCATCACTGTGTGGCCGTATTAGCATGTCCACCAGGAGAGCGAACCTTGGGAAGTGTCCTGACTCACCCAAGCAGAGATTGGTGAGCAATGGGGCTGGAGAAGTGGGAAGGGCTCAGTGTACGAAGATTCTTGAATATATTTTATCTTGAGGGCAATAGGGAGCCACTGCAGGTTTTAGACAGGGAGGCAGCATGATCAGACATGGGCTGAAAGCTGAGCAGGGTTAAGATAGGTAGAGAGGAAAAGAGAAGGATTATCATGTGATTTCTGCTTCCCAGAGCGGTAAGAAGGGAGGCTTTACCTTGGTCAAGAGGGAAGGTGACGCAGGCAGGGAGGATGGGAACAGAGTTGGCACATGTGATCTAGAATGAGCCATTTGAGCTGGAGGGAGGAGGGAGGAGCTTGAGGTGATTTCACGATGCCTAATGCAGGAGCTGTGTTGTCTTAGGCAACTTACTGTGGTTCTCTGAACCTCAAGTTCCTCATCGGTAGAACGGGCTTAATCACAGTACAACCTCCTGGGTAGCTGTGGGAGTTCAGTGAGATCACCAATACATGCAAAGCACTTAACTGAGCCCAGCCTGGCACACAAGTGCTCAAGAACCACCGAGAGTTGTGGGAAGTGAGGCATCGCCACTATATTTATTATAACCCTCACTGCTTCGGGGCAGCCTCCCAGGTAGACCGGGGTCTTCAACCCCCAGGAGCGTTCCTGAGCCCAGCTTATTTCCAGTGGGCTCTGCTGGATGACATTTCTCTGCTTCCTGGTGGGGAGGGTGGGAATGGCAGCCACTCATGCAGGCGCCACCTCCCTGCCCGCCCCCCCTTCCCCTCCCTTGCTCCTGCTCTCTGCCCCGGGTCTATTTCCAGCAGCGTGGCTGCCTGAGGCCAGCGCCAGGTGTGGGTGGTGAGTCAGAGCCAGGCTGAGCGGACATGGTGGCCCTGGGGGCCTAAAGCTGTCACAGCCTCCCTCCCTGGGCCTTTCCCAGCAGCCCTCCGGGCGCTTTAGTGGGGGGGGAGGCTAGACCAGTGCCAAAAGGTCCCTCATCGGTGTTACAGAGCCCCAACATGCCCCAAATCTACCTCTCCCCTGGCTAGCGGTGGGGGCAGGGGCCCTGTCCTGTTCAGCTCCACGGTCCAGACTTGGCATGTGGCATGGGTGCAAAAGGGTTCACTGACTGAATGAGCCAAACTGCCCAAGATTTGCTTTTGTGAGGACAGAGCATAGGTTCTGGAGACAGACAGAGTTTATACGACTCTGGGCAGGTGGATTTGCCTCTCTGAGCCTCAGTTTGCTCATCCGTGAAATCAGGATAACGATGCATACCTTGTAAAGGACCATCGTGAGGTGTAAACGAGGCCCTCTCAGAGAACTGTCTACCAGGGTGAGATCTAGAATAACATTGGCCACATTTCGTTACAAGTATATTGCTATATCTGCTCCTCCCTGGATGGTGAGCAACTCCTGGGTCCAGGCTGGGTCTCACTCCTTTTTGCTGTCCCCTGCCAGGCACTGGGCCGAGCACAGAGCCAGTGTCCCATCTGTGTTTGTTGCATGACTGACTGACTCCATTCAAGACGGGAGCCTACGGGACTGAATGGTGGTACCTGTAGGCCATAGCAGGCCCCAGGCCCCCTGAGTGCTCACTGTTTCTGAGGCACCTGTATGCCAAGAGATTTTGCAGGTTATTTCATCAAATTCTCGCAGTGCTACACAAGCAGGTCCTGTTACTCTCCCCATTTTACAGATGGGGAAACTGAGGTTTGGGGAGGTTAAGTCACTTATGGTCACATGTTGACCTAGAAGAGGAGCTGAGACTGGATATGGGTCTGCCTGGCCTGAGGATGCTCCCCACAGTCCCAGAAGAGGGAGTTGGGAGGCACTGCCAGAGGATTTCCTTGCTGGTCTGTGCTGCCTTGGGGTGGCCTGATCTAGGGTCTCTGATGGTCTGTCTGCATGTCTGTGTGCCCCCACCAGTACCAAGGACTCTGAGAGATGGGACTGTGTGACTCCAGGGCTCAGCACCTGCTGTGGCATACAGCAGGTGCTCAGTGGGAGTTTCCTGGGCGAATGAATGGTCTTCGTTCTTCTCTGTTGACTGGGTCCCGCACTGTTGAGATGGCACAGACCACTCCACTTGAAGGTGCTGAATGTCTGGGCACCAATCCAACCCAACAGCAGGTACATGAGCAGGGTCACTAGCCCCAGCTAAGCTGGCTTCTTAGGGTCAATACTGTCCTGCATTTCAGAGTCTCTGTGTCCAGCCCCAGATCGGCTCTCCCTCCCTCTGCCTCCTGGGACTTTGAGCTCCTCTCCCTGACTCATGCCCCGCTCTCATGCCTGGCCAAGCAGGGACTTGTCAAGGTCACTGAAGCGGCTCTGTGTCAGGTAGGCTGGGCCTTTTACTTAATTGCTTTGAGTCTCTGAGCCTTTAGTTGTTGCTTCGCCCCAGCTTCCAGCACAGTGCCAGACGCATAATAGGTGCTCAGTAAATATCTGAATGGGGGCGCCTGGGTGGCCCAGTCGTTAAGCGTCTGCCTTCGGCTCAGGTCATGATCCCAGGGTCCTGGGATTGAGCCCCGCATCGGGCTCCTTGCTCCGCGGGAAGCCTGCTTCTCCCTCTCCCACTCCCTCTGCTTGTGTTCTCTCTCTCACTGTGTCTCTCTCTGTCAAATAAATAAAAAATCTTAAAATAAATAAATAAATATCTGAATGACTGTCTTTGGGCTCACTGAATCTGCAGGTCGATTGAACTCTCTGCTGGTAAAACTCTGGACTGATGTGTGTGTGTGACCTTGGCATTTCTGGGCCTCGGTTTTCCCGTCTTTGAAATGGGTAGGTTTGATAGAGCCAAACCACTCCAGTGTCCACTGCAGTGTGCTGGACAAACAGCGGACATTCCCGTGTATGGCCTCCCCCCTACCATACTCACCTAGATTTTGATGGACCTCACAGATGATTGTGGGGGAAGCAAAGTCCTATCTTGATCTGTGATCACCACAATTATTGACCTGGGAGCTAGTCCCTCAGTATGGGCTGGGACTTTACAATCCTCAGTGCAGGAGCAAGAATCCTTCTGTTCTCTTTGAGGAAGCAGAATGCAGAGCATAGGGTGTGAATGACATCATTACAGGACTCAGTTGTTCAGCTCTTGATCTACTTAACAACTATTTATGGAGCATCTTGGAAGCACCTGCCCCTTGGGGATACAACAAGGAACAAGAAGTTCTTTTAGAGCTCACATTCTGGTGGGAGAGACAGGGAATCCAAAAATAAGGATGCATGGTAGGTGAGAAGATGTTTTATTCTGATAAGTGTGCCACCAACGAAGTCCACAGGGTGCTGGGTTAGAGGGGCAAGGGAACGGGGGTTACTTTAGCAAGGGGTGGAGGTCAAAGCAGGTCCCCAAAGCTTCATGGAAGAGCTTTGGGGGCTGCCAACTAGAGGATGAGAAGGTGCTGACCTTGCAAAAAGCGGAGGGAAGAGCATGGCAAGTAGAAAAAACAGTAGGTGCAAAAATTGTGAAGGGGAAAGGGATCATTGTGGATTTTTTTTCTAATTAAAAAAAATTTTTTTATTGTTATATTAATCACCATACATTATTACATCATTAGTTTTTGGATTGTGGATTTTTTTTTAAAGACTTTATTTATTTATTTGACAGAGAGAGACACAGCGAGAGAGGGAACACAAGCAGGGGGAGTGGGAGAGGGAGAAGCAGGCTTCCCGCCGAGCAGGGAGCCCGATGCGGGGCTCGATCCCAGGGCCCTGGGACCATGACCTGAGCTGAAGGCAGACGCTTAATGACAGAGCCACCCAGGCACCCCTGTTTTTTGTATTTTTAAAAAAGAAAATCAAGGGCGCTTGTTTGGCTCTATCGGAAGAACATACGACTTGATCTCCCGGTTCTAAGTTTAAGCCCCGCATTGGATGTAGAAATTCCTTAAAAAAAAAAAAAAACAACTGCCATTCTTTAGTTATTAGTAGTGCCAGATTAATTTCTTTATTCAACAGACAAGCCCCTACTGGGTAGCCAGCCCTGCGCTAGGCCCTAGGGACAAACAGAGCCTCATGAAAGCGACATTCTTGTCACACATCCTGGACCTGGCACCCCACGGAGATGAGCTGGTCTGATGTTTGCGAAGGGCTCCCAGCTTGGATCCTTGGGGAATCCAAATAAACCCCACAGGTTCTTGCATCCCAGGCCTCCCGGCAGCCAGCAGCCCCAGGCCCCCGTAGGAGAGAGGCTTCTGTTTCCTGCCTCTCCCTCCCCCACCCACCTGGGCACAGAGGGTCTTTCATCCATTGTTACTGCTTCCTGCCCATCCATCTCCAGCTGCTGGTCGGAACCCTGTAGATTTACACTGACAAGCGGATGCTTTTACCAAGACCCTCGAGGGGGATAGGGAGGGGAGCGGCCTGGGGTGAGGAGGGACGATGGGGGAGGGAGGGCTAGTTCTTTGTGACAAGGAAGAGTTTCCTGCCCTGAAGAGGTGTTAGACCCTGAGGGCTGAGAGGAAGGGAAGCAAGCCTCTGTCCCCCAAAGCTCCCCCCTGCTGGGAGAGGGCATGATTAATGACCCCTGACTTGGCAGGGCCCCCATGCCCCTTGGACTGGGTTTGGGTTCAGCCACATCTTCCCTGGCCCCATTTCTGATGTGTAGAGTGAGCACTGGACTTGGAGTCAGGAGACCTGGGCTTAGGTTCCATCTCCGCTAACTCTTCGCTGGGTGATTTCTTAGCCTCCTTGGGCCTCAGTTTCCTCATCTGAGAGGCGGGTCTAATAATCCATGCCCAGCAGTGTTGTGACCCATGAACGTGATCTTGTAGGACAGATGGTTGCAAAATGCCATAATATGAAACACATTTTCTCCCCGGGCTCTCTTATCCAAAGTAGGAGGTTACAAACTGGCTCCTGTTAAGACAGGCTTGATTCAGCACCTACTGTGTGCTCGCTGCTGTGTTGAAGATAAGCAGCAACGAGACTCAGTTCTGGTTCTCAGTGGAGACAGACAAAAGCAAACAGACACGCATCATGTGACGGGCCGAAGTGTTTGACTGTACCTGCCGAGAGTGTGGCTCTGGAACCAGCCAGCTTGGTCTGTGTCCCAGTTCTATCATTCACTGGCTGTGTGGCTATAGGCAAGTCCCTTAAACTCTCTGTGCCTCAATTTCCTAAATATGTAAAATGGGGGTCAATAATTACCCACCTCGTAAGACTGTTGTCAGGATTAAATTATTTGATACTTGTAAAGCATTCAGAATAGTACGTTATAGAATATGCCTTAGTAAATACAAATTACTATTATTATAGGGTCTGCGTTTCGCCCAGAACGACAGGAGTCTGGTCCCTGAGCTACAGCTGCAGTAGCCAAGCCTGAAGGAAGCTGATGCTGAGCGGACACCTGGCTGGGCACCAGTTCTCCATGGCTGGCTGTGTCTGTTTCTCCTGGGACAGTGTGGGATCATGCACCTGCAGTCCGGCCAAAACTGCCATTTGCATGAAACTGGAGCACGTCCCAAACCCTGAGGTGCCAGAGCTTCGCAAGGAGAGTGGCAGCCACGTGGTCCTACCAGGCAGCAAGATGTGGAAACATGGCCACGGTGAGCTCTCTCTCTGAGGCACTGAGCCAGTGGCAAGGGCACCAGCTGGTCCAGACCACGCTGTCGGAGGGGCTGGCTGGGCCACTCACGTGCTGGCCATGTAGGCACAGACCCCTGCCTAGCGGATGGAGAATCCTCAGCTGGACACCAGTCCCCTTCTGCCTGGGTGGGAACAAGAAACCTCCAGAAACCCTCTAAGCCCCAGAGAGAGGGAGGACCAGGATCAGAATGTTTTGGGTGAGAATTAACTACTGGGACCTTCTTCCCCTCAGTATAGTCCAGGATTTGTAAGGGACCAAGACCCCTGGGCCCCATTCTACTCACATATACATGGTCTCTGGACCATGTGATTCATTTCAGATCAAAGCTAACCCAGGAAAGAGCAGAATCACTGACCACTGCTCTTGTCCTGGACGATCAGGAAATGCTGTGGGGTTTCTTGACTAAGGAACCACCTGACCTAATGAGTTGGAAATAATCCTATGCATTAATTAAAAGACAAATTATTATATGAAATAGAGTTGTTATTACTACAGGTGCTGATGAAGTCAACACAGAGTGGGGAGGGGGTGGCCTAGGGGACTTCCATCCTAGCCAGTGGTGGAGTCCAAGAAGATTGGGAAGAAAAGCTGAGCCTTACGTGGTGAATATGAATGAACCAGCAACAGGGAGGGCCCTCCTGGCAGAGGGCGCAGGCGTGAGCAAAGGCACAGAGGTGAGAAACAGCACTGGATACTCCAGGGGATGCAAGGGAAGACCCAGATGAGCCACAGGGGCCCATGAGGCAGAGCTGGAACTCGGGTCATCTCAGCCACATTAAGCTGTGGGATCACAAGCCTGTAGACAATGAGAGGGTTGTAAGCCGTGGACGGACAGATCCGATTTTGGGTTTTGCCAACCACCCTGGTTGAAGTATAGTGGATGGATTGGAAGGGTGGGGCTGGAAGACAGGGAGATTTCACAGGAGGCTGTGAGTAGTAAAAGGGAAGGAAGGTTTCCTGCCCCTCGGTGTTGTTTTATTTATTTTTTTAAAAGATTTTATTTATTTATTTGACAGAGAGAGAGAACACAAGTAGGCAGAGTGGCAGGCAGATGGAGAGGGAGAAGCAGGCTCTCCGCTGAGCAGGGAGCCAGATGTGGAGCTCGATCCCAGGACCCCGGGATCATGACTTGAGCCGAAGGCAGCCGGCCACCCAGGTGCCCCCCTCGGTGTTGTTTTAAACAATATTACTCATAAAGGACCTAGGACAGTGCCTGGCACATAGTGGGTACTCACAGCTTGCAGTAAACATAGCTAATGCTGAGGGGTCTGGACTAGGGCAGTGGTGGTAGGGATGGAGTAGGGGACTGGCTTGAGAAACACTGAGAAAGGCAGATCTGTAGAAATCATTGACTGACGAGATATGGGGGTGAGAGAAAAGGAATCAGAGAATTCCTTCAATATTTATGAAGCACCCACCAGGTCCATGAGCCTTCTTCATGAATCCCCCAACTTTTTGTTGAGCACCTACTCCATGCCAGGCACCTTCCTAGGGGCTGGGGCTATAAAACAAAGCAGAACTGGTCTCTGGTCCCTGGAGCTCACTGATCAGACTTCATGGACATTGGAAGGACTCACGACCTGCTTTTGTCAGATGGCCAGAGACTCCTAGACCCTCTGGAGCTGCCTTCCAGTAGAGTCTCTTGGTGATCTGCAAATTTCTCAAATCTCCCATGCCCCAGACCGGATTCCCACACCCGCCCCTCCTGCCTGCATGTGTCCCCACCTCAGGAAATGACACTGCCACTCACCAGGTGCTCAGGCCAGAAACCTGGATGTCCCTTCTAGTGCCTTCTTCCTCTTCCCCCTCTTCCTACCCCTGATCCAGTCCGTCTGCAGCTCCTGTGAAGTTTCTTTCCAAAACATACTTTGAGTTCTCTCCCCATCTTAGTCCAGGCCTCTGACACTCCTGCAGGATGCCTTTTCCACTGCCTGGCTGGTGTCCTTGCTGCTTGACCCTCCCCTCATTATCCGACACTACAGGCAAGAGCAAGCTGCTGCTGCTGCTGCTTCTTCTTCTTCTTCTTCTTCTTCTTCTTCTTCTTCTTCTTCTTCTTCTTCTTCTTCTTCTTCTTCTTCTCTTAATAATCTCTATGCCCAATGTGGGGCTCAAATTCACAACCCCAAGATCAAGAGTCACATCCTCTACCTACTGAGCCAGCCCGGCACGCCAAGTACAAACCACATCTCCTAATGCCACTGCTGAAAACCTTCCTTCGGTAGCTTCCCACTAACCCGAAATCAAATCCCTAAGCCTACAGCCGCCAAAGCCAGCATAGGCCTGGCCCTGCCCCCTCCCCCGCAACTCCTGCCAGTCCACACCCCCTTCCTCCCTGCCCAGCACTGGCCTTCCAGCTTCCAGAACTGCCAAGATCCTTCCTACCTCCAGGCTTTGGTACCTGCTGGCCTCTCTCCTGGAGATGTCCCCCTCCAATCCTTCTCACTGTCCAGTCCCAGCTCAAGTGCCCCCTCCTTCCAGAAGCCTCCCTGACCAACCCTGTTCCTCTTCATTCCAGCACTATTTGTTTCCCTTGGAGCCCTTCTCCCAGTTGGCAATTACTTTGTTATCTGTCTCCCCACTCCTTGGACTAGGATCCTTGAAGGCAGCACCCACCGTGCTGTTCCTACAGGCCCGAGGAGCACCTGCCCACCCCCCGACTAACTTTCACTGAACCCTGAGTTCGGTCCAGCCAGCTCACCAATGCCCACAGCACCTCCCAACTCTCCTTTTGTTCAGCAGACAGCACTGTCTCTTCTTCCTAGCCTCAGAGGAGTAACCTGCGTTATCTTGTCATCTATCAATCTCTAATAAACCGGGTTATTTTTAGAACAGGTGAAAGCAACGATCTCACGTCTCTGAGAGGATTTTCCACTCGCATTTGACTTTCTACTACAATTTGGTTTCCTGTGGTGGTTACGGAGGCTGCCAAGCCAGCAGGCTTTGTTACTCTGGGGCATAGAGAAGGGCCTGCAGAGAAAACCAAGCCTCCCCTCACACCCTGGACCCTGCGTGGAGAGAGAAACCAGGTGCGTGGTGCAATCCCCTGGCCGACGGTGGGAAGCCTGGAGGAAGCCTGGTGCTCTTCACTTGCTCCGTGACACTGGCCCCCCTCCCGTTCCCTTTCTGAGCCTCCGTTACTCCTCTCTAAAGGGAGGGGGAGGGAGGACTAATTACTGAAGACCTCTGACTGCTAAGATTTGGATGGGACCATGCGTCAGTGGGTTTTATCCATCCCTGGACATCCATTTGATGACATGAGTTCTTTCTATGAATGAAATGTAGCCCGTTCCTCTTATAGCACATATGCAAATATATGTAAATTAATACAAAATAAAGGACCCCCTCCCCCAAGAGCTCCTGTTCATAGAACCAAGGTCTGGCCAGACCTGGGGTGGAGCGAGAAACTTAGCTCATGCTTTCACCCTGCTTGTATATCCCCCCCTGCAACCCCACTCTACAGAGAAGAATCTGAGGCCCACAGAAGGAGAGTGACTTGCCCACGATCATGCAGCAAGACCCCGACAAAATGTATTAGCAGCCAGGTCTCCATTCTGGCACTTTTCTCACCTGCCCTTCCTGCTCTTCAGTCCAAGGCCTGGGGCTAGCGCCTCACTGGAAGGGAAGGGAGGCGCTTCCTTTGTTCCGCAAGAGGTGGATTAGAATAAACCTCACTAGGAAGTTCAACCAAAATACTCTGTATGCGGATCAGGGAGAGGTTCTTTTGGTTATGCGATCAGAGTGAAGATGTCCTTTGAGTCACATGTTGAAAAATTGGGATGTGGGGAGATCATTCCATGTCAAGGGGACAGCATATGCCAAGGAGCAGATGCAGACAACAGGAGAACGCTGCTATGCTCAGGTGTCCTTGCTTACAAAAAGACAACTTCGAGGCAAGTCCCCACTGTGTCTCCTGCTAACCAGAATGCACGCCCCCAGTCTCTTTTGAATGGAAATTCTGGAACCTTCCCTGCCTATAGGATAGTGCACATGTAGGGAAATAAGGAAGAACAATTCTGGGTAGCTACCTGGGGACCAACATGTCCAAGGCCAGAAATGGTAAGCTAAGGAATCCAGATTTTATTCTGAGAACAAGAGGGAGCCATTGAAGGTTTTAAAGCAACGAGAGAAATCACCAGATTCATGTTTAGCATGACCCGATTGGCGCTGGCAGCAAAGAAATTGGTTTGAAGACTGGAGCAATAGTCCCAGTGGTCATGAGAAAGACCTGAACCAGGTCAGGGAAGCAAGGGTAATGCACGGACATTTCTCTGAATGGAATAGTCTGAGCCTGTCTGGATAGGGAAGCAAGGGAGAGGACTGAGCACAGCGGGTTTACTTAATCCAGAGAGGGAGGGAGCTGAGGCCTCTCCTCTCCATCCTTCTCATGACCGGCTATTTCCCCATGCGGGTGCCCAGGCAGGGGGGCAGGGGGTGCCCAGGTCAGTGGAACAGCTGCCTAAGGAATCTGGGACAGAGGGCGGCTTGACTTTGTTCTCTGGGGACTTTTAGTCTATTTCTCTAACTTGTTAAGGACAGACCTGAGAGCCTTAGGGGACCACAAGTCAAGTATTTCTCAAACATTTATTTAGTACTCACTAGGGCAAAGTATTAGTGTGGGGGACAAATATGCTGAGGCCAGATCTCCTGAATCTCAAACTGAGACATGAGATCTATGGAGCCGTTTTTTTTTCAGATTTGAGATTCATCTATAGGACAAGCACTTTAATGGCATCTGTTAGGGGTTGAATTTTGTCCCCCCCAAAAGATATGTTGAAGTCCTGACTCCCAGGACTTCAGAATGGGAGACCTTATTTGGGAATAGAGTTGTTGCAGATATAATTAGTTAAGATGAGGTCATAGGGGAGTGGGGTTGTCTCTTAGTCCAATAGGACTGGTGTCCTTCTAAGAAAAGGGAGCTGCACAGGGGAAACACCACTGTAGACAGAGGCAGAGACGGGAGTGATGCGGCTAAAAACCAAGAAATGTCAAGGATCCGTGGCCACCCCCAGAAGCTGGGTCGAGGCAAGAAAGGACTCTACCCAGAGTCTTAGACAACATGACCCCAATGAGGTTTGTTTTCAATCCTCTAACGTCCAGAACACAGAGAGAACACATTTCTGTTCCCTTAACCCTGGCTTTGTGGTACCTTGTTACAGTAGCCTTAGGAAACTAATAACACATTGAAACAAATCACATTTAACTTTTGTCCATTGCTCGCACCGATCACCACTTTAAAGGGGGGGGTCCCCTTTTTTTAAGATTTTATTTATTTATTTGAGAGAGAGAGAATGAGAGATAGCACGAGAGGGAGGAGGGTCAGAGGGAGAAGCAGACTCCCTGCTGAGCAGGGAGCCCGACGTGGGACTCGATCCCGGGACTCCAGGATCATGACCTGAGCCGAAGGCAGTCGCTTAACCAACTGAGCTACCCAGGCACCCAGGGGGTCCCTTTCTAGAATAGACATGCCCATGTCACTCTTTTGTTCAAAACTTGTCCACAACTCCCCAGTTCCCCACGTGATGCTTGGAGGGACTCCTTGCCTGGACCCTGAATGCTCCCCAGCCTCTCTTCTCAGCACTTTGCCCTCCACTATTAATGCCGATACACCACCTCCTTGGGGGGGCCCTCCCTCTTATTGCTCCCAACACCTGTTCCCTCTTCCCTCTCTTCGGTAGGGCGGTGAAGAGCAGACTGCCTGGATTTGAATCCTGGTTCCCCCATTTCCTAGAGTCTAGCAGTGACACCTTGGGTAAGTTTTTATCCCAATGCCTCAACTTTCTCACCTGTAAAATGGGAATACTAGCAGCTCCTATCTCACAGAGTTGAGGATGGATGGGTATAAAAGACTTTAAAGGGCTTAGCCTTTTAATCTGGCACATGGAAGAGCAGTTACTATTACCTCCCTCATGCTTGGTGTACTGTGTTCCAGAAGGTCTCTCTGCCCGCTACTCCCACTGCCCTCACTGGATTGTGTCATCCAGGTATTGTACCTGTCTTGTCATATTTCTGTCTCCACGAGATTATGTACTTCTCCGGGAAGGGGCCATCCTGCATCCCTGCATCTGAGCACACAGCCGGTGCTCTATAAATGCTTGTTGACTGAACTATTGAGCAGAGAATTGACCAAGGAGATCTGGAAGGTAGAGCATGGGGACGGCTTTCACAGGACAGTCTGCCCGTCTGCCTGGAAGTGAAAGTTGCACTGTTAGCTCTGAGAGCATGAGAAAGAAAGTGAGAGCCAGAAAGAAAAAGGCAGCGGGCGGGGGGCAGAAACCTGCAACCTGCTCCAGCACCCCAACCTTGCCCCCCACCCCCAGCACATCCTGCCCGCCCCGTGGTGCCCCTCCAAATGCTGTCACCCACGCATACCTACCCCATCCTCAACCAGCAGCTTCCTCTGACACACATTTTCCATTGCTGGGCGGGGTAGAGCAGGTTCCAGGTGAAAACAATCTCTGGGGGTTCCTTTTCGGGGTCCTTCCCTCACGTCCGTGTCCCTGCTGAACTGTCCACAGCCCCTGACTTCCGTGGCACAGAGTCAGTCTGGGGCCAGAATATTCAAAGCTATGTGAGGTGTCGCCTGGTGTCTCGGATCAGGTACAGGACGGGGAGTCAGGATGCTGGCTCCGCTGTGTTTGAGCTGTGTGACTCTGGGCAAACCTCTTCCCCTCTCTGAGCCTCCTTTTCTGTAAAAGGGAGTAGTAATGCCAGTCCTCTGGGACTGCTGTGGGAATTACATGGGACAATGGATAGAGCATGAATAAGCTCTACCAATCTGGTTGTTTGTGGGGACAGGGCAGGAGTGCAGGGGCAACATGGAAGGTCCCCATCTCCAGGCCCAGCACCGTGCCAGGCACTGAGGGGTTGCAAGCGTTTGGCCTCCAATGTTGCTGAGGATGGGGGAGGGGGCCTAGACTCTAGCCAAACAACACGGGCATGGGAGTTAGAGACCTCAGCTCGCCTCCTCACCCCCGACTCTGTGACTTGGCATGTCCTTTCTCCTCTCGAGGCCTCAGTTTCCCTGATTTACAACAGCAGGACTAACTCTGATGCTCTCTAGGTCTTCCAGCTCTGAAATCTCAGACCTTGTGCTGTGCTAAGTGACGGCATGGCTGGGGAAGGCTGATGCAGACTTCTGAGTTGTCACCATTTCTTTTCTTTTCTTTTTTTTTAAGATTTTATTGTTAAATAATCTCTACACCCAACGTTGGGGCTCGAGCTCACAACCCTGAGACCAAGAGTCACACGCTCCACCAACTGAGCCAGCCGGGTGCCCCTGAGTTGTCACCATTTTTTAAAAATATTTTATTTATTTATTCATGAGAGACAGAGGGAGAGAGAGAGAGAGAGGGAAGCAGAGGGAGAAGCAGGCTCCCAAGGAGCAGGGAGCCCGATGCGGGACTCAATCCCAGGACCCTGGGATCATGACCTGAGCCAAAGGTAGACGCTTAACCATCTGAGCCACCCAGGCGCCCTGTCACCATTTTTAAGCCACTCTGGAAACCCTGGGGTGAGATCCTGGAGGTGGGCCAGTCTTCCTTCATTTCCTCCCACCAGCTTCTGTTGCGGGTTCTGTTGTGTCACTGGCCACCCTGCATCACTGCCCAACTCATCAGCCAGGCTGCCTTCTGGCTTCACAAGCCCCTGTGCCTCTTTCAAGACTAGCTCGGGTGTCCCTTCCTCAGGAAGCCTTCTCTGACACTCTCAGGGACATCTGGGCAGCTCCTCTTCCAAGCTCCCACTGCACCTCCGAGAACCATCCATCACCACACTGGCCTCCCTCGCTTAGACGAAGTGTCAGTCTCCCTCACTGGGTTTGAATGAAGATCTGAGTCTTACCCATTGTTGCACACTCAGCGCCCAGCACAGGACCCGGTGGAGGACAGGATGGGGAGAAATGAGTGAATGGGTGGAGGAAAGAACGAGGGAATCGAGAGATGGTTGCTGGAGGAGTGGACAGGTGGACAGGGGACGGATGGATGGTTGGATGGATGATTGATTCTATAGGCAGGTGGACAGTGGACAACAGCGAATAGGTGGGTGAATACTCAGCTACCAATCACGAATTTTATTTTTATTTATTTATTTATTTTAAGATTTTATTTATTTGACAGAGAGACACAGTGAGAGAGGGAACACAAGCAGGGGGAGTGGGAGAGGGAGAAGCAGGCTTCCCGCGGAGCAGGGAGCCCGATGCGGGGCTCAATCCCAGGACCCTGGGATCATGACCCGAGCCGGAGGCAGATGCTTAACGCCTGAGCCACCCAGGCGCCCCCGATCACGAATTTTAGTATCACACGCATCTCTGCAGTCACCAGACACATAGTCTGGACTTGCCAGGGAACTCCCGTTTCTTCTAAGCCATTATTCCATGACTCTGGGTTCTCCTCCAAAGCATGGATATGGGTCTAAGAATCCTCCCAGGACTCTGCACATGAGAGCCTGGGTAAGCTGCCCATCAGAAGGCCTTAACCTTTATCATCCCAACTAAATTCCCCTGTATCAGTGTGAAAATGACTGTGACTAATTCACTGTGAACTCCAAGTACGCCACTAGGCTCAGGAGTGGGTATTTCTGGACAATCCAGTGTCTTCGGCTGGGAAGGGACTGCTGAGTGTGGTGTAGGTGAAGACACCGAGGTGACTTGCTGTCCAGCATACCTAGTCCATTACCATGGCAGACCTCCCCTCTGGTGCAGCCCGGGCCTTCCACCCATTCACAACTCCCCCCAAAAGAGAATTGTACAATGTACCAGCAGTCCCCAGTTCTCTTTGGCTGCCCTATCCTCAGAGACCCTAGATGAACAGGGGTCAGAACCCAGTTTGGAGGGTTGTTACCTTCCCCCAATCTGTCCCATAGAATTAACTGATGTAGAAACATTACAGGATTCGGGGTCAGAGGACATCAGTTGAAGTTTTATCTTCTCAGCCCCTGTCAGCTGCTTCACTCTAGGGAACAGGGATTGGCCCCGAGGCAGAACAGGGCAGCAGGAACAGACAGGCTTTGGAACCACAGAGATGTGGGTTCAAATCATGCCCCATCAGGAAGTGTGACCTCGGGCAAGTGACCCAACTCCTGAGTCTGCTTCCTTATCTGTAAAGTGGGAGAAACAGTACCATTTGGCTCGCAGATCTGTTGTGAGGCTCAGCAGACCCTGATCCCTGCCGCTCAATGAGATGCCACTCAAGGCCAGCCACCTGTGCCTCCTGAGCACCTGAAACGGGGTCTGGCTGAATGGAGACGTGCCCTAGGTGTAAAATCAACACTGGATTTTGAAGTCTTGGGAAAAAATGCAAAAATCCTTAAGAATTTTTGTATCACTTCTAATTGATGATATTATACATTGGTAATATTTTGAAATATTTGGTTAAATAAAATATGTTATTAACAATCTTTTAATGCTGCCACTCAAAAGTCCCTCTGTTTCGCAGCCTTCCCAGTCTCCCCCGGAGCATGACTGTTCCTTCTCTGCTGAACCTCAGGGTTTATACATGCTCCTATAATGGCTTTTGGCAAATACTATGGTTGTCTCTTGAGGTGTCTGTCTCCCAGCTAGTCTGGAAGCTCCTGGGGGTCAGGAGCTAGATCGTGGTCATCTCTGCTCCCAGCTCCCTGTACAGAGCCTGGCACACAGCAGATACTCAGCACAAGTTACTCAAGAGGATAAATATGTATATGGGAGAACAGTGTGGATTTTTATTATTCTATCGTACCTGGAGTCCTTGACGAATACAACAGGATACATGTCACGCTAAAACCATGATCGGGGCCTTGGCAGGAAACAGATGGTGCACTCAAGTGGAGTTGTTTGAAGAGAGTTTAATTAGGAGACTATTAACAAAGATGTGGTCAGGATTCAGGGCTACCAAGAGGGATGGTGCAGTGTCCTAGGGTTGGCAACAACGGGGAGCTGTTACCACCTCTAGCCCGAAGGATGGAGAGGGAGAAGTTACCCAGACCCAGGGCCAGAGATGTATGCACGCAAGGGGCCGCCTGCAGGGGCCAGAGCCCTTGGGTGAGGGACACGGCCAAGCCGTGGCCACCCTGCAGGAAGGGCTCGGGGAGCCCTCCTGCATGCCCTCTGCCCTCCTGTCCTGCCCTGCCCAACCAGAAGCCAAAGGGCCAAGGAGGCCATTGATGTCACCCACAAAATTCACCTATCAGGGCACAGAACAGGATGGAGAAGGGCCTTGGGGAGTTCCAGAGGGGCAGACAGAGAAATCCGGCACTGGAGGGAACACTATGCCCCCAGGATCTTTCAGGGCCTCTGGACATCCTTATAAAGTGCAAAAAATGGTCACCCAAGCACAATCTTTAGGTAAACAACTGCTGTATGCCAGGTGCAGGGCTCCTCCGTTTTCCAGGCTCAGAGAGTCCAAGGAACTCGCCCAAGGGCACACAACAGGAAATGGCGCAGGAATGGGACGCAGCTTGGCCCCGGGCTCAGGTTCTCATCATCTCTTCTCAGCTACGTGGCACGCACTGTGCTGAGCACTTTGTCTACATTATCTCTAATGCATCAAAACTCTGCAAGGTCATGTCCTTTTCCTGTCTCAGAGAGGTTGAGCCATCTCTCCAGGGCCACACAGCTCGTGGGGGATGGAAGGGACGCAGAGAAGCAGGGTTGGTGACTTTACCATTAATTAGGGCAGGTGACTGGCAGATTGCCTGGTGGCAGCCTTGGGGATTTATTTAGCCCCAACGGGTGGAGCCACCTCTCACCAGGTGCCTCCTGGAGTTACTCCCCAGCTGCAACCACAGGATTTAGATTTTCAGAGCTGGGCAGGGCCCTCAGCATCCTCTAGGCTGGCTCTCGCCTGTGGCTGTCAAACTAATAATAATTGCGGGAGTGATGGCCACGGGCAGCTTCCAGAGCCTGTGGTATGTTCACTCAAGGTCTTTCCCTGCATGGTCACTAAATCTGACCACGCCTCTCCCTTAGGACTGTATAATGTCTTGTAGGCCGGTGTTACGGGCTGCTCGGTTTGTAGATCAAGAACTGAGTCGGAGAAGGAAATGGCTTGTCCGTGGTGACCCGACAAAGCAGATCCAGTGCAGCCACAGCTGCCCTGAGGGCCATGGATGCAGCTAAGAGCACTGGTTTTGGATCCGGACAGGCTGGGTTCATCCTGGCTCTGCACCTACCAGATGCAGTGACCTTGGACAGGTCACTTTTTGGTGTCTTGATCTCATCTGTAAAACAGGGACAAGAGTATCTACTCCATGTGGTGTGGTAAGGATGGAATGAGCAATTGTGCATAAAACCCTTACAACAGAGGCTAGAACGTGCCAGGCATTCACTCCACCTCCCATTCCACTGCGCTCTCCCACCACGTCCGGGGAGGCTCTTAAAATTGTGCTCCTGGGTGACCCCGGCTTTAGTGACTGATCGAGGAGCTGCCACCCGGCCATGCACTGTGTGTTGGGTGCTCATGCTTGTCTCCGTCAGCCCTCCCCTATCCCCACTCTGCAGGCAAGGAAACTGAGGCCCAGAGAGACATAATGACCTGCCCGGGCCTTCACACCTCAGAAATCACAGCCAGGACGGCCACACCCAAGTCTAAGCCGATAACCCCCCCTCTGCCAAGTGCAGGAAACCCAGATTGTTATGATTATTGGTATTGTTGTCCAGAACAATCCTCTAGACAGTGACAATGCAGCAATCATGGAGGGTGCTTATTTCCATTGGCTCCATGAACATCCCTCCGCCCATGTGGAGGGGGCCTGGAGCTTTAAGAAGAAGCTCCTCGAGGCAGGATGAACAAACACGCAGTGAAAAGCTCACAGCTGGGCCCCAGGTGCTGGGAGAGAGAGTAGGGCAGGAAGCGGGCAGGCCATTTCTTTCTTTCCTCTTCTTTCTTATTTGTTTGAGAAGCAACTTTACTTTCTAAATCGGTCATTGTCACCCGTTGGCCCCCGCCCCACCTGGGCCAGGGCCTCTGGTGACAGGGGCTCAAGAGGAAGCTCTAGGGGGGGCAGGAGGGACAAGGGTACTAGGTGTGGCAGAGCCCGAGGCCCAGCTAGACTTGGGGGGGGGCCTCTTCCCCGACAGGGGTCTCACGGACTCCCTGCAAGGGGCAGGTGCCTGCCTGCAGTGTGACCTAAGTCTTCCAGGTCCGGCTGCCAGGTGGCCCCTCATAAACAGGGAAGTATCAGGGCAAAGGTTAGGGGCATGGCTCTGTCATCAGACCCACTTGGCTTCCAAGCTCTGTGACCTCGCCTCTCTGAGCCTCTGTTTTCTCACCTATAAAATGGGTAGGGTGGTTGTGACAATTAAACGTAATTAAAGAACATGACCAATGGAAACCATGTCGCACATTTACCAGCACTTAGCATATTTACTAGCTGGAGATTCACTTGAGAAGCCAACAGCTATAGGGCATTGACTACGTGCCAGTCACTTTTAAAGCATTCTACACATATGACTGCATCCAATCAGCACAATAACTCTCTATCCACTTAACAGATGAGAAAACCGAAGCACCGGAGAGGCCAGGTACGCTGCATACACAGGAGTGGATCCACATTCTGCAGGACGGTAGTAGAGTCTAGACGATATTGGGAAACCCCTTTAAGAAAAATAATATGAAATTATGAATACAAAATGATATGCAAGGCCATGCAATGAGCAACCCGGGGCTTAAACTCCAGGAGCCTGACCTTCAATCTCCCTCTAAGCTTTAGACCACACAGCTAGCACGTGGCGGAGTCCAGGTGGCCAGCTCCAGAACACACAAGGGCTGTGAAAACACCATTAATGGTAGACGGGACAGAACACCACTACCAAATGCCATACATACAGGATGCCAGCAAACAAGAGGCCAGATTTCCACTGCCTTCGCGGTGTGCCACGTACTAATTTAACCCTCCAGCAACTCACCGAGGCAGACAACGTCATTAGCATCTCCATTTTACAGATGAGGAAATTGAGGCTCAGAGAGGACCAGTGGTTTGCCTGAGGGCAGAAATGGCAGAACAAGACTCAAACCCAGGGAGCCTGACTTCAAGGACTCTTCGTTGAGCCACTATAAGAACCGTTACCTTCCTGGTGACCGGGGATCAGAGCCTCCAGCCTGCACTCCTCACCTCCCTTGGCAGGTCTGCTCATCCCTTACCTGACAGCTGCTCGGGGTGCAGACAGGACACTCCAGCTTTGGAGTCAGAAATGACCACACGCTAACCCTCACCCTGTCGTTTCCTAGCTGTGAGCCCCCGAGGCAGACTTGTCACATCTCTAGCCTCAGTTCTCTCTTCCATAAAATGGGATTGTATCACTTCTAGGATGGCAGAGTCTGGACAGATTAGTACTTTACATGTTTTGTAATGTACTATCAGTAAACCATGCATTATCTCTCTATTTCCAGCCCCCGTGGCTACCCGGGATAGGGTAGTTTCTAGGGTAGTTTGGAGGACCAGACATAAAGACAGATGAAATGCCTGGTCCACACTAAACATTCGGCACCGGCAGAGATTGCTGGCGTAGAGGCAGGGGAGAGGTCATTTGTGAGGAGTGGATTTTGGAATAGAGAAAGAGAGCAGGGCCAGGTGTCAGGCAACCTGCATTCTAGATGGATCTCTACTACCAGCTGGTTGTGTGGCCTTGGACAAGTCACTTCCCTCTTTCTGGGCTCAGTTTCTCTATTTGCGAGTTACAAGCACCGTCCCGCCGGTGCACGCATGATATTGTCTCTAAGGGTCTTAAGAGATTGGATTTCTGTATAAGAGCACAGGACTGTCTCCTGGGCTCCTCTGAGGGCTTCTCCTGTGGAGGCTCCCCACTTCCCTTGGGGTGCACTCCATGGCTACCCTTGATACAGAGAGGAGGGTTGGCAGTGAACTCCCACATCTCATCTGCTCCAACAGAACCACGGTGTTGTGGCTCAGCGTGGGGGCCCTGCAGCCAGATGGCCTTGATCTAATCTGCTTTCTCATCTGTGAAATGAGGATGAAGATAACAGACTTCCTTATCCCCATTTTACTGATAAGGAGAGTTAGGTTCCAGGAGGCACCAGACTTGCTGGAGGTCACAGCTCCCATCTTGTGCTTGTCCTACTGCCCCTGCCCCACACTCTCAGAGGTGTGGCCTTTCCCTGTGTGGGAATCCTGGCTCCCCAAGCCCATCCCAGATGGCTGGGTCACACTGTCTTTTTCCCTCTGCCTGCCATCCTGTCTCTCTTCTCTCCACCTGTTAAACTCATCCAGGGGGATCAGGCCCCTAGCCAGCCCCAGTGCCCCCACTTACAAGCATGGTGACCCTGAGCAAGCTGCCTACCCTCTCTGGGCCCCCAGGCCCTCATCCATGTAACAGGGACAACAGTCCCTACCTCATAGGCTTGGCACCCCCAGTACCTGACCCACTGTGAGCACACTTGCAATGTCAGCTCTGTCTTCACCCAGCTCAAATTCTGACTTCTTAGGGGGCTGCCCGGGTGCCTCCATAGGACTGAGTTTCTCTGAGCTCCCACAGCCCAGTCCCTATGGTGCTTATCACCTTAGGTCAAAACTATCGGCCACCACGTCTCTATCCCACACTACCTCAGACTCCTGTGCTCTAGCCTTCTTGACATCTGCCACGTCTGACATAGGGACTGCTATACGGCAGGTACTCAGTTAAGGATTGGTCAACAAATGAATGAATGAATGAATGAATGAATGATGCCTCAGTGGTGCTGAATTTTCTGGCTGTACTTTCCACCCTATATGCCAGCAGGAATCTGGGTGCTATTACTGCTCCAGTTTCTTCCACCAGCACTGTACACAGCTCCCATTTATTGAGCACTTACTACGTGTCAGGCATTGAGATAAGAATTTCCCGGCGCCATCTTCCTCATACTCTCAGTCTCCCTCTGGGGTGGGTGTTCTGTTGGAATCACCATTTCACAGATAAGGAAATAGGCTCTGCTGGAGGAGTGGGGAGCACCTATATTGGCTGAAGCAGGGCCCACAGCCTTTCCACCCAGGTGAGGGTGGCTGGGTGGAGCCCAGAACAGTAGGAGCCTGTCACCCCTTCCAGGATTTGCCTCTGCCCGTTCACTCCTTGCAGAACTTCCCTGGAAGAGACAGAGAAGACCCTGGGAGACCCAGAACCTCTCGCATACTCCTCGGTCTCCTTCTCAAGTTCTGTCCATCTCATAGATGTTGGTGTCCTCCGAGGTCCCCCCTCCAAGCCTTGGACTGAATCAAGGCAGGGATGTACCTGCCAGGGATATACGCCAGCTTATTGTACCTGTCTGGCATATTTCCAACCCCTCTCATTTCCTGTCCACGTGGGCTAATGGGGGTCCATCTCGGGGTCCCACATGCTGGGAAGGGCAAGGAAGCCAACCACAGTGCCACATTCTCCTTGGTACAGTGACTGGGCTGGGGCATGTGATGCTGGCTGGGTCAATCAGAGCCCTTCCTGGGACCATCGATACAGCTAGTAGGGACCACTGACCCTTCCTTCTGAAGTGTGAGCTGACAGAATGTAAACATGTGAGCATCCTTCCTGGGACTGGAGATGGTCTGTCTGCCATGGGACAGAAGAAGGCCTATTCTTCAAGATAGGCAGAAACCAACAGAACTGACCGATGAGATGGTGGGGAAATAACACAGACACTATTAGGAACCCTGGATCCAGCAGTGCCTGAAGTTGACACACCCTTTGAAACTCCAAGGTGAAGGAGCCACTACATTCTCAATCTCTCCTTTTCCTTTAAAAAAATTTTCCCCCTTAACCTGGTTCAAATAGAGTTTGGGTCACTTACAACCAAAGATTCCTAATACAATATTCTCTTCTCTCTCTCTAGCCTCCCATTGGTAATGTCAGAGCTTATCTCCTCCCACATCTGGGGGTCTGGGGCAGATGGCTCTTGCAGAAATGGATGTCTGACATGTACCCAGAAGGCAACCTCCCCCTGCTCCTTTCCTGGGTTCCAGAGACAGAAAATCCAGTTGTCCTTACCTTCTCTCCCTCAAATTGTTCTACCATAAGTCCTGCTGTTCTGTTTCAGAAAGTTCCTTTACGGGGCGCCTGGGTGGCTCAGTCGTGAAGCGTCTGCCTTCGGCTCAGGTCATGATCCCGGGGTCCTGGCATCGAGCCCCACATAGGGCTCCCTGCTCTGCGGGGAGCCTGCTTCTCCCTCTCCCACTCCCCCGCTTGTGTTCCCTCTCTTGCTGTCTCTCTCTGTCAAATAAATAAATAAAATCTTAAAAAAAAAGAAAGTTCCATTACCTTGGTTCACGCCACTTCCAACTCACTGCAGCAGCTTCAAACTGTCCTCTTTCCTCTTCTTTTTACCCATCCTCCGTACCTGTTACCACAGTGATCTCTCTAGAACCCACACCTGACCACATGGCTCCCCCGCTTTGAACCCTGCAAGGCTCCCCATCAACGTCAGGACAAAGTCAAGCTCCCTATGGAGCCCTGCCCAATTATCATCATCCTGCACCCCTCTCTTCTTCCCACCCTGCATTTCAGACATTTCATGCCCTTCCCTGAACACGCTACGTACTTCATTGTCCCCAGACTTTTCTCCTGGCACTGTCTGTGCTTGGAATGTGCCTCCCCTTCTCCCTACCTGAACTACAACCATTCCTCAAGACTGACTCCTCTGAGAAGTCCTCCTCCCTGTATCACCTACCCCCTCAGGGGGGTCCACTCCCCCCACCCTCAGAGCTCCCCCGACACCTTTGCCTCTTGGCTGACTGGACCATAAACCGCATGAGGGTAGGATCTCCCTCTCCACCCCTGGGCCGATGAGGCAGGATGCAGTGCGCTCAGCCAGAGGAGATGAATGCCAAGTGGCCCTTCTCAAGGCGCTCCTTGAAAACTCACTGGCTAAATCTAGTCTGGTCCTGATTACTCCTTGACCCTTTAGGACAAAGAGGCACCTGGAAAAAAAACAATAATTTCAGTTCTTTTCACGTGGACAGCACTTTATCGTTTACCAAGTGTTTCTGGGTTTCTCATTTGGTCTTCACATCTCTATGGATTGTCAGGGAAGGTGTTATTAACCCCATTTCACAATGGGAAACTTGATTCAGTTAAGGATGGAACCAATCCCCAGTCTTGGGCAAGTCCCTGACTCTCTCAAACCGCCTCGGACTTTCCTGATCCAAGCCCTCCCCAACCTCCCGATTTCCTAGATGTGGGCTGCAAAGCACGGAAGGCCAGCATCCCTGGATAAGAAGAGAGAATGCGGTTTCCGGATGGGGCCAACAGCAACATTAATGGCCACGATGACAGCTTCTGCCCTTATTGTGCACGAGTGTTCTAGGCGCTTCGCTAGCATTACGGGCTCATGATGAAGGGTTCATCGTTCTCCTTTTACAAATGAGGAAACTGAGGCCCAGAGCAGTTGAGACTTGCCTCTCTTAGGGTCTTCCTGATGCCTGGGTATTGGTCCAGCATTTACTTCCACATCTCTTTCCCAGTCTCACCAGCCCGACGCCCGGAGGGCACCAAGCCTACCAACTCCCCCAAGGGCGGGGGGGGGGGGCCGGAGCGCAGCTGGCGCGAGAGGGGCGCGGGCGGGGGGCGACGGGGCCGCGAGTGCGCGTGCGCGCCACCTCCCCGCCGCCGCGCGAGCCCCGCTTCCCGCCCCGAGCGCACCAGGTGTGCGCCCGTGGCCGCGGCGCGGCGGCTGTGCCCGCGTGGGCGCGGGCGAGGGACCCGGGCGGGTGGCGCCCCACGCCCATCCTCCCGCCCGCCCTTTCCCCCGTGGCTGGTGGCAGGTGAGTGGGTGTCGAGGAACCGCCAGGCAGCAGAGAAAACAGGACGCCGCAGAAATCAGATTACTCACCTGCAGCTGCGACTACCCAGCGCTAATAAAAGCTGAGCTTCCTGTTGTTTCTTTATTACCACCCTCTGCCTCCCCCAGCCCCGGCCCAGCTCCCAGCTGCAGCCAGGGCCCCTAACCGATGGCCAGAAACCAGTAGCTTCAGGGTCCAGGACCACTCTGCTGCCTGAAATTCCACCGTGTGTGCGGTGCACGATTGGGTTAAAGTTGCCCCCAGAGTGGCCCTCCGTCACCTGCAGGAGAATCACCTGGGGTGCTGGTTCACCAAACAGGTCCCCAGACACTGCTTTGCACCTACTGATTCAGAATCTCTGCAGTTAGGGCCCAAGAGTCTGCGAATTCATACCAATCTCTGGTGATTTGTATGTGGGCTCAAGTTTGAGAACCACGCAGTTCAGATGTCGTAGGTTCACGTGTCCTGGGTTTGTTTTTCTTGACTACCACCCACAAGTTGGGGATGGATCCTATCCCCGGTATTGGACAAGTAAGTCCCTGACCGCAGGGCCTCTGTTTGCTCATCTGTTAGGGGGTATGAAAATAATACAGACTTCTTGGACTGAAACAGGCTCAAATGAGATAAAATGCTTAGCAGGATTTCTGGTGGTGGTTCCTGAAGTTTATAGTCCCACCAGGAATAAACACTGAGCTAATATGCTGAGGATCTAGGGGGTGGGCAGGGTGAACGGGAGCTCTAGAGGGAACATTGGAAAGGCCATAATTCACTCTAGGTACACTGGGAAAGAAAAGCTTCTCCAAAGTTGAGTCCTACCGTGCTGGGAAAATGTTCCTGCCCAGGGCACTGACAACCCCTGATGGCTAGATCTGGTGGCTTCTTCGGTGCGACTCTTCGACCTCTGACTTTGGGGTGGGCCACATCATTCTCCTTCAAGCTCTCACCTTCCTCAGCTTCAGGAAAACCCCCACCTTCCTATCGTGCTCCCACCTCGCCGTCAGCTCTTTTGCTGTCTCCCCAGCTCCTCCTCCGCCTGCCCCTGGGATCATGAGCACCTCGCACTACTGCGTGCCCTCCATACCCTTCCTGGACAACTTCACCCACTCCCAGTTACCTTCTCCAAGCTGAGCTCTGCCTGAGCGCCCAGGGTGTAAATGCAGCACCTCCTAGCATCTCCACTTAGTGACCCCCCACACATACCCCAAATCAACTCAACCAACTCTGAATGCATCATCTTGCTCTCCCCTCTAACCTGCTTGTCCTTCTGGGTTCCTGTCTCCGGGTATCACACCTGGATATTGTCCCAGGTGATTTGTCTCCTTTGCCCCCACACATAATCTTCCGGTCCAATCAGTTTTACCTTCCCAATTATTCTAGAATCTGTCCTTTCCACTCCTCCTGTCCTTGTGCACTCCAGACCTGCTAGTTCAGGACTCCTTAATCTCTCACCTGGATTATTTTAACAGCCTCTTAAACAGACTTCCTGGCTCTGGTCTTGCCCCTCACTTTAGCCAGATGGATCTTTCTGAGACACAAATCCTGTCTCTGCCTTACTTCCAACCTTCAGTGACCCCTCGGAGCCATCAGTATTCAATGCAAACTTCTCCTCCCATTCAGTGCTCACCTGGGCAGAGTGAAATGCTCCTCTCCACGATAACTCCTCAGCACTTCATACAAACAGGGACCTTTATTGAGTTCTTGCTCAGTGCTCAGTACCATGGCGAGCCAGTTAACTTTAGAGCTTTAACTGAGCCTCCTAGCATTGCCAAGAGTGTGATTCCTGATTTACGGATGAGAAAACTGAGGAAGAGAGAGGTTGGGTAACTTGTCCCAGATTACACAACTAGTCAGTAGCAGAGCTGGGATTCATACCCAGGTCTCTCTGGTTCCAAAGAGCTGGTCCTCTTCACTGCTCTGTCTTGAGCCACCTCTCCCCAACTGGATCATGTTCTCTCTTTTTGTATCTTCCCTTGTATCTAAGAGGGTGCCTGGCATACGGTGGTTGCTTGTGGCATGAATGAACAACTTTATCCACATTCCCATTTGATCCTTATAACAACTCTGGGAACTACGGAAGTTCTCAATTTTTGTTACTATGTAATATTTGATGAGTACAAAAAAATGTGTGTTGAATGTCTGGTTTATGAGTACAAGCATCTGTGGACCCACTGCCCCACCTTAGGAACTAGAACTTCACCAGCACCATTGAGGCCCCCTGTGTGCCTCCCAGTTCTGTTCCCTGCCTCCCTCCAGAAGTCAACACAGTACGGAATTTTGTGGTCACCGTTCACTTGCTTTGAAAAAAATAGTGTCACCATATGGGGATGGATCCTATACAACATGTTGTTTTGTTTGCTTTTTTACCTTTATATAAAAAGTACAATGCACAGGCATTTCTCCTTGGGTTGATTTTTTCACGTGTCACTATGTTTCTAAATATATGACTTTGCATTTCAGCTGTCATTCATTCATTTTCTCTGCTGTCTAGTACTCCATCGTCTACATGGACCTCAGCTACTCCAACCACTCTCTAGTCAATGGGCATGTAGGGTGTTTCTTGTTTTTTGCTGCCATGATGGTTCTCAGACATGTCTCTTGGTGCAGACACACCTGAGTTTCTTTAAGCAACATGCCTAAGATTTAAATCATGGGTCATCAAGACATGGTTAGCTTTACAACAGCTGCCAAATTGTTTTCCTAAGTGCTGGTACCAATGAACAATTTTCGCTTCATCTACTGCAATGAAGGAGAGTTCCAGTTGCTCCACATCCTCACCAATACTTACTATTATCAGACTCCTTCATTGTTCCTAATAGGTCAGCTTCATTTGCATTTCCCTAATCAGATGAAGCATTATTTTATTTGTTCATTTTGCATCCTGGCTTCTTTTTCAGTAAATAGCCTGTTCGCGAGCCTTCTGTCCACTTTTCTATGAGGTTGTTAGGTTTTTCTTATTACTTTGAGGCATTCTCAGGGAGGTTTTGTGTTTCTGTTTCCTTTCTTTTCTTTTCTTTTAGGTAATCTCATGCCCAATGTGGGGCTCAAATTCACAACCCTGAAATCAAGAGTTGCATGCTGTACCGACTGAGCCAGCCAGTCACCTATGTTTTTGTTTCATAATAGAGTTAGGATCAGTGACCCAAGTTCACAGGGGACAGAGCTGGGTCCCAAACTCACATTCCAAGGGCTTTTGTACCATTCCCTTTGGCTCTTGTTCATTCATTCATTCCTGAAATGTCTACTGATGATCTTCTCAATAAATATTGGAGAGGGAACAGAGAGTTGTGGCTAAGAGTATAGACTCTGGAGCCCCCCTGCCTGGATTTTAATCTTTTCTCTGCCACTCACTAGCTGTAACCTTGGGTAAATTTCTAACCAATCTGTTCCTTAGTTTCTTCATCTATAAAATAAGAATGATACTAACACCACCTCTCCTACAGGGTTGATGTGCAGGGACTGAGTGAGTTAATTTAAATAGATAACCAGCACATGCCAAGCACTATGTCAGTAGGGTTCTTGTTCTGGGGACATGGGGATGAAAAGACAGACCAGGATCCTGCCCTCATGGAACCCACTGTTCCGCAGAAGGAAATGGACACAAAATAAATAACGTAATGTGTCTTGTGATAAGGGCAAGGAAGAAAACCACAAGGTGGCAAGACCAAGTGACCAGGTACTGACTCAGCTGGGTGGTCATGCAGGGAAAGCCCCCTGTAGGAGGTAACACTTAGGATGAGGCATAGAGGATGAGAAAGAGGTCATGCAGGGAAAGCCCCCTGTAGGAGGTAACACTTCGGACGAGGCATAGAGGATGAGAAAGAGTCACCTAGGCAAAGAGCAGAGAGGAGAGTAGTCCAGCAGACAGAAGGGCACATGCAAATGCCCTGAGGCAGGAAGCACTTGGCATGCTCAAGAGACTGCCAGGAGAGCAGCATGGCTGGACCCAAGTAAGCAAGGAGCTGAGGGGCATGAGAGAAAGGCGGGGAAGCCACCCAGGGGGGAGAGTCTAGATTTTACTCTAAGTATAGTGGGAGGTTTTAAACAGTAAAGTGTTGTGATATGATTTATGTTTTTAAAAGCTCACTCCAACTGTTGTGTGAAGATCAACTATCTATGAATTCATCTAAATACTACTTGTAGCCACTAGTATTTTTAGCTGGTACCCCCTCTGGGCAAAGCAAAACTTCCCCTTATTGGTCTTAAATTTACTGCTCTCAGGTTTCAAGGGGAGCCCCCCTTCTGCCTTGTCTCATAGGTTTACCAGCCCCAGTCAGTCTCTGCCCAAGATTTTTTACAGAAAGGGTGAAAGAATGATCCCCCGGGTTGCATCTTATCTCCGCTGTAATGTTTGCCCACCTGTACAACAAAAGTGGCCACTTCAGAGAGGCTGGAAGGAGGAAGTGCACTTGGCAGCATGGAGCGGCCAGGGCAGGTAGCGGCTATGAAAATGAAGATGATGATGGCAGGGGCGATGAGGATTCTGCTGCGTGATCTTGGGCGAGTCATTGAACCTCTCTACCCTGAGCTGAGAAATAAAATGAAATAATGATGTTGTAAAATAAGGGTGTTGGCCCAGAAGATGCACCATATGCACAAATCACTACTATGCAGTTACACTCCCATCCCGCCCTGTGGGCACTCACACCTTGATGGGGACATGACCTCATGGGACCTGCCCCCAGTCGGCCCCAAGTCCCCCCCACCCAGCAGGGTGTGGGCTCTCACCATGCCCAGTGTGATCCTGGCGTTCAAAGGTGTTTTCTACCGGGTGGCCCTAAATACAAGCCGACCTAATCATCTGATGGTCCCCGGAAGCCATGGCTATCTGCAGCAACACCGGGGAAAGAACCTGCATTATCCACTGTCCACCGATGGATGACCCTGCTTCCTGTTTCACTGGGAAAACAGAAGCAATCAGAGGGAAACTTCCCCAGGCTCCCACCTCACCCCCTGCTCACCTGCCAGCCTCTGGGCCGGTTCTCTGCATCTCCCTGTCGCAAGGAGCCCTTGAGTGTACTCCCAAGACCACACCCTCCAGGTGGGCACCATACTGCATCCTCTCTTGTCTCTGGGGCTCATCCAGCAATTTCTCCTGTGTCTCCTGCAGCAACAGGTTTCCTCCTCTCCTGCTGGCCCTTTCCCATCAGCACACAATCATGCCATCATTCTCCCAATCTGAACACGCACACATGCACACACGCACGCACGCACACAAGCACACAGGCTCTTTTGCTTCCGTCTTACAGTGAAAGTTCTCCAAGAGTTTTCTGATTGACAGTCTTAATTGGTTTTTCCCCCTTTCTTTTCTTCAGTGCATTCTAGTTAGGCTTTCCTCCCCTCTGATCCACTGAAAGTGCTGTTGTCAAGGTCACTGATGACCTCATGCTGCCCAATGCAATGGTCAATGCCTGCTCCTCCTCATCAGCATCTGACCAGGTGACTGAGCCCCCCTACTTGAACACATCCTCTCCGAAACTTCCCGGACCTTACTGTTGTGGTTCCCCTCGCACCTCATGGAACCCCTTTTCGGTCTCCTTCTCCTTCATCTCTCCAAGGTCCAAGCTAGAGTTCCTTGGAAGTCAGCCCTTGGACCTCTCCACTTCCCCAGCTCACTCCGGGGTGCTCCCCTCTGGTCCTGAGGCTTTACATGCATCCTACATGCTGATGACTGTAGATTTGTTTCTCCAGCCCAGGCTTTCCCACTCAACTCTAGAATCACACATCCCTGCTCAGCTATTTAACAAGAAACCCAAACTCAACATAGCCACAACTGAAGTCTTAATTTTTACCCCCAAACCTGATCCTCCCTTGGGCTTCCCATCTCAGCAAATGGCAACTCCATCCTTCCCATTGCTTGGGGAAGGTCATCGCTGACTCCTCTTTCCCATACTCACACCTGACCCAGTGCAAATACTTCCAGCCCTACCTTCAAAAGATGTCCAGAATCTGACCCTCACCACCTTGATGCTACTAATTGCACTGAGGCACCATCTTTTCCTGCCCGGATCTGTATAAAAGCCTTGGGGTTCCCTTCTTCTGCCCTTGCTCCTCCCTCAACCTTCTATTCTCCATACAGTAGCCAGCAGGATCTTTTAAAAACATGAGTCAAATCACTTCCATCCTATTTTCAAATGCTCCAAAGGCTCCCTTGTCACTTGAAGAACATCTTAGCACCTTTCCATGACCTAGAAGGTCCTACCTGAGCTGTGCATGCCCCTCCTCACCCACTCTTTGCTTGCTTTCCCCTCCCTCCCTTCAGCCACTCTGGCATTCCTGCTGATCTTGGAGCAGCTAAGCACAATCACACCTCAGGGCTTTTGCACTTGCTCTCCCCTCTGCCTAAAGGAGACTACTCTGGATCCATCCGCAGGGTTCACTTCTGCTCATCAATAAGGTTTTCCCTGGCCACTCCTCATAAAGAAGCACCCCATCCTCCCTCCCTCACCTCTGCCACTTTCTAGCTTTCTTTTTTTTTTTTTTTTTACTTTTCTTCCTGGCATTCATCACCATCAAAGGGACATTCTCAGCATTTTATTTATTTGCTTATCGTATGTCTCCCCACTAGAATGTCAGCTCCACAAAGGCAGGGACTTGGTTTCATCTTCTGCTGTACTACCCAGAACAGTTCCTGGGTCATAGTAAGTGCTGAGTAAATATATACAAAATGCATGCAAGTGTTTGAATAACTGAGAAGTTATTTGTTGGTATCATGGTGGCATCTTCCCTAAAGGGGAAGCATTTCAAGCATTTGCTTATGCAACAAACATTTTATGGGTTATTTTATTTATGTGCCGATTTTAAAACCTATCCGTCATGCTAAGATGAATTTCCACTGTATTCTCTGTGCCATGCCCCTCCCTAGGCTCAGCCATGAGATGGAGCAATTACACATTCAATATTTTTTTGTTAAGCGTCTATTATGTGCCAACTATTGTGCTAGGGTCTAAAATTCAAAAAGGAGCAATCAAAATAAGATCGTCTCTGGAGAGAGGCAGATATGAAAATAAATAATTTAAATACACAATTGCCCTAAAAGCAAAAGTATTGGTGCGGATGTGATAATTGGACAGTCTCATGCATTTTCAGTGGAAGGGGCAAATTGGCACCACCTTTGTGGATGGCTTGTCCTTTTGGTCTGAATCTCCAATCTAGGAATTTACCTTCAGGAGATTACCACCCAAAGGCACAAAGACACAAGGATCCTCCTTGAACTTTTTTTTCCCATGATAGTGAAAAATTGGAAACACCCATGCCCAACCATAAGAGGTTGGTTATGAAAAATATGATAGATCCATCCAGCTGATACTAAGAGACCATTAAACATGATTCTATGGAAGAATATTTAGTGAAACTTGAAAAGATATTTGCAATATATTATTATTACAAGTGAAAAACTTTTAAAAACCAGATTGCAGAACAACATGTCAAGTGTGATGTCATTCTTATATATACACATTTGTATCTGTTTAGATCAGAAAGATGTTCAGAAATAGGGTCCCCACATGTTTCAAACGTGGTGGTTTCAATTGCTGAATCGAGGTGATGGGTGTATGGGTATTTACTATGCTACTCTTTCAACCTCTCTGTATGTTTGAAAAAAAAATCGTACAATATGAAGTTGAAAGAAAATGTGGTTATTTTTGAGTAGAGTAATTTGGGGAGGTTTTTTTTCTTCTTCTTTGTACTTTATATATTTAATTTAATTTTCTATAATGAGCCTCTACCACTTTTTTGTTTGTTTGTTTAAAGTAGGCTCCATGCCCAGCATGGAACCCAGTGTGGGGCTTGAACCCACAACCCTGAGATCAAGACCTGAGCTGAGATCAAGAGTCAGACGCCTAACTGACTGAGCCAGGTGCCCCAACTACCACTTTTACAAAAATCATTAAGTGATTTCAAAATAAAATATAGCTCTTGTTACACAAAACGTTTAAATCAGTTTTGTTTTGTTTTAAAGATTTTATTTATTTATTTGAGAGAGAGAGAGAGAATGAGAGATAGAAAGCACGAGAGGGAAGAGGGTCAGAGGGAGAAGCAGACTCCCCGCTGAGCAGGAAGCCCGATGCAGGACTCGATCCGGGACTCCAGGATCATGACCTGAGCCGAAGGCAGTCGCTTAACCAACTGAGCCACCCAGGCACCCCAGTTTTGTTTTGTTTTAGTAAGCTCTATCCCCAACGTGGAGCTTGAACTTACAACCCTGATGTCAAGAGTCACACACTCTTCAGACTGAGCTAGCCCAGGCACCCCTAAATAAGTGTAAAAAAAAAAGAATAGTTGCCCTGATAGATTAAAAAAAAGGGCAGGGGGAGGCAATGCAGACACCTGCGGATAGAGAATTGGGTAAATTAATTGTGGTAGTCACACATGTACTTTGCTACTGTTTAAAAAGGTGTTATCGAAAAGATATTTGTAGCACTTTGATAAGTAAAAAAAAAAAGGCTGTAAAACAGTTTGTACAGTATTAACCCATTTTTGGAAAAAAAAACAATGCATAATGCCCACCCCTAGAAAAAACTGGAAACATCCACGCCAAAATGTCAGCAGTGGTTTTCTTTGGGAAATGGCAGTGCAGCTGGTTCCCCCTTCCTTTGCTTATTTGTATGTCATAAATCAGCTTTGTCCGATAGAATGTTCTGCAGTGATGGAAATGTTCTGTATCTATTCTGTCCAGTAGGGCAGCCCCTAGCCACGTGTGGCTCCTGAGCACTTTCAGTGTGGCTCGTGAGACTGAGGAGTGGAATTTTACATTTTACTTAATTGTGTTTAATATAAATGTGAATGGCCGTGTGTACCAAGTAACTACTTACTGCACTGAGCAGTGAGGTTCCCAACTGTTTACAGAGAACACACAGTGGCTTTGCAAAGAAGGAAAAAAAAGAGCTTTTCTTTCTTCTTTTCTTGTTTATTTGTTCCGCTACTGGCAGATCTCCTTGGAGATCTTGGTAAGAGGCACTGAGTGTCAGGGCTTTGCAAACTGTGAAGTGCTGTACTGAGGAGGTGCTGCCATCTCTGACTCTGTCCTCTCATCCAGCCCCCTTTTCGTCCTTCCCTCCTGGGCTCTGAGATAGAGCCCTGGCTAGAGGCAGCATCTCCGGGTGGTCTCTGGAAGTGGGGAGGGTGTCCTGGGGTCTGGCCCTGGCCGCTAAGGAAGCATTCATTCACTCATTCATTCATTCATTCAACAGTCATTGTGAGCCCTCCCGCTCCTGGCTGGGCACTGAGCTAGCAGAGGGGACAGTGTGACGACGACGTGTGTATCAGTATCCCGTGGAGACGGGGTGGGACAGGCTGGGGAGTTACGGAGTGGAAAGTCACAGGGCTGGGACATGGAGGCCTGCCTAGGTCTGAGCTCCAGCGTGGCCTCCTCGGGGCCACCACTTAATCTCCCTAAACCTTCACTTTCTCTTCTATAAAAGCCAGAAAGGAGTGACACTGCCCTGTGGAAGCACAGGGGTGGCCAGAGCTGGGAAAGTGCACTACAAAGGCTCGCAGAGATGTTCATGGGGGAATAATTGGGTAGCGAGAGTCAGTCCAATGCCTACCATAGATATTATTATTCTTATTTTATCACAATGCATTATGGATTCTTTAAGCATAGTTAAGATATCAACCTTAGGGGGCACCCGGGTGGCTCAGTCGGTGAAGCATCTGCCTTCGGCTCAGGTCATGATCCCAGGGTCCTGGGATGGAGCCCCACATGGGAGCCTGCTTCTCCCTCTCCCTCTGCCCGCCGCTCCTCCTGCTCGCACTCTCGCGCGCTCTCTCTCTTTCCGACAAAGAAACAAAATCTTAAAAAAAAAAAAAAATACCAACCTTAGGAAGACCAAAAGAAGATGTAGTCATCCACCCACGAGATGGTTCCCTTGTGATGTTCCAGGCCAAGGGGGAGTAGGGTTCTGTCTGGAAATAAGGACCCAGATTACAGTTCTCCCCTTGGGATCCTGGCAAGGGAACAGAGGGGACACATAAGGAAACAGGCAAGCTCCATGCCAGCGTCCCACTGGTATACGCCTGGCCACTGGGGACGCCGTGGTACAAGAGAGCCTCTGCTCTCAAGAAGCTTCCGAAGGAAGCGGGGAGGCAGATGTTCATCAAATAGCCACTCGAATATATAATTACAAAGTGTGATAAGGGTTAAGAGGAGTAAGCAGAGTGCTGTGAAGACATGTCATGGGAGATGAGTTGATCTCATGGGAGTAGGAGGGTCAGAGATGATGTCTCTGAGGAGAACAGGATGTGAAGGGGCTTAATAAGGGATGATGGGCCCGGGTGGGAGGGAGACGAGTGCTCCCGAGGCCACCGTGGCTGGAACCAGTAGGCAGAAGGGATGGGGTCTGCTACATGGCTGGGGAAGGGGCAGAGCCCGCCGGGTCGGCCGGACCATGCTCGGGAGCCGATGAACCGTGGCAGGGGAGGGCCGGTGAGAACAGTTGTTCATTCTGGGATGAATGCTGGTGGGGCAGGATGGAAGCAGGGTGGGCACAGTGTGGCTGATGTAAAGGGGTGGCAGCGGGACGCAGAGATGGGGAGTGATTTGGGAGCTGTTTGGAGACTTGGCATTGGATTCGCCCTGGGGGAGGTGGCAGGGGGGGATCCTAGTGTGATAAGTTCTGTGAAGGAGGAAGGTCTGATTCAAGCTGACTTGAGGGCCTTCGGCGCAGGCCTCCCAGACGGAGCCCGTCTCTGCCGGGCTGTGGAAAGGGTTGCAGCGCCCCACAGTGGAGACAAAGGGGAAAGAGTCTCCGCCGTCGGTCTCCACAAAGACAGTCCTCCGTGCGCTTGCGGAGCTCGCAGAGAAATGAAACTAAGGTTTGTTGAGTCCTGGCGGTGTGCCAGGCCCTGTTCCAAGTGCTTTACCTTCATCGCCGGATTTAGTCCCCACAACAGTCCTCGGACATCGGTGCTATCACAACTCCCATTTTACAGAGGAGGAAACTGAGGATCAAAGAGGCATTGAGGCTGGGATGTGAACTCCAGCCCCGTCCCACCTTCTCGCCGTGCTGTCATACTGCTCTTGTGGTTTGTGGTCACTAGAGCCCCGAAGAGTTGGAGAAGGGGGAAGGGGTGAGGCGGAGGCTGGAGAGATGGACTCCCAAACACTGACGGGCTGCACATGTCAGGTTAGGGGGTCTGGACTTGGCTGTGGCAGAATGGGTAGTACCTTCTTCGGGTGGAGGTGGTGAGGGCAGATGTGCTTTTTTGGAGAAGTCACTCTGGGACCAGATAGGGGGATCAGAGAGGGAGAGACTGAGGAAGGGCATGGGGGTGTCCGGAGAAGGGGCCACCTCAACAGTGGGGGGCAGGCTGTGAGGCGGGAGCAGCAGGGCTCTTGGCAGCAGGGGTGGACTCCAGACAGACAGTTCCAAGAGAGAGTCAACAGGGTGGCTGGCCCGCGGGAGTGTGGGGTGAGAGGATTCAAACTTGGGTCACAGGAAGATGCTGTTTATTTTATTCATGCATAGAGCAAACTTTTGCCCAGCACCTACCACGTGCCAGGTTCTGAGCAAAGTGCTGAGAACACAGAGAAAAAAGATGAAATTGGTAGGAAGCCAAGAAGGGAGATGGGAAACGCAGGAAGAGAAGAAGGAAGGGGGGAGACAATGATGAGTTTGGTTGGGAATGTATTGAGTTGGAGGGGTGGGGAGCAGCTATGTGACAATATCCAAGGGGCATTGGATAAGGGGTCTGGGACTCAGGAGAGAGGCATATTTGAGATATAGGATTTAGAAAATCAAGTCTTGAGCACAAACTTGGTAAATTTATTGAACATTATTGTACACTTAAAATGAGTTAATTTTTATGACATGAATTATGTCTCAATAAAGTTCAAACATGCAACTAGGAAAAAAACCCCAATGAGTCTCAAAAAGTCATGAAAACAGGGAGGCGGCGAACATTCCAGGGGGAAGGCAGAGGGCAGGAGTGAAGGGGGGAGGGCAGGAGTGGGGGTAGTGTTGTAACATGGTGTGGCTGTATTTGGGCAGCTGTAAAGGATGTGCCTGGCTCGCAGGCTATTGAGCACCGGCTCCCTGCAGGTGCTGCGGGAGCCTTTGCTTCCTAGACTGAATCAATCCTCCTGACAACCCCGGAAACGGATGCCATCCTCATTTTACAGTTGGGGAAACTAAGGTTCAGAGAGGTTAAGCAAGTTACCCAAAGTCACATTGCCTTTATTAAAGGAGTAGAATCAGTTCGGTCCAGGTCTGTTGGTTCCAGAGTTTGGGCTTTTAATTAACACTCTGGACCAAGTTTTGCCACATATAACAAATGCCCCATCCGAGAAGAGGCAGACAGTGGGCCTGGAACCTGGGAGCCCACTGCCCGGAGGCCTGGGGCTGAGACACTGGCGCCTCAATGGCGCCATCTGCTGGCCCAGATGTGGAGCTTAGCCGGCGATGGGCAGGTGTTCATTCCCCAACTTGGCACAGTTCTATTTTTCTTCCCTCTCCTCGACATTGCTTCCTCCCACCAGGCCTGAGAGCTAGTAGACAGGGATTATTGTCTGGCCTCAATTTACCAATGAGGAGACCAAGGCTTAGAGAGGAGAAGATGACTAGAGAAGTAGAGGAGGACCCAGGATTCAAGTCCCCATGTCCATGAGAGGCTCCCCACATCCTGTCCGTCCCCAGTGTGGGCTTGATCCCCACAGTACCCCCACGGGCATCCAGGGGCATCTAGGTCAAGTCCCTCCCTTTCTGCTTTACTGATGGGAAAACAGCTGCAGGCAGGGGCCTGACCTACCAACGTGTATCTTTGTGTGGGGGTTTGGCTTGCAGAGGTTACTTCAGGATTGACAGGGAGCATGCTGGGTTCTCGGGCTGAGCAGGAGCCCCGTCCGCTCTCTCCACCAGGGAACCTAAGCCGGGCAGCATTGCTCTTTGGAGAAATGACTGCCCTTTCTCCTTCCATAACCCCTCGGGTATTGTGAGTTTCCGGTTCAGGAAGGAGGGAGGGGAGAAAAAAAAAAAAAGGAGGCCCAGGTAGAAGAGAGGACAATAAGCTGGGAGAGGGAGAGGCGGGAGCCCTGAGGAAGGGAGAGGGTGGGGCCAGAACAAGACCAAGACGGCTGGTAAGGACAGCCAGGATCCTAAGCTGAGCCACCGCTGCTGAGGGACAGGCACTGAGGCAGGTACTTTACAGGGATATGACCCTTAACCCTCTCAATGACCCCGACAGACAAGAAGGATTATTACCCTCATTTACGGCTGAGGAGCAATATGAGGGAGTTCGAATAATGTGCTCAAGGTCACATGCAAGTAGACATGAAGCTGGCATCTAAACCCAGGAAGCAAGACTCCCAGGAGAGGGGGAATGATGGAAAGCAGAGAGAAAGGGGCAACAAGTTATGGGAACAGAGATCAGGCTGGGTGTGGGGCGGAAGCAAAGCGGTCCTGCTGCTGGGGGGTCTTGTCATCGAGTGTATGAATACATATGTGTCACAGGGAGGGTGTCCGAGAGTCTCTTGTCATGTCTTGGTAACAGCCATGGCCTGAGTTGTTGGGCTGTGGCTGAGCAAGCCGAGGTTGGTGAGTGGCCTTTCTTGGCCCCCATGTTTCTGGTTTGACTCCTGTAGTCATCCTTCCTGACTCAGCTGAGAAGTCACCTCCCCTGGGAAGCTGACCCTGCAGAGGCTGGTTAAGGCCTGCCTCTCCATCCCCCAGCTGCTCTGGCTCAGCCAGGAATCAGGTAAGTCTGGTTCTCTGACCTGTTCTCCTGGTTGTCCTGGGAGGTGGGCACCGAGGCCAGACCCAGGGGACAGGAAGAAAGGAGGACAAGCCTGAGGAAGACAGGCAGCGTGTCCCCCACCTTCCCCAACCACTGTCCCAAGCTGGCTGGGCTCCTCTTTTCCCACCCCTTCCTCCCCTAGGAACCAAGGGGACTAAGTAGCCATCATGGGACAGCCAGGCCAGACCACCCCACCAGGCACCTGGTTAAGGACTGCCACTGGACACCCCCCTCAACATCCCCGGGAACAGGGGTAACAGAAATAGGAAACTCCCCCGCAGCCCCTCTACCCCCAACTGCAGTCCTCATCCGGAAGCAGGGCTTGGAAGTAGTGACAGATGGGGGTCTCAGGCATGGCGGGGTGCACAGCTGGGGTTTGAACCAGACGGTCTGGCTCCAGAATGGGTGCTCCTAGCCACCGCGCCACGTACTTGTATCGTTGGGCTGTCAGCAGTTTTCATGTGACTCGGTCATCGGGAATGATCATCACTTTTAGCTCGCTGCTGTTTGTCTGGCTCAGCATTTTCTGATCACTCACTGGTGCCAGGCCCTGTGCTGGGATAGAAAAGGAGGCAACAGAGAGCTCCCTGTCTGGTTCTGGTGGGAGATAGACACTTAAAGAAAACCCACACTAGCAAGTGATTGGCTCCATGGCAGGGCCTCTACAAGGCACAAAGGAGGGAGAGAGAAACCTTCGAACAGGTGACCAAAAGCAGAACGAGCGGCTGAAAGAGAATGAGTGTTTGCAAGCTGAGCAAAGTCTTGAAGGATGAATAGGGGTTTGATGGGCAAAGAGGGAGAAAGAACATTCCAGAGAGAAGGAACAGCAGGTGCAAAAGCGAGGGGGCGTGAAACACCACAGTAGGTTCAGGGAAACAATCATTTGGTAAAACTGGAGGATAAAGAGGAGGAGGTGTTGTGGATGTTTCCAGGTATCAGGGTATTTTTTCATGGTGTAGTTAACGGTGGCGCTACAGAGCAATGGGTTTTTTTGTTGTTTTTGTTATTGTTTCTCCGACTGGTGACTTTTATTTCCTTTTTTGCACATTTCTGCATTTCCCAAATTCTTGTCTTCTTTAATCATAAAAATGTATGTGAATATGATTTTTACTTTTTTAAATTATGTTTTTGTTGACGTAGAGTTGATGCACAATGTTACATTAGTTTCAGGTGTACAACACAGTGATTCCACAGGTCTGTACCTTAGGCTGTGCCCACCACCAATGTAGCCGCCATCCATCACCATACAACATTATTACAATACCATTGACCGTATCCCCTATGTTGCACCTCTGATCCCCGTGGCTCACTCGTTCCCACAGGGCAGTGTTTTAAAAGCTGGCCGTGAGGGGGCGCCTGGGTGGCTCAGTCGTTGGGCGTCTTGCCTTCAGCTCAGGTCGTGATCCCAGCATCCTGGAATCGAGCCCCGTATCGGGCTCCCTGCTCAGCGGGAAGCCGGCTTCTCCCTCTGCCTGCTGATCCCCCTGCTTGTGCTTGCTCTCACCCTCTCTCTCTCTGTGTCAAATAAATAAATAAATAAGATCTTTAAAAAAAATAAATAAATAAAAGCTGGTTGTGTGGACTTAGGTAAGTAAGTTCCTTAACTTCTCTGAGCCCCTACTTTCTTTTCTGTAAATTGGACTATAATATAAACTACCTCAAAGGCAAAGGACTCTAGTGAGGGTTAAATGAAATAATATCTGTTAAGTGCCTGAAACAAAGTTAAGTGCTTGCTAAATGATAGCCACCTGTAGTCACTGTTATTGTGAACAATTATTACGAATATGTAGTTACTTTAAAAATATGCCATTACTTAAAAAAAAAAGCAACAAGCAAATTTCCTTTTTTCAGATGGACTCGCAGAAGTGGACAAGGAATTTAAGAGATCAGACAGCACACGCTGAATTAATGAAGTTAAATTATTTACACAGAATCTCCCTCCCTCAAACTTAAAGGCAAAGTTCACAGTTTTATAGTAACCCCCAGGAGTATGCAGAAGCAGGAAACATGGGAAGAAACCCAATGTCTTCAATAGCCCTGGGGTTTTGTTTCAAAGTGTTTCAAAGCACTGTAATCTATGGTTATATATGTGTGCGATTTATCTTTTTAACTTTTTCTTGAAATATAACACACCCAAGTCCTAAGTGCCTAGCTCAGTTCATTGTCACAAGTGAATACACATGCATGACCTGATCAAGAAGTGAACATGACCAGTCCCGAGAAAGCCCCCTTCTCTGGCCCCCAAGTCACCTCCTCTCCCAGAGGTAGCTGCCATTTGAGAATTCTTTAATTATCGGTGTAGACAGCGTCTGTATGCCCCCACGTAGGGTTTTCTTTGGGCTGCTGCAACAAACTGTGACTTAAAACAACAGAAATTTATATTCTCACAGTCCTGGAGGTCAGAAGTCCAAATCAAAATGCTGGTTGCAGGCTTGGTTCCTTCTGAAGGCTGATGCCGAGAATCCATCCCATGCCTTTCTCCTAGCTTCTGGTGGCTCCTGGCAAACTCGCTGGTGTTCTTGGAATGTGACAGCCCTCCAGTCTCTGCTTCTGTCTCCATGAGGCCTTTCCCTCAGTGTCCCTCTGTGTCCCATCTCTCTCCCATAAGGACATGCTCATTGGACTTAGGGCCCACCATCATCCAGGATGATCTCATCTCCATCCTTAATTACATCCGCAAAGACTCAAATAAGGTCATATCCTGAGTGGATATGAATTTTCGGGGGATACTATTTAACTCATTACACTCTATAAGCCTGCAAACCCCAGAGGAGCCAGTGGTGTCCGTCATCTTTGGATCCCCAGAACCTAGCCCTGGGGCCTGACTTATGTGAGCTGCTCACGAAACGCTGGCTGAAGGGATGAATAGCGTGGCCTGGCACGTGGTGGGTGTCAGGCTGGTGAGTGAATGATGAGTGACTGAGAGTGATGAGTGAATGAGATTCAGACATGGGTTGAGGGTGAACGCAGAAGGTAGAAATGATAATGGGTGCTGTCCCTTGAGCACCTGCCTTCTATGTGTGGTTCCATTTAATCCCACGTTATGGATAAGTAGGGGGACTGTGCATCCCGATTTATCTGGGACGATGTCAGTTTGTGCCCATGGTCCCAGGATGGCGAGTATGTATTTCTTGCCTACTCTGCCCTCTTGTTCTCAGAAGTGTCAATAAACTGTGTGGTCACTCCCCGGATAAGGCCGCCGAGATCTTAAAGTGTCCTGAAGGGAATACATTCAGCACCTGATTTGTACCCACCTGAGGTTCTAAAGCCCTTGTCCTCACCTGCTAGTATGGCAGTTGCAAATTAGGAGGCAGGGATAAATAAGCTGGTGTCATCCAACTATCTCAAGAGAGAGGGTAGAGGGTGGGCCTCCTCCTGGGACTGCTGGAGGCCAGCTCCCTCCCTGCTCCGGTCCACTGATCTGTGGAGGAGAAGAGGTGGCTCATGAGAAGGAAGGGACCCCCTGGAGGACCCCAGTTTGGAGGAGAACAAGACCTCAGAGATGGAGGATGAAAAGAGGGGCCCCCTCCTGTCCAGGCAACCCCTTAGGAGAAAGGTCTCAAGGGAGAAAGCCCCCCAGGGGACATTGTCCCCTTTCCCTGCTGCTCAAGAAAAAGAGGCCTGCAGAAAAGACTGGAAAGTTTCTGAACATGGGCATGACAAAGGGCTCACTCTGAACTCTGCATCTTCCTCCTCAACCCTCCTTTTCCAGATTCCCCATCTTGGTCCATGAACTCCCAACCACACGGACTAGCTACATAATTCACAGGGCCCAGTGCAAAATGAAAATGCCGGGCTCCCTTCTTAAAAAGTTATGAATAACTTCAGGACACTGACAGCCGGGCATTAAAGAGGCACTGAGCCCTTCTGAGTGTGGGATGGGGCAGGTCACACGCCCATGAAGCTGGCCCTACAACCACCCATTACCCACACTGGAAACCTGGCTGCCATCTTTTGCCTCTCCCTCCCCCCACCCCATCCATTGAGTCCTGTGGATTCGAACTCATTAAACGGCTGCCCCTTCTGCACCCCAAATGCCGTGCCTCCGATCTAGGCAGCATTTCTCACCCCTGGACAATAGCAGCCATTCCGACAGCCTCCAGCCTTGCCTGCTCTGGCCCATCCTTCCCATGCAGCCATAGAGCTCGCTCCCTACAGGCCAACCTGACCCTAGCACGTCCCAGCCACCCCCAGTGGCACCTGCAGTGGATTGAACTGTGTTCCCCCCACATTCACGAGGTAAAGCCCTAAGCCCTAATGGTGACTGTATTTGGAAATAGGGCCTTGTAGAGGTAATTGGGATTAAATGAGGTCACAGGGTGGGGCCCTGATCTGATTGGACTGGTGTCCTTATGGGAAGAGACAACAGTGAGCTGGCCCCCACCCTCTGCCCAGCACAAGCACAGAGGAAACAATGCTAGGCAAGGACCCAGCAAGAAGGTGGCCATCTACAAGCCAGGAAGAGACCATCACCAGAAACTGAATCTGTTGCCACCTTGATCTTGGACTTCTGGCCTCCAGAACGCTAAGAAAATTAATTTCTGTTCTTTAAGCTATGGAGCCTGTGGTATTCTGTTATAGCAGCCTGAGCTGATGAATACGGTCCCCACTGCCTAAGCTCTGTTCCTGGTCCTTGTGGCCCTGTGTGGTTGGGATCTACCTCTCCGGCTCTTGCCAGAACATCTTCTTTGCTGTCTCTGGGGGCTCCACAGGCTCTCTGTCCCCTGGCTCTTCCACACGCTCTTCTACCTGGGGACTGTCCTCTCTACCTCCTCAGCTGGCCAACGCCTGTTCCTTTTTCAACCCCAGCTTGGAAATGAAACATCCCTGACAGCCCCCACCCCTGCACAGTCAAGGTGGGGCCCCTCTTCCCTGCCCCCACACCCCCTCCAGGCTCCCTCTTTTGTCGGTTGCACTTGTTACTCATGTCACTGCATAATTTGGGCTTCTCTTGCCTGTTGTTCAGGAGCTCCTAGGGACAGGACCGTATTCCCCAGCATCTGCTGCTCCCACAGCTTCTTGTCCCTGGCAGCCCTTTCAGAAAGCTTGAGGCCAAAGAACAGGGCCAAAGGAGAAGGGCCGAGGGTGCAAGGAGAGTTCGGTTAACTTTGCATTCACCCTCCTCCCAGGGAGAATTTTTCAACTGTGTCTTTCTGGAATGGGACATTCATTTACTGGGTCAGCAAACATCCATTGCTCTCCCGGGTAGGGTGGGGCCCCGGGCCAGGTGCTGGTTGCTGCTGAGAAGGCGCCTGGGTCCCCACCAGAAGATATACACACACCAGACATCACACTGTATTGAAAGAGGGTCTCCCTGGCAAGTCGTGGGAAAGAGAGGACTCAGATCCTGGATTTGCATCCAGGCTTCGCTCTTCATTAGTCGGTGACCCTGGGCAATCCACATGCCCCCCTTCTTTTACCTTGAAAATGACCCTGACGTCCACCTGTTGGGATTAGCAGTTCTCAAACTTTTGGGAACCCTGTACACTCTTAAGCATTATTGAAGCCCCTACAGATCTTTTGTTTATGTGGGTTATTTCTTTCAGTATTTACCATATTGGAAATTGAAACTAAGACGTGCTAAAAACCTGAGAACACACATACATTCCATTTCCCATCAGAGTAATGACATAATCTTGCCCCAGGACCTGTGCTCAACCAGAAGAGTGAGAAACAAAACTCCCAGCTCCCAGCTCCAACTTTATGAGGAAGCAGAAACAACCTTTAAAAAAATTTTTAGGGGGGCACCTGTCATTTGAGCATCCAACTCTCTTTTTTTCTTTAAAGATTTTATTTATTTGACAGAGAGAGACCCAGCGAGAGAGGGAACACAAGCAGGGGGAGTGGGAGAGGGAGAAGCAGGCTTCCCGCCGAGGGGGGGAGCCCGATGCGGGGCTCGATCCCAGGACCCTGGGACCATGACCTGAGCCGAAGACAGACGCTTAACGATTGAGTCACCCAGGCGCCCCTATGACTGCTTTTTTTTTTTTAAAGATTTTATTTATTTGACAGAGAGAGACACAGCGAGGGAGGGAACACAAGCAGGGGGAGTGGGAGAGGGAGAAGCAGGCTTCCCGCGGAGCAGGGAGCCCGATGTGGGGCTTGATCCCAGGACCCTGGGATCATGACCTAAGCCGAAGGCAGACGCTCAACGACTGAGCCACCCAGGCGCCCCAAGCACCCAACCCTTGATATCGGCTCAGGTCATGGTCTCAGGGTCCTGAGATGGAGCCCTGAGTTGGGCTCTGAGCTCAGCACGGAGTCTGCTTGTCCCTCTCGCTCTGCTTCTCCTCTTACTTGTCCCCCCTCTCTCTCTCTTTCTCAAATAAATAAATAAATAAATAAAATCTTTACAAAATTGTTTTAAGGGCACCTGGCTGGCTCAGTCAGTAGAGCCTGTGTCTCTCTTTTTTTAAATTTTATTTTGCCTAAATTTATTTTATTTAAACGTAAAATTTACTTAAATTGATTAACATATAGTATATTACTAGTTTCAGCGGTAGAGTTCAGTGGTTCATCAGTTGCATATAACACCCAGTGCTCAGTACCTCACGTGACCTCCTTAATGCCCGTCACCCAGTTACCCCATCCCCCCACCCCCCACCCCTCCAGCAACCCTCGAGTCTGTGACTGTTGACCTCGGGGTTGTGACTCAAGCCCCACGGCAGGCATAGAGATTACTTAAATTTGTTTTTTAGTTTTTAAAACCAGCATTACAGGTAGGCAGTATGATGGTACAACTGGTAAACTGTGGAAATATTTCTCCTTCAGTTGATATATCGCAGCTGCCCTAAACCCTGTGAGTGTCCGCAGCGCCCTGGCAGCCTCAGCCCATACCAGAGACCCTTTCGTTGTTATAAATAATTCTAGAAAGAAACCCCCCATAATTGTACCTCCTTTTGATAAATACCTAGAATTAAACTGAATAAAAAGAATGCATATTTTAAGGCTTTGGATTCAGATTTTCAAAATGCCCTGTAGAAAGTATACGTTGACTAAAACTCCCATCGACGAAGTATGAAAGTGACCATTTTTCCGTATCTTCTCCAACAATGTTTTTTATAATTGTTTTTTTTTTTTTGCTTGAAAACCTGAAAGGTAAAAAATGGTACGTTGCTTCAATGTGCTTTTCTTTCATTCCTCAAAATGTTGGATATTCTTTCTTGGTTTATTGGCTATTTGCCTATTTGTGTGTTGGTAGGGCCTCTTTTTACTGTTTTATAACTGATCTTTGTATATGAAGGTGATGGAACTACAAAGTAAACATCTGGATTCCAGAACAGATTTGGGGACTGATTTTCCCTCTTCTACCCCCTCTAACGCTTTCCACGGAGTGAAGAGAGGAATAATTTTCACTCATTCTGGGAAGGCTTTTTATAAGACAAATCTTAAGAAGGTGGAAAACAAAAGATCCTGAGAATACAAGTGTTTTTATTTTAGAGGATCTTCCTCTCCAATCCACCGTTCCCCACTTCAAACTGTAGAAATGTCGCTGTGTTCTTTGTAGCCAGAAAAACTGAGTCACACCTCATATGATCTTTCTGGCTTTCTTTACTCTCTGGGCCAAGTGGGTCCCCACCCAGGAAACCTCCCCACTCACCAGCTGTGCTTATGCAGATAAGACCCCACTTGTCATCTCACCAAGCCCTGATGCACCAGATCTCTGCCACTGACCAGCTGTGTGTCCTTGCATGAGTCCCTTAACCTCTCTGTGTCTCAATTCCCTCTGAAATGGGGAAAGCATTACCTCTCAAGGGTTTTTGTGAAGATTAGATAAAGTAATCCATATAAGGCACAGGGCGGGAGGTGTCCTTGTTTAGCTTTCTCTTTCTTTCAGCTGAAAACTCACTCAACTTTTCAGAACAACAATAAACCAAGCCCCTTTACCTTAACCCACACGGGTTAGGAGCCTTTGGTGACAAGCAAGAGAAATTAACTGGAGCTTAATAGAAAAGAAGGAAGTGGGGAGAATTTATTACAAAGACTCAGTGGTGTCTCAAAGATTCCAAGAGCTTGAAATGGGGATCTTTTTCCCTGTTTCTCCCTGAAGGTCTGCTCTGATTCCCTCTCCCTGTCTCCCTATCTCCCTCTAGACTGGCTTTCTCCACCACTGTGGCCACCACCAACTACTTCTCCCCGTTACTGTCTCTACCACATGCAGAGACTCACTAACTGACCCTAAATCCCCAAACCAGGACCTGGTTAGGGAGACTTTGACTGGCCCAGATTTGGCCACGTCCAATCAGATGCTGTCCCTTAAGAAATACACAGTAAGTAACAGCCAGAGAGAGGGCCAATGAGTTCACCCAAACCCCTCTTTATAGCAGAGCCAGCTGAGAAGCTTGAGTTTTCAGAAGGATTAGGGGAGACGTGACCAGAAATGGAATCCAGAGCTCCCAGAACCGACCCCAGAAGGTCAGACCTTAAAAGACCTTCACGCGTTACCTCGTTTAACCTCTGCCCGCATTTTATAGAGAAGGAATGAGGTCCAGAGGTATGTGTTTTTCTGAGGAAGTCTGGCCAAGGTGACAGAGCTGGAACCAGAGCTCCTGGCACCATGGCCCAATCACATGTGGCTGTTGTAGTTGAGGAACTGAACTTTAGATTTTACTTAAGTTTAATTAGTCTAAATTTACGTCACCACATGTGGGGAGTGACTACCATATTGGACAGGATAGTCCTACAGCTTGAAGACTTCTGGTTGCTCAGGAAAGGAGTAGACATCAAATCCCCAGTAGCTAAAGAATCAAAAGATAAAAACAGAATTCATGGCAAGAAGATATATGGAGAAAACTATGACTTTGTAAAAGTATTTGGTAATTACGGAAATGTAAAACAAAATTGCTTTAAGCTCTCTCCGTTTTGCCTATCAAACAGGTTAAAATAATTAACAGCTGTAAATCATACCATTTAATCTCCCAACAACCTTGTGAAATAATAATTTTGAGTGTTCTCAGAATGGCTGGGCCAATCATGCCTCCACCCTTTAAGACCTGTGTGTTCTTGGACAAAGAACTTTGCCCTCATTTCTTTATCTGTTATTAATATTACTACCTACCTCAGAGGGTGTTTTCTAGGGGCAAATGGAAAACTGCATGTAAACGGCTCAGCACAGTACCTGGCACGTGATAGGTGCTCAGTATATGTGAGCAGAGATTATTATCTCCATTTTGCATGAGGCTCAGAGAGGGCAACCAACTTGCTCCAAATTGCCCACCTGTTAAGTGTTGAGGCCAGGATTCACACTCAGGTGTCTCTGGCTCCAAAGCCTTCTTCTGGGCGGTCTCTTTTATTTTTTTAAGATTTTATTTATTTATTTGACAGAGAGAGACACAGTGAGAGAGGGAACACAAGCAGGGGGAGTGGGAGAGGGAGAAGCAGGCTTCCCGCTGAGCAGGGAGCCCGATGCGGGGCTCGATCCCAGGACCCTGGGATCATGACCCGAGCAGAAGGCAGACGCCTAATGACTGAGCCACCCAGGTGCCCCTGGGCTGTCTCTTTACATGGCTCAGGATCCCTTAGCACTCTCCCTCTGCCCCCACTCACCCCTTCATTATACCCCTGCCTTTAAAACCCTGGTGACTCTGTGGGGGTCTCTAGACTCTGGTTGTCCCTCAGACCTGGCTCCTGAGTGCCCTTCCGTGCATTGGACTATACACACTTGTGGGGCTTCTGCAGACTGGCTGGTGTGGGGAGGAAGCTCCCCTCTGTCCTGCAAGAAGAGAGAGAGCAAGTCAGGCCCAGTGAGAATGAAGAGGAGGTGGAGGAAGGGGGAGCAAGCCATGAAGTGGCAGAGCTGACTCACCTGGTCTTTGGATCCCAAAACCAGTTTCCTTCCCAATGCTCCACAGATACACAGAAGCAGGCACTGAACGTCCGGGGATGGGTGATAAGGGACTGGTCCTGCCCAACCAGCAGAGGGTGAGGCAGGAGAGGAAAACAGTTGGCCGGGGGGGGGGGGGGGGCTCTCCAACACCTCACACCTGAGGATGCTCTGATCTCTCCCCTAGCCAGAGGATGGTTCCCAATGCATGGAAGGGCACTCAGAAGCCAGGTCTGAGGGACAACCAGAGTCTAGAGACCCCACAGAGTCACTAGGGTTCTAAAGGCAGGGGTATAAGGAAGGGGTTAGTGGGGGCAGAGGGAGAGTGCTAAGGGAGTGCTTCTGTATTGGAAGAGGAAGGGCCAGAGTTGGTAGGTGCGATCAGCACAGTTCTGTGATAATAGCCCTCCAGCTGTCCCCAGCTGCCAACTGCCCAGGTTCTAAGAACATGTTAACCTGTGGTTTGTGGTTAGAGCGCCCCCGTGTGTTTCCACTTTGTCATAAGTTCTTTAGAGGACCAATTATCAGTACCATCAAGATTTATGAGGGAGGGGGCTTATCTCCTTGAATCACCACAACACCAAGAAGTTGGTGGCCACCCCAGGCCCGGAGGGGCTCAAGGACCACTGAGTGAGAGCGGCATAGCCAGGACTCCGATCTGATTAGGTCAGCCTTCTCAGAAGCCTATTCTTTCCGCCACCTTTCCCTGCATCTAACTGGTCTCCAGGCACAGAGCCTGGTCCTCAGGAACTGATGTGCAGATGCTTCCAGAACCTCTGGAGGCTGCCAGCAGTGTACTAGCCTCAGACTACAGTCCAGTAGCTTGTCCTCAATTCTGGGGCCAGCCCTTCCGTGTGGGAGACTGCCCCCCCTTCCCCACGCTCATCTTCTTCCCAGGTCCTACCCTAAACATTCATTCAGCAAGCCAGGGCTGGAGGCTGGGACCCCAGAAATGAGCAGGGTCGGACTCACATCCCTTCCTTCGAGCGTGAGTTCACTGGGAGGCAGCGCTGGGCTCTGGTGGAGACTCTGGGGTCAGACAGCTTGAGTCCCACTACTTTCTCCCCAGCGGTCCAGCTCCTGAGCCTCAGTCCCCTCAGCGCTCAGGTAGTTAGCAGTGGCATAAAGGTGATAGTGCGTACAGGAGTCAAGCCCTGTAGGCAGCAGCAGTCATTCTGCTTCATTCACCAACCTCATGGTTTGCCACGGGTCAGGCTGATGCAGGCGGCTGGAGACAGGGATAAATCCATGTGGTTTGTGAGGCCCAGAAAGGACCAGGAGGCACTTACGTGAAACGCCAGAGCTCCCACCCCCTTGCTCCTTCTCTCCTCACCCTTTCCTGTACATCCTCCTCCCACAAACACACAGGCCTGAATACCCAGGGACAGCAAGTCCGGGGACCACCTCCCACCCCAGGCCCACCTTTGACCCTTGGGCTACCTCCTAGTGCCCAGCCTGGTACTAGGGGTGGTGGGAAGGGCGTATCAATCAGCACCTCAAAGCCCAGAGGAGCCTCCTTTTGGTGGGCAGCAGGCTCATCTTCCTCCCAACCTGGAGAGGGAGAGCCCACCCCCGGTGAGATGGGTACTGTGTTTTTCCCATACATCCCAGGACCAGCGGGCCAATAAGAACAAGGGATTTGAGGGGCGGGCTGGAGAAGGTGTTTGTAAAAGGGGGTGGGGCCCAGTGCCTGGTTGGTCTGTTCTAGGTGTGAGGAGGTTCAGAGGGGCTTCTCCTGGCTCTGGAGGTAGGCACATCCTCTGGCTCGGGGAGAGATCAGAGCATCCTCAGGTGTGAGGTGTTGGAGAGCCCCGCCCCCTCCTGGCCAACTGTTTTCCTCTCCTGCCTCACCCTCTGCTGGTTGGGCTGGACCAGTCCCAAGGAAGAGGGGTTCGGGACAGCAGATGGCCAATTTATGCCCTGAGCATACCTGTCCTCTCTCTGAGCAGCTCCCAGCATGGGCAAAGAGAAGACCCACATCAACATTGTGGTCATCGGCCATGTGGATTCGGGCAAGTCCACCACGACAGGGCATCTCATCTACAAATGTGGCGGCATTGACAAGAGGACCATCGACAGGTTTGAGAAGGAGGCCTCAGAGGTGAGGCTGCTCTATCTGAGGCTCCCTGCCCCTCCTTCCTAGCCGTGGTTTCCCGGGGAGGGATACCTCATTGCCGGGGAGGAGACTGCTCACTTCCGCTGAGCACCTGCTGGGCTGGTAGGTGCTTTCCCTCTCAATGATGTCAGGCAGGTGGTGGCTGTCATTTTCCAGGTGAGACAAATGAGGCTCTGAAGGGTTAAACAGCTTGCCTGAGGATGGGGGCCAAGGTTTAAATCCCAGTGGGGCACAGATGCCATGCCGTATCTCAGGAGCTAAAGCTGCCATTTAGAAGAGGGGAAAGGATTTGTCACGCATCTACCAGGGACCTTAAGGTAGTCCCGTGGATACCATGGTAGGTTCAAGCAAGCCTTGCCCCCCAGAAACTCCTTGTCACACACCCTTCTGTCACATAGTAAGCTCGGTAACAGCATGGGTGCTGTAGGATCCCAGGTCACGAACAATGAACATGTCCTAAGAAGCCTTGAAGGATTCCCAAAGGAAGGGATCTTCTCTGAGCCTTGAGGAAATGGGGCAGGTGTCCGTGAGCCACAGGAGATTGAAACAGCAGGTGTAGAGTGCCTGAGATGGAGGGTCGTTGCCTGGTAGGACAGGGGACATAGGCCTTGAGTGCCCTGCTAAAGAGTCTGGTCACTTTCCCTGCAATGACTAAAGGATTTCAGGCATAGGAATGATAGGAATCAGGCAAGATCTTTTTAGGAAGAGCACACTGGCTACAGCATGGGGAGAACAGCCCGAAGGGCCCAATGCTAGGGGCTAGAAAGCTGGTCGGGAGGTTGTTGCTCTTGACCATGGGAGCAAGGATGGTAGCCTGGGCTCAGGCAGCAGCAGCAGGCATGGAGAGTAATGGGTGGAATCCAGGGACGTGGAGGTGGGGAATCCTCAGAACTTAGGAGTTAGCTGTAGGGAAGGGGGTAAGGGAGGAAGAAGAGTTGAGGGTGGCCCCCAAGTTTCCAGCTTTGGAAACTGGAAGGTCAGGGAATACCAGAGGCAGAGCTGATCTGGAGTCCAAACAGGTCTGCTCTAGATGTGTGAAATTTGAGGTGTCCACAGGGCTTTCTGTGCTCATATCCAGGAGGGCAGCTGAATAGTGAAGTCTGGAGCTCAAGATGGAAGCCCGGATTGGGGACTAAGCCACGGGAGTGAGCTGGAAGGGGTGAGGGACAGAGCCCCAGGATGGGTGAAGCAAGAGCCCAGGCAGGGGAATGAGAAGGGAGAGCCAAGGAGGTGAGTAGAAAACCTGAGACTTGAAGAAGCATCGGACAAGACAGGAATAGTCTGTAGAACCAGCTGCTGCAGAGACAGAAATAGGATGGAGAAGAGAAAGCAACAGGTCATAGATCAATGCCATCAGCTATTCTCATCTTGGCTTCCTCAGGTATAGTCAGAATTGTTGTGGGGGCACTTATGTGGCAAGGGGTGCCAAGTAAAGCTTTAAAACTATGAGAAAGAAACTGGTCCATAGCCAATACGGTGGAAGCAGAGCCAAGAAGGTTATGGAAAAACCAATGATCTGATGGAGTGGTTCTCAAACTTTCTGGTCTCAGGAACCCTTTGAATTCTTAAAGGTACCCCAATGAGTTTGTTTATGTAAATTAGATCTATGTATTCATGATATTCAAAATTAAAACTGAGGTTTAAAAATGCTTAACTCACTTAAAAATAATAGTAATATACTCCTTATATATTAATGTAAATATCACACTTTTTGTGTGTGAAAAATAACTATTTTCCAAAACAAAGAATCTTGAAAGGGTGACATTTTTGCCGATATCTTTAATGTCTGGCTTAATAGAAGACAGCTGGGTTCTCATCTGCTTCTGCAATCAACCTGTTGCAATTTCACTTGTCATGTAGCCTCTAGAAAGCACCACTGTACAATGATGAGAAAACGAGGGAGGGAAAAGGCAAATAATGTCTTAGCATTATAAAAACAGTTTTGACCGTGCAAACTCTAAACGGTATCAGGGTCTCTGGACCACACTTTGATAGCTACTTATCTAATGAATATTCTAAACTATAATGGACTTCATAAAATAGAAGTTCCTACAGTAGCGAAAGTTAGGACACCTGGGCTCTATTTCTGTCTTTTAGTAAACTAGTCAGTTTTCTTGAGGAAGCCACCTGGTCTCTGGTCTTTCCTTTTCTTCACTCTGCCCTCTAATTAGAGCTGAAATGAACATATGCTCAGGACCCGTGAACTGGCAAGTGGTAGAGTATACCCTAGACCAGGATGTTAACTTGAATATGCTACCGACTTGGTCACCTTTTTACCAGTGCTGAAATCAGCTCAACTTCCCCAGGCTGCCAAGGGTAATTATCAGTCATAGATACCATTTAACACAGGGTAGCAGCTAAAAGTTTGAACTTGAGTCTGATGCTTTTTGATTCAAATCCTGACTCTGCTGTTTATTAATCCTATGATCTTGGGCTAGTCAGTTAACTTCTCTGTTACTTCATCTGCAAGATGAGGATAATACTCCACTAAGTCGTTGTGAGAGTAAATGAGATAACCCATGTTAAGTGCTTGAAACAGCACCAAGTTCAAGGTCAGCATTACTTATGTGTTCGCTATTACTGATTTGAGGGCTTGCTGACCCTGTGCCAGGTCCACATGCCTGCCTAGGCACTTTGTCATTTGGCCCTGGGTCACTCTGACTCCCAAACCAGCGCTGAAAGAAAAACTTAATTATACAAGTAATAAATTATGTTGTTTGAAAAATTCAAAGGTCTCTCCATACACTGCCCTGTTACCCTCCCTCTGACTCTCAACTCCTTTTGGAACTTCCTTCCTGGTTGATGGGCAGCTTTGGAAATAGGGGTGACCCTGGGGCTTTCCCTCCTTCTCCCGGCCCAGGTGGGCAAAGGCTCCTTCAAGTATGCCTGGGTGCTGGACAAGCTGAAGGCAGAACGGGAACGGGGCATCACCATTGACATCTCCCTGTGGAAGTTTGAGACGAAAAAATATTATATCACCATCATTGATGCCCCAGGTCACCGTGACTTCATCAAGAACATGATCACAGGGACCTCACAGGTACCACCAGAGTCATCTTGGCTCTGCTTCGGGGGTGGGCAGTGGGTGTCCCAGGCCAAGTCTGAGTTGGGCCTTCTTCCGTCTGTCACTTGGGCCAGGCAGACTGCGCTGTGCTGATTGTGGCCAGTGGTGTAGGTGAGTTTGAGTCTGGCATCTCCAAGAATGGGCAGACCCGTGAGCATGTACTGCTGGCCTATACACTGGGTGTGAAGCAGCTCATTGTGGCGGTCAATAAGATGGACATCACGGAGCCTCCTTACAGTAGCGCACGCTTTGAGGAGATCAGCAAGGAGGTGAAGGCCTATATCAAGAAGATCGGTTACAACCCTGAGGCTGTCGCCTTTGTGCCCATCTCAGGCTGGCATGGGGACAACATGATAGAACCCAGCACCAAGGTGAGAACTGACTGGGATGGGGCTAATTAAATGCAACATTCCCACTCAAATCTTTGAGCTTCTTCGAGAATATAATACCCAGGATTTACAGCATGCTTATGGGCCAATCACTGTGAATGATCCCCATTTTACAGATGAACAGAGGTTATTCAAGACTACACAACTAGTAAGCAAAGAGTTGCATTGTGCAATGTAGCATTTAGTTACATGTGGTTATTTATTTATTTTTTTTAGATTTTATTTATTTATTTGAAAGAGTGAGAGAGAGAGAACACAAGCAGGGGAAGGGAGGGGAGGGGCAGAAGGAGAGGGAGAAGCAGACTCCCCACTGAGTAGGGAGCCCGATGAGGGGCTTGATCCCAGGACCCTGGAATCATGCCCTGAGCCGAAGGCAGACGCTTAACCAACTGAGCCACCCAGACGCCCTGCCTATTAACTTTAATAATTTAAGTCAAATGAAATAATTTCAGTTCCTTAGTTGTATTAGCTACGTTTCAAGTGTCCCACAACCGCATGTGGCTACCATATTGGACAGTGAAGTTACAGAATGTTTCCATCATTGCAGAAAGTTCTGTTGAGCAGTGCCGGCAGACTAGTCCATGCTCACAGCATCTAAGCTACCTCTCTAGGCAGGTTAGGAAGTGTGGGGGCAATATAAATGGGTCTAAGATATAGTCACTGCGCTCATGGATCCCAGAATCTAGCAGGGTTTAAAATTCTTAAATGAGTGTCTCCCTACAAAGGAGGTCTAGTTCTCTGGCATCAGACCTGGGGTCAAGCCCCCGCTTTCTCCCTTGCCCACAGTAAAGAGGTAAGAGAGGAATTAATACTCTGGGCATTAGGACTTACTTCATGGGACTGTGAGAATTAAATGAGAGACTCCACAGGGGCATCGCTTCATGCATACAGTTGGTGCTCAAATGCTAACTGCCATCCCTTACTACTTTATTGCCTGAAGCCTAACTTTTCCATAACTGACTTGAGGATTCTTAGCCTTTTCTTCCACATGTACATAGCATAATCTTTTTCTGATTATAAAAGTAATACCTAACATTTTTACAATGAGCCTTTCATGCAGATATGAAGCATAAACTTCATGGCTTATAGATAGATAACCTAGTTTTCATGTAGTTCTTTCTAGATATTCACAGCTGGACTCAAACTGTACATAATTTTCTTTTTTTAAAATTTATTTTTATTTTTTATTTTATTTTTTTAAAGATTTTATTTATTTGAGAGAGAGAGAATGAGAGCTAGAGAGCACGAGAGGGAAGAGGGTCAGAGGGAGAAGCAGACTCCCTGCTGAGCAGGGAGCCCAATGTGGGACTCGATCCCGGGACTCCAGGACCATGACCTGAGCCGAAGGCAGTCGCTTAACCAACTGAGCCACCCAGGCGCCCCTGTACATAATTTTCTATAAAACTCTTTATTTTTAAAATTTCCTTTGCCATTTAAACATGTTGAATACTTAGTGGGTGTTTTATATCGTAGATCACAGAGGTACATTAGATTGTGTAGCCATATCTGTTATTAAGTAAAAATGGTATTGAGAAATTACTATGTGCCAGACACCAGACTAAATACTTTACATGCACAGAACCTCATGAAGAAGACATTTTATTCCCATGTAAAATAAGAAAACTTGGACACAGTGTAGCTAATAGCCCAAGGTCACCAGCTTCTAAGAATACTGTTTCTAGTTTTATTAAAAATTGCCATAAGCATCTTGCTAAATAAATCCTTGCATATGTCCTCATTAATTTAATTAGAATAAGCTCCTAGTGAAACAAAGGGTAGGCATTGTCTTGGAGTCTTCTGACACATATTGCCCAATTGTCCTTGGGAAAGATTAGAGCTACCACTGGGCAGTGTGTTCCTTTGGATGGTACTTCAGTATTTGCGTGCTGGGCACTGTCCTTGGTGCTGAGGGTGTGGTAGCAAATGATAGGCAACCCTGCTCCTAACACTATGGTCTCCTGGGGGTAGTGGTAATATAGTGGATGATGACAAGTGCTAAGAAAAACATAAGGCTGAGGGAGGCATGATATGAGAGTGTTACTCTATATTGGGTGGTGAAGGGGGTCTCTTCTAAAATGACAGTAGAACAGAAACCTGAAGCTTTGCCCATTTCCCCATTTCCCAAGTATTACCACAGAGTTCAGCTAGTGAAATAAGGGGATTTCATTCTCCTGTCCCTCTGGTTATTTATTAGGCATCTAAGATGTTCTAAAATATTTTATTCATTTGACAGAGAGAGAGAGCATGCACGCACACAAGTAGGCAGAGGGGCAGGCAGAAGGAGAGGGAGAAGCAGGTTCCCTGATGAGCAGGGAGCCCAATGTGGGGCTTGATCCCTGGACCCTGGGATCATGACCTGAGCCAAAGGCAGATGCTTAACAGACTGAGTCACCCAGGTGCCCCATATCTAGTATGTTCTAGATGCTAAAAGAACAAAGCATGCACTCAGTGGACTAGAGAGATTTAGGGTTTAGCCTTTGCTCTCAAGAAATACCTGTGACATCGGAGACCTCAGTTTCCCCATTTTCAAGATGGGGATGATACTGATCTCATAGGCTTATTCAGGCCTCTGAGTTGGCACAGAGACAAATTAGTTGCTAAGTTCATCAAACTAATAGAAGAGCTTATCTTTACCAATGAGGCTGGTGTTTGAGTGGGAAGTTGGCCCACAGAAAGGAGCCAACTGGAATTCCAGTTAACTGATACATCTCTGAAGGCAAAGATGATGTCTTTGATGAGCTTTGGCTAAGGTTTTTAGAGAAGTAAATATAGTATCTACTTAAAAGGCATGTATACAGGGGCGCCTGGGTGGCTCAGTCATTAAGCGTCTGCCTTCGGCTCAGGTCATGATCCCAGGGTCCTGGGATCGAGCCCCGCATCGGGCTCCCTGCTCGGCGGGAAGCCTGCTTCTCCCTTTCCCTCTCCCTCTCCCCCTGCTTGTGTTCCCTCTCTTGCTGTCTCTCTCTCTCTCTCTCTCTGTCAAATAAATAAATAAAATCTTAAAAAAAAAAAGGCAGGTATACAATGCACTATCATCCTTAAGGTTATCCTTCTAGAAAGCCTTATGCTCAATAATGCTGCCCTTCCTTGCCTAAGATGTTGGGGAACATCTAGTCTTTAGGAAGGTATAAGTGTTAGAGTATTTGAGTCTTGTTTTCATTCTCATTCCTGATGCTTACTTAACTGTGCCGCATGTTTTCTCTGCTCCTCCTGTGTAATGAGCAGATGGAATAAGACCTAAGAGCTAATCAGATTCAAGGAATCTCTGCCTCCTAAAAATATTGGCTCAAGTGAGGGGCAACACCTACAAGATTTAGAGAAATGGCCACCATTTAGTGGGTGTGTAGTACGTGTCAAACATTGTGCTTGGTGGACCGTGTGCGGTCTTTTGTGTCTTTACTTGAGCCTGCAAAGTAGGTGGTGATATCTGTTTTACAGATGAGGAAGCTGAGGCTCAGAATGCATTAAAAAATTGCTTGAGGTGCCATGTTAAATCCAGGTTGGCACCTGGGACAGGCTCCCTTGAGCCTAAGCAAGCTGCACATTTGGTGGCTTTTCCAGATGTCCTGGTTTAAAGGCTGGAAGATCACCAGGAAGGAAGGAAACATGGTGGGCATGACACTGCTAGAAGCACTGGACTCCATCATGCCCCCTGCCCGCCCTACGGACAAGCCCCTGCGGCTGCCTCTGCAGGATGTATACAAGATTGGGGGTGAGCATGTGCTATGTGGGGGTGGTTAGGGTCAGGGGCTCACTGAAGGCTGCCCGCTGACCACTCTGTTTGCTCTGTCCCCCCAGGCATCGGCACCGTGCCTGTGGGCCGGGTGGAAACAGGCTTCCTCAAGCCAAGCATGGTGGTGACCTTTGCCCCCTGCAACATCACCGCAGAGGTCAAGTCTGTAGAGATGCACCACGAAGCCCTGGCTGAGGCCCTGCCTGGAGACAATGTGGGCTTCAATGTGAAGAATGTGTCGGTGAAGGACATCAGGAGGGGCTACGTGGCGGGAGACAGCAAGAATGACCCGCCCTTAGAAGTGGCAAGCTTCGTCTCCCAGGTGAGGAGGCCCATTTAAGGGAAGTCTTCTGAGACAGCCATACTGTCCTACAAGCAGAATGGTTCACTGGGTCATTCAGGAAGTGGGCACTGAGCATATGCTCTATGCTGGGCTCTTGACCAGCAGTGTAGGTAGAGTCAGACTGTCCGGGTTAGAATCCTGACTGTACCTTATTTGCTACTTTGCCCTTGAACAAAACAATGCAGTTCAATGGTCTTCTTAGTTTCCACAGTATGGTCTTAAAGCAGTTGTTTTCAAACCCGGTGGATTAGAATCACCTGGGAAGCATTTCAAAAATGCAGATTCCTGGGGCACCTGGGTGGCTCAGATGGTTAAGCCTCTGCCTTCAGCTCAGGTCATGATCCCAGGGTCCTGGGATCGAGTCCCACACCCGGCTCCCTGCTCAGCAGAGAGCCTGCTTCTCCCTCTCCCTCTGCACCTCCCCCTGCTCATGCTCTCTCTCTCTCTCACTCTCTCTCTCTGTCTCAAATGAATAAATAAAAAAAAAATCTTAGAAAAAAATGCAGATTTCTAACATTTTTCCCAGTGGTTCTGCGGAACGATTCAGTAGACATGGGTGGAAGCTGGGAATCTGTATGTTAGAGCTCTCAGGTGTTTCTTCAGCCCAGAGTTAGAATGTGGAGGCTGTTCTGAATGCAACGTCTGGCACATTCTTACTTCTGCAGGTGGAGGCTTGCACTACCTCGCAGTGAGCTTGGGAGCATTACACGAGGTGATGATATGTAAAACAGCTGACCTGGGGCCAACAGGTCATCTAACAAGTTAGTTAGCTGCTATTGTAATGCATTTTTCTAAGTGGCAGGGAAAAGTAGTACATAAATAACATGTATGTGTGTAGGTTTTAGTATCACTCATCCCTAGCTCTGCCACTTCCCTGCTATTTCATCATGGGTAAATTATCCAGGCTCTCTGCTATGAAAATGAAATTGGAATGCATGAGATATGCTTAGCACAGAACTTGGTATACTCTATAAATGTTCAAATGCTCACTATAATTTAAAGTGTGTCCAAGGTGGGATGCCTGGGTGGCTCAGTCGGTTGAGCATCTGCCTTCAGCTCAGGTCATGATCCCAGGGTCCTGGGATTAAGTCCCGAGTCAGGCTCCCTGCTCAGCAAGGAGCCTGATTCTCCCTCTGCCTGCCACTTCCCCTGCTTATGCGCTCTCTCTCTCTCTCTCTCTGACAAATAAATAAGATATAAGTAAATAAGTAAGTAAGTGTGTCCAAGGTGCTTGACCCCTTAGTTGGTTAGGGCTACCTCCTCTGGAATCCTCCAGGCCTCTAGGCTAATGCCTTCCCCCGCTCCCATCCCACCCTGGGTTCCAGGTAATCATTCTCAACCACCCTGGCAGCATTGCCACTGGCTACTCACCAGTCCTGGACTGCCACACGGCCCACATTGCCTGCAAGTTTGCAGACCTCAGGGAGAAGATTGACCGGCGCTCAGGCAAGAAGCTGGAAGACAATCCCAAAGCCCTGAAGTCTGGGGACTCAGCCATCATTCAGATGATTCCACGAAAGCCCCTGTGTGTGGAAAGCTTCTCAGAGTACCCGCCCCTCGGTAAGTCCCGATAGCACTTGGCTCCTGGAGCTGCCCCTTCCTCCTCCTGGCTCCAGGGAGCCAGTGTTCCAACGGGTCACACCCAAACCAGATTGCAGAACCTGGTCAGAAGGACTGGAGTTCCAGGTTAGAAGGGCCCCCCAAAAGGAAAGTAGCTTGCCTAGTGTCACACAGCAAGGCAGGGCCATTTTAGAGCCTTGTTACTCAAAGTGTGGTCCATGGACCAGCAGCATGGGCATCCCCTGGGAAGTGGTTAGAAGTGGAGAACCTCAGGCTCCATCCAGACCTGCTGAACTCAAATCTTCAGTTTAACAAGATCCACAGGTAATCGGGATGCACATCAATTTGAGAAACCCTGATTTAGAGGAGGTGAATAAACAGAGATTAGCAGGGATTTTCTTTTTCCTTCTTATTCTTCAGTGCAGTGGTTTTCAAACCTGGTGGATAATCAGAACCACTGATGGACCCTATTAAACCCAGAGGCTCAGACCCTGATAGATTCACCTGATCAAGGCTGCAGCCTAGGAGTCTGTTTCTTAGATTTCCCCAAGTATATTCTGCGTGGCTAGGTTTGAACAATTAACCTAGAAGTTCTGACCTCAAATATAGGGAGTAGGCATTTTTATATAGTGCTTGCTCTGTGCTAGATGATAGATATTTATAAACAAACAGGTTCTTGCCCTCAGTGCCTCCCAGTTAATGGGGAGGAGGGTGAATTTCAAAAGGCTAGTTTTATTTATTTTTTATTGTTATGTTAATCACCATACATTACATCTTTAGTTTTTGATGTAGTGTTCCATGATTCATTGTTTGTGTATAACACCCAGTGCTCCATTCCTCCATTCAGTACGTGCCCTCTTTAATACCCATCACCAGGCTAACCCATCCCCCCACCTTCAAAAGGCTAATTTTAGAGGTGGGCTCCAGATGTTGCCACATGAATCTTGCAAAGCTGGTTTAGTTCTTTCTACCTCTGCCAAAAATACTGTGAGTTTGAAGCCAGATGCCAAAGCCTTGCCCTCCACAATTTGAAGTCAGAGGAGCATTCAAGAGCCCCCTGGAGAAGCAATTGCCGGATGCACAGTTGAATGTAAATGAGATCTATCCTACGGGTTGTTGTAATGGGCACAGAGAAGGTGCTAATTGCTTGGAGGCTGGGAGCATTAGTATGTATGGTAGGGTGGTGGATGCACCAAAAACAAAGTTTTCCCTGTGACCTTTACTTATGGAAGTAGGACAGTCCAGCGGCTAAGAATATAAGTGCTGGTGTGAGACTTTCTGGGTTTTCAACCATCACAGCAAAGTGACCTTCTACTTCTTTGCCCCAGTTTCCCCAACTGTAAAATAGAGTGAGATCTACTTTGGGTTGTTGAGATAATTAAATGCACTCCTATGTATAATTCAGACTATCACTTATTTGACCTCCTGTGCCAGTGTCCTATAGCTTGTGCCCTGTGGTACCATTCTCCACTTGTTTCTTCATGTCCTGTGTCCTAGGTCGCTTCGCTGTGCGTGACATGAGGCAGACGGTGGCTGTTGGGGTCATCAAGGCTGTGGAGAAAAAAACGACTGGTGGCAAAGTCACCAAGTCGGCCATGAAAGCGGCCAGGAAGTGAGTGGTGACAGCTACTCTAGGACTTTCTGGGAGAGGCGCAGTCCAGGAGGAGCCACAGCTGGAAAAGAATGGCTCAAGGAGAAGTCTTAGACTTACTCTTCTCTTGCCTGAATGGTCTTAAATCCGCCCCTGCTAATGCACTTTTCTTTTTGCTGATGAGTCTGAGGCATGGGAATAAAGCACAGCAAGTCTTTTTGCCTCTGCCTCTACTGACCTTGATGTTGCAAGCAAGGAGGAAGCAGGTGGGGTGCTCAGTCTAATTCTACCCCTCACCTTCCTTCTGCCTGACTGGTGCAAGAACCAGAGAGCTAGGGTCACAGGGAGGAAAATGTGTAAAGGGGAAAGTGTAGGGCAGCTTTTGGCCCAGGCCAAGTTCATCAGTTCCTAGAACAGGACTCTGGTGTTTTAAAATGCCTGACTTAAATAGTGTCTATAAAAGTTACTGAATCTTCTGTGTGCCTTGTTCATCTGTAAAATGGGAAGATAATAGTATCTGCCTCCACTGGGATGTTGAAGTTTGAGTGAGCTGGTACCTGCTGGGCATGGTAATCAGCTACTCTCATTCACATGGTGGGGGCACTGGAGGCAAGTGAGCCCTATTAAGGGGACGCTCTGTTGGAAAAAACTTGAGGAGAAGGGGATGAGCCTGAGGTTTGTAGGATAAGCTGTTTTATATTTCCTAGGTACATGTTTCCCTCAGGTTACTTTTTAAACTTCAGTTTGACAATTTGAGTCACAAAGTTGCAAGAGGCAATTTCACCCAGATTCCCCAAATCTTATTTACCATTTTTTACCTGAATTATTTGAGAGTAAGCTGCAGACATGGTGGCCCTTTACAATGAATAGTGTAAGTCCAAGAATATTCTCTGATAAAATCAAGGTCAAGTAATCAGAATGAGGACATTAAATTAACATGGGTACACTTCTGAAATCTGCAGACCTGATTCAGATTTTGCCAATTATTCCAAAAACATGCTTTATAGCAAAAGAAAATCCAGGATCATGTGTTGCATTCAGCAGTCTTGTCTCTTTATTGCAAGTTTTGGAGCAGCTCCTCCCTTGGCTCTGTTCCTCCCAGAGGTTTGGTTGAGACATCTGCTCTGGGCTAGCTAGTGGCTGCCTGATGGAGGAAGCTCAGAGGTGCGGGTTGGGAGGAAGGGGTGTCTCTTTGCTCTCCTCCATCAGCCCAGCTTTCCAGAAGTCCCTTGCATCCCTACTAGATGAAACCAGGAAAGCCCTGGGGCTTTTAACTCCCCTGTAGCAGCAGGAGAAGGGAATTACGGCTTGTCTCCTTTTCCACCCAAGCCCTCTGCCCATTTATTCCTGTTAAAGAAACGGCAGATTCAAGACCAAGTTCTGCCTGGGATGTGGATCCTGGCAGCCCCTCGGGTCCTGCTGCTGAGGATTAGTGTAAACCAGGAAGCCCTCTTCTTGTTTGCGATTGGAGCCTGTCAGAGACTAATCTGCAAGCCTTTTTGTGCATGCAGGATGACTCTGTTGATATACACCATGTCTAACACTTTTTTTTTTTTTTGCGGGGGGGGTAAAGGGTTGCTTGGATACAGTGGGTTTATATTAAGAATAACCCCTTATTGCGAGCTCAACTGTGTGCTCTACACAATTACCTCGTTTAATTTTCACAACGATCTCCTATGATATCGGTACCCATTTTAAAGCTGAGGAAAACTGAGGCTGAAAGAGGTCTAATTAGTAACCCGCTGTGGGTCGCGTGTCTATCAGCTAGCCAAGGCAGGAGCATACTGTCTCCACAGCTCAGGACTCTTAAGTCATCACTGTTCTAACTGTATAAATTCCATTTGTTTACATTGTCACCGAGTAAATTATATACACTACAGTTTGCATAACTGATTTCACGTAGTCCTGGAAGCCACCAGGTCCGGAGACTGTGGGAGGGAAGAGCGCCCACAGAGACCGGAAGTTCAAGGAAAAGCAGGTTCAGGGAGCTTTAAAAGCCAATTTCGGAACCCCGGGTTCCCGGTGGCGGGAGAGCGCGGCTCGCACTGGTCGGCGGTGCCCACCAGGCCGAGCCCCGCGCTACGCCGCGCCGCCCCCGCCCCTTTTCCTCTGCCGCAGCTCTCTGGGTATCCTGCGGAAAGAGCCCGCCTCCCGACCCATAAGGCCCTGGGCCGGAAGCTTCACTTTCTCTTCCTGTTCTCCACCATGGCGGTGAGTAGCGGAGGCCCGGGCTTGCTTCCCTTCATCCGCCTTCATCCACGGCGGGCCGAGGCCGCGGGAGCTGTCTCGTCCACGGCCCGAGAAGAGGGGAGCCCTCAAGGCTGGCCCTGCCGAAACTGGCAGAGCCATGCGGGCCGAGAGCGCAGAGCTGAACCTTGTCGCCTCCCCTCCCGCCCTCTTAGGAGATGGCTCGGGGCAGCCACTGGGAGGGCTCAAAATCGCGACCTGTAGGCTGCAGGGAGGGCGAGTGGAGCGAACGGAGGGGCTGGCGCACGGTGTCCGGATCTGTTACCCGTCCCGGGGACTTGAGACTTGCCGGGGGCTAGGGAGCTTCAGCCTGTTCCTCCGCTTGGGGGAAGGCGCTAGCCTTCTGTCGCGGCCACCCGGCTCCTTCGGAATGGAATGGGGGACGTCGCACAACCACGTGATTACCGTTTCCCCAGCAGTTTAAATTGTTTTCTCCCCAGTCGGCTTTATAGTGCGGACGCGCTCCGACACCTTACACGCTGAGCCCCTTGGGGTTCGTCCTCTGCCTGTAACTTTAACTCCCGATACCTGTTCTCAGTTTCTGATCGCCCATTCGGTGTGTGCATGGAGGAAACCAGATCCCGAGCTGTCTTCTGCCTTGGTGCCTCCCACACAAACGCCGTGATACTTTTTAAACCCTTTAGGGCTTTCGTTAGGAGCCAGGATGAGCAGAAATAGGTATGCTGTGTATACAAACGCTGGACTCGGGGCTGTGGCGGGGTTGTGTGTTGACTGCTGCCCTTACCTTGTTGCAGCAGGATCAAGGGGAGAAGGAGAACCCTATGCGGGAACTTCGCATCCGCAAGCTTTGCCTCAACATCTGTGTGGGGGAGAGTGGAGACAGACTGACCCGGGCGGCCAAGGTGCTGGAGCAGCTCACAGGCCAGACGCCCGTGTTCTCCAAAGGTGAGTGGTGGTAGTCGCGGGAGAGGACCGGCGGCTGCGTATGCCTGCATTTTTCCTAATTTGCCTGGCGCCTAGCCTGTTCAGTGCCCGTTTTGAAAGTGACAGTTGATGTCCCTTAAAAGCATTACTCCCTGAGCTACCCAAGAAGTATCTTCCTTTCAGGATTGGGTTTGGTATAGGAATACCGGGGTTTTTTTGTTTTTTTTTTTAAGTTAGCAGAAATTAAGCTAGGACTAGTCCCAAGTAGAGATTTTCCGAGGAAAGTTTGAAATGTTGGGAATGCAGTAAATGGTATTTGGCTTGATTCACATTTGGAATTTATAGGCTCCGTTAAGAACAGAGCTGTGTGCCTAGACCACCTGGGTTGAAGGATCTGAATCCTGGTTCCATTGTTTGCTAGTCTGACCTCGGCCGTTCTGGGTCTCAGCTTCGTTCGTTATTTACCTAAAGAGGATGATGATAAGATTGTGAAGGATCAAATGGGTTCTATGAAGTGCCTGCTATATACCAAACTCAGCGTAGACGTTACCATTGTTTTGTTGCTTTTTGTTTGTTTTTGAAGTTCCATTGCTTTAGGATAGTGGAATATGGCAAGTTCTTGGGTTCAGATCCTGCCTTTTATTACCAACTGTGATTTGGGACAAGTTAACTTCCCAGAACTTCATCTGTAATAGAATAACATTACAATAACGCTTTAGAGAATCTTAGCTATTTTCAATAATGTTTTCTTTAGAACACAGTGATCCTGTTTCTTTCTAGTGGCCTGTTCCGGCTGTGAACTTGGCCCATCCTTAGACATTATGACTTCGAGCACTTTTTTTTTTTTAAGATTTTATTTATTTGACAGCACAAGCAGGGGGAATGCAGGGAGAGGGAGAAGCAGTCCCCCTGCTGAGCAGGGAGCCTGATGCAGGGCTCCAGGGCTCAATCCCAGGACCCTGAGATCATGACCTGAGCCAAAGGCGGACGCTTAACCGACTAAGCCACCCAAGCGTCCCACTCAAGCTCTTAATTGCTTAAGTATGACTGAGGACTTGGAAGTTGAAAAATATGTTTTTTGTGTTATGGATGAAACCAGATGTAGGTGACACTGGTTAGAACGCCACCCCTTGGGATGTGGGTAGATATTTCATGTCTCTTAAGAGTTACGGAGATGATCTGGGTAAGAGGTGAGTGCAGTGGGAGTGTGATGCCTGACTACTTGTTTCCCCCTGCCTGCAGCTAGATACACGGTTAGATCCTTTGGCATCAGGAGAAATGAAAAGATTGCTGTCCACTGCACAGTCCGTGGGGCCAAGGCAGAAGAAATCCTGGAAAAAGGTCTAAAGGTGAGGCTGATCCCCTCATGGAATATTAATAAAGAATGCCAACTTAACACAAGTAGATAATAACAGTGGTGGTGGTTACACGTCATGTACTATCTTTGGTGCCTTGGCTTTTTAATTTTTATTTTATTATTATTTTTTAACCTCTAAAGGGCGTTTCCTGCACTCAGCAAGGTTTAAACCATTCTTAATGATTTCTCTGGGTTCTTCCATGTCTTTTAAATGTTGGGAAAATTCTATGAAATTCATCGTTGGGATGTGATTTGGTGTTGTGGGGAAATGATGAGATTTTGTTCAGGATCAAATTACATTGAATTGCATCTCTGGGGTGCTGAGTGTTGAGGACTAAGCTAGGGATTTGTGGGGGGATTTGAGTTGACAAGGAGTGTGATTTTGCTCCATTTTTCTCTTTAGGTGCGAGAGTATGAGTTAAGAAAAAATAACTTCTCTGATACTGGAAACTTTGGCTTTGGGATCCAGGAGCACATTGATCTGGGGATCAAATATGACCCTAGCATTGGTATCTACGGCCTGGACTTCTATGTGGTATGAATATTCAGTCTTTTCTACTCTTGGTATGTGAGGAGAGTGGAATCTGCTACTCCTTTATTTTGTGTGTGCTATCTTGATGTTCAGGTGTTGGATTAAAGCTTTGTTGTCTGCCTTTGTGTTTTGCCCCTTGGGAAGATGTGCCTCGTTTGTGGCAGGGGTCAGGATACAGCACTGAACTAGATGGACAAGATCCTGCTATTGCGAACCTTATAGTCTAGGATCTAGCAAGCGCCAACATGGCTTAGAGGTGGAAAAAGGAACTCTTCTACCCACTGAATTGAAAGTTTGAGAGAGTTACGGTGCTGTATTTGGTGTGTGGGTTGGCCAGGCTGAGGCCGCTCTTTTCCCAGCTCCTTCCCTTAGACCTTGGGGATAGAGTGGCTTCCATCCAAAGGACATAGATGTGAGTTTGGTGATGTGGCTGTTTGCTCAGTCAGGATAGTAGGGATTTCAGTGTAGAAATGACCATTTGTGTTACTGCAATGTGTTTGTCCAACCATAAAACCACATAGCAAAAACTGGAAGTCCTGACTAGTGTGGAACCTGAGTCATGGCAGCACCCTCATTAGATTTGAGTATCCAAACACTAAGGAGAATTAGGTGCTCACAGGGAATTTGGGAACAGCAAGCCTTTAAGAAGCACTTTTGAACTGAAGCAGAAGAGAAGAATGACTATTTCTTTGTGCTTCTCAGAATCTTAAGTTTAATATGCACACATTATAGTAAGATTTTTTTAACGTTACTTTAAAAATGCACTTTGGAGACTGGGGAGCAGTGAGGGAGAATCCTCAGCTACCATTGGAAGTTGGGCAGGGAAGGGGGGAGGTACTGTAAGTTCCAGCCTCCAGAGCAGACCTATAGTGTGGTCTGTTGTCCAGGATGCTGCTAACTGGTTTATCAGACCCTGAGATCATGGGTCTCTTGCTCTGGAAATCAGTGGGCCACCACATGACTCTTGAAGATCAATCTCCATTGTGTGAGTCTTGTCCGTCTACTCTTGACTTTGAGCTGGCTAGGTGACTGTCGGTTATTCCTGGGACAGGTGCTGGGTAGGCCAGGTTTCAGCATCGCAGACAAGAAACGCAGGACAGGCTGCATTGGGGCCAAACACAGAATCAGCAAAGAGGAGGCCATGCGCTGGTTCCAGCAGAAGGTAAAGCTGATTTATCTCAGGTGACCTGGTGGAATGTGGTGTTGGTGAATGGAGTTGGGATTTGGGGGTGCAAAATCCCGCACCATTTGGTGGGTAGTTTCTTTAAAGATAGAATATTTGGGCACCTTGGCAAATGTGGGTTTCCAGGGTTGGTGGTTTGAACACCCAGAGTCAGGCTTTCTCCCTACCCCCATACATGCAGGTAGAGGAAGGGGAGGATTATGGCTTTAATAGGAGCCCCCTTTTCTCAGGGTATAGTGCAATTCAGCACAGTGTAGCAGTTAAAACTGGCCAGTTTCCTGTTTAGTCCAGAGGGGATGTGGGGTTCAGAGCTGAATTCACGCATCAGATGTGAATTCTCAAACGTTAGCCGTTGCTGCCGTCTTTGCTATTGCCTCCTGTTGTGAAAAAATAAAATCTCTTCTCTTTCAGTATGATGGGATCATCCTTCCTGGCAAATAAATTCCCGTTTCTATCCAAAAGGCCAATAAAAACTTTTCAGTGAAATGTATATTACTGTTGTGTGTTCTGTGAAAGGAGCCTGGCCATATTCAAGTCCCTGGACCTCAAGCCACTTAAAGCTTCGATGGGAATAGCTGGTAACGACCTTGTCGTCCTCTGGATGCCAGTGTTTCCTGACAGATTGAAGCCTGAGCTTTGCAGCATTTCCTGTGCTCCCCACACCCCTGTGGTTAGGCTGTGATGGTGCAGTAGTCACATGGAAGTTAATTTTAGAGGGGAGGGTATGATTGGGCCTGGGGTTTGAATACAGAGCTTTGGTTAAAGGTGAAGATGGGGTGCAGTGTTCCCATGTTCCAGGAGGCTCCCCTCTATTCACTAATTCTAGAGATTATACCAGCACTCATGTCTGAGGAAGGGAGTCACAGGTTTTGGTGTGTCATGTTTGCGATTAAATTTTGGTTTAACTGTTCAGACTCTGTTTTCCTTTAAAATGAGAATGTATAGGGTTGTTGAGGCAATATAAGCCTAGAAGAGAATGGTCTTTGAGGCAAATTGCCTGGATTTGATTCCCTGTCCTGCTTTTTATCTGCTATGTTACCTTAAGTAAGTTAATCTGCCTCAGTTTCTTTTCTGTATTATGGAGGCAAGTGATAGCCCTCAGAAAGTTAATACTTAACAGAATATTTAGACTTGTACCAGGCACATAGTGCTCAAAGGGGGTTAATTTTGTATTTTGGTACATAAGAAATGTTACCCTCTTCCTTTGGTGTGAAAGTAGAACTTTCTTGCCTATTCCTTGTCACTGAACCACTGACATTCAAAAGCCACCGTTTCTCTGGCCATTAGACACAGTAGTTGGCCGATGGTTAATAGTTTTCAGTATAGAGTTTATATTTGAGCACATGTTAATTCAGTTCAATAATTTACCCACTTGTGACTAATGAGTTCAGTTTTTCTTGGGCCACCTTTTCACTGCCATTAAATGGTTCTCTAATTTGTTAGCTGCCTTTGTAGTTATTTTAAAACCCAGAAATCTCTTTGGTGTGCCTTCATTATTATGGAAATATGACATTTTTGTCTTCCTGATAATAAAGTCTTACCTAGTGAGATCAGGTACAGTTGGTTAAAGGGGAGAATCCTGGAATGTATTACCATGTACTTTTTGTTTCACTTAAAATATTAGCATGCATTCACTTTCCAGTCTGTAGGGCCAGGACTATCACGTTATAAACAGGAAAACTTGTGAAGGAGTGATTCTTGTTCAGCTTCATTTGGGGTGGGGGGGGGTTGACTTCTCTTAACTTCCATAATTGGAAGTAACAACTACAACTGGAATAGACAACATGAGAACAAATTGTTGGTGAAAATAATTTGGGTTGGGTGCTAGCTGCTGTGGGAAGTCAGTATATTGTAGAGAGGAGACAGCATGCTCATTTTGTTTAAAGCATTTCAGAAATACGAAGTGTAGAAAGTGAAGGGCCCTCAAATACAATCACTGGCCTTGTGTACTTTACTGTTAGCCATTTGCTGTTACCTGTATGTTTTTATGTTTGTGTTCCTATTTAATTTTAACAATATAAACCTGCCTACCTTTCATTTGGTTCTGCCATGTCATGTATTCAGTTGGGTTGACTCCCCATTTTTAAAAGTAAACTGCCTGAGCTGTTGGCGTGGTAGGAAAAGGACTCTTGGGAGTTCGGTGATCTGACTGGATTTTAGTCCTACCTCTCAGATAGTCTGGGTGAGTTCTGAAACATGTTGGGGCCTAGAGCAAATGGGGAGGCTTCCCTAACCAGATTAGTGGTCAGGGCCAGGAAAGCTTGCGTCCTGCCCTGGTTAGAAGCATGGGTTCCGAACATGTCAACGCTGGTGTCTAAAGTACATTTGTTTTGAGTTAACATCCATTCACTTGCTACAAAGTGGATATAGTTACCTGGGGGTTTGTTAATACTCTTGGGCCTCAACCTCAGATCTACTGACTTAGAATCTGCCTTTTAACGAGATCCATAGGTGGTTTGTGTATACACACTAAAGCCTAGAAACTACCCACATACTAATGCCAAAACGGGGTGGGGAAGACCCAATACCTAAGGAGATTTCTTTAATAAATTTAGCTTGTGAAGTTCTTGCTGTGTGGTGGTTTTTCTCATCACTTCAGCTGCTATCCATGAAAACTTAGATCAATGTTAGGTCACCCCCTGCCCCCATGTCACACTGGTTGTCTTCAGAATAAGGTAGTGTTCCAGCAGGCATCTGTCTATATTCCAATACCAGGCCCAGAAATACTAGATGCTACTTTGCTGAGTGAATGTTCTAGTTCCACAACTATCATCTACAACAGAGTTCTCAGTCTGGGGCAATAAGCTATCCCCCACCTGGGGTATTTGAAAATTTGTGTGGATGGCCCTTCAATTACCACTGTAACTAGGGCTGCTATTTGTATTAGTGCCTATAGATCAGGAGTGTCAAACATTCTACAATTCAGGATGACAGAAGTAGTGAGTTGCTATGTAGATGGGTACAGGATGGTCACTTATACATGAGCTTGAGCAGGTAACGTGATGGGGCCAGCCAGCTGTGCAGAGGCTTTGGAGGTACCAGTCTGATTGAGAAGCAGTAAGGAGACTATAACTAGAGAGCAAGGGTGGAAGTCCGGAGTGGATCAGATCAGGCTAGTGAGAGCCACATCAACCCACCATTTGAGGCCACAACCTACCATTTCTGTTGCTGCAGTTAGGATTTTTAAAGGAAATTGGGGCAGAAATATGGAAACCACTTAGGTTGTACCAGAGTGCTTGGCATTTTCATCCATGTAGGATTGGCAAAGGCGAGAGATCAGAATCCAGATAAGAGTAGTCTAGGGTTCTTTTTAAAGATGGGATCAAATTTCTTCAGAATAGTGTGTGTACATGGATATGTTTCTATTTTGAGCCGGTTGGTAGGAAATACCAATCCACAGGACTGTGTTTAAGCCAAATAACTTAGAAATACATGATGATCCCAGGACTAAGGACAGTAGGTGCTCTTCCTCTATTGGAAACACTAGCAAACAGGGCTAACGTTCCCTTCTAGGCTTTTTTTTTTTTTTTTTTTAATAATTGAGAAACTGTGTAATTTTAGTTTGTGCTTTTATGCATATTTTCATGTCATTTTGGTGGCTTTATAATATGCCATCTTTTAGATGTATAGGTTATATTGCCTTATCTATATAGCCGGCACTAAATATCAGGAGTGTTAGTTCGGTAGGACTGCCCCATGCCCCCTACAGGCTCTCTTGTTTTGGCCTTCTGTGTAGTGTCTGTGAGGTCCTTGCATAGTATCTTCAAGTTATCTGATGGTGTGGTGTAGTTGAAAGAACACTAAGCTGGAGAGACGTCATCTGTGTTGTTTTCTGCTCTGCTGCTCCTGTTAGCATCGTGACCCAAAGACAAGTAACAAGGCAAATTGCAAGCCCTCTGGCCCTCTAGAGCGGACTGACCTGCTAGATTTTGTCTATGACTTTTTATCTTCTGATTTCATGCTTTTGCCTTTTTGTGCAATTTAACCACCTGCTAGTTCCAATCTGTTAAACTCCACATGTAGGTTGAGGTGCTCCGGCCAACTGGTGGGTAAAGACCTCAGTGAGTAGACTGCCAGTGGCTGAGTCCTAAAGGGTTAAGGCCCAGGCTTTCTAGGTGAGTGGCGAGGTCAGGGCCCAGGAACCACCCATAAATAGTTTAAGCTACCAGTCAGCAGGGACTTAACTGGTGCCTGGGGGTACAGAACCACTTGCAGAGCAGCTTGTTATGGAAACCACAGTGTGGTTGTCAGGGGGGAATCCATTGTAAGGCACCCTGGAGGGCACCACCAGGAGGACAGAACTTCACCCTGCTGGAGGTGCAGGAAGGCTTAGGAAACAGATGCAGAGGTTTGTTTTCATAAATCTGAATAACAATGGTGAATTGTGATTGTATCAGTTGAGGACGTTATATAACTTGATTTTAAGGTGTTATGTAATTATATTTATCACTTGATTTAATTTGCTTTTAGACAAATATGTCCACAGTTACCTGGTGTCTGAAAGTAGCTTGGAAGCCAAAGGCATTCAATAACTTCTAGCAGAAATGCTCTTGTTCTGGACTCCCCTCAGTTACCCTGCTGAATATACTTCTTCAATAGCAAGACTTTTAACCCTTTTAATACTATGGTGACTGCCTCTGAAAATGTTTTCCTACGGTGGATTTCAGTTTTTTGCTTTTAAAGATTTGTTCTTAATTTGTTCTTAAACATGGTGTATCATGGTGTATATGAGCACAGAATTTGATTTTAAGCATCTCAACTTTTTTTTTTTTTTAAGGTTTTTATTTATTAGAGGGAGCAAGCACAAGTGGATGGAGGGGCAGGGGGAGAAGCAGACTCCCCTTTGGGATCATGACCTGAGCCGAAGGCAGACGCTTAACCGACTGAGCCACCCAGGTGCCTCTAAGCATCTCAGGTATCATGCAGGTCTCTGACGGATAGCATAGGCTTCTTTCCCATGAAGAGCCCCACTAGCTGCCAACCGGCCCCTCTTCCAACTCTACTAATAGCAGATAGCTACACAATGGTTGTTGCACCCATTGTGGTCATCCAGGCAAACTCCAGGGGAGGAGTATGCTTTCTTGGATGTCAGGATTCTTTTCTGACAGGCACCTATGAATTCATTTCGTTTTCATGGCTCTGTGAGATGCTACAATGATTAGGACCCAGAGAAAGGCACAAGAGGAGGAAATGAATTGTCCAGTCACAGCAGTGATGATGGAGCCATTCTTCAAAGGCAGATTCCAGCCTCTCCAGACCTATCTTTTTGTACAGGTTTATAGCTCTTAAGTAATAAGGCTAAACCACACATCTTCCCCTTGAAATACGCATCCGTCAGTTTTTCCCTGAAATTCAGTTGACCAACCTACAAGATGCTTTTTACCATTGTAGCTTATATACCCAGGTCTCCAAAGAGCGTCAGCAATCAGAATTGGAGTTGGTCTTTACTTCTTAGCAGTTGACTCTAAGGGGCCAAACACCCAAGTAGCCACTGAATTATAATTAAAGAAAGACCGTTTTTGTCAAAATGGGAAGTGTGTGTATTTTGTAGCTGATGTGTAATGTCTCAGAAGACTGCATCTCACTGTTCCCAGTGTCTGACCTCTGAGAGCAGCTGGTTGCTCAGATTGGACACACAGAGCAGCACTGCCACCTGCTACGTGGGTGAGACCATGGCCAAGTCAGCCAGCTTCTCTGGGCATCAGGTCCCCCTGCTTGTGTTCCCTCTCCCGCTGTCTCTCTCTCTGTCAAATAAATAAATACATCTTAAAAAAATAAATAAATAAAATAGGTCAATAGCCGCCTTGCAGGGTTATTTTCAAGAACTAAAGGTAGTATATGTAAATCAGTTGACACATAGTAGGAGCTCTTGTCATAAGTAAATATTAGGCATTTATTGATCACGCATTGTATGTGTTTTCTGGTAGGCTTAACTGTAAGTTTTATTCTGTGGCTTGAGTGCTACTCTTTCCTGAGACAAAATAGATGAGGATGGGTGTTATTCCCTATAATGTTACTGAGTAAACTCAGATTCAGGGGGTTGTTTGCTGGACTCCCCTTCTTTCAAGAAGTCCCTAAAAATCTATGAAGAACTGGGCTTTGGAGAGCACCTGGCCGGCTCAGATGGTAGAGTTTGTGACTCTTGGTCCCAGGGCTGTGGGTTTGAGCCCCACATTAGATGAAGAGATTACTTAAAAAAGAAAAATTAAAAAAAAAAAACAGGCTTTGGGAGTGATAGCAACTTGGAGAGGGACCACTTATAGCTTCCTGTCTGCTCAGTTCAGGATTTCTTTCTCATTCAACATGTGCTTGAGTGCTTACCTATATAAAGCACATCCTTGAACCAAACAGATACAGTCTGCTGCTGAGTGGACAAAAAGTACATGTCCCTCCTCCTTCCCCCACTTTTCAGGTAGAAAAAAAAATCCACTGCCCTGTTATAAATAGCAAAATAGGATTCCTGCCCAATATAACGGTAGAGTGATATTAACTATGCTTTTCCAGATCATCCCTTCCTGCCTCCACAAAAATGAGGGGTTGGATTTGTTCCTCCTGAGGGCATTCCATACCGCACCCTAACCCCCAGTATTGAAAAGCACTGGATGAGTTGGGTCCTGGGGACAGGTTTGAATTCACAGAGCACAGTAGTCCACATGTGGTCTAGGGCCATCTGCTTCAGTTACCTGTTAAAAATGCAGATTCCTGAACTCAGAGACTTGAACTTAGTGGGGCTCAGAAATTCACATTCTTACTGCAAAGAAGGTTAAGGTTCATTATTCTCTCAACAGCAGTGGCTTGCAAAGTCTTTTTTTTAACCACAGTCCACATTAAAAACTAAATGTATTTTGTGTTACCACTGTACATATACTCACCATTGAAAAAAGTGGTTCAAGAAATGATACCCTTACTATAGGCCATGCATTTGCATTTTATAGTCTTATGTGTAATTTTTTCCTAATATTGGTTCTGACCCATTTAATCTGCAGTCTGAAAAATGTTGCTCTACAGTGTAGTCAATCATGTCTCAATAACAAAGGCAGAACTTCTTAGTTATAAAAGCCCTCGGAGGTCATCTGATCTAGTAGTCCCTAAGACCTAATCCTTGCCCGGTACTGGACTATTACAGGAAAATCACCTGAGACATTTATTTAAAATATAGAGTCTGGGCCCCAACCCCAGAAAGCTTAGAGAAGAACACAGCAGAGGGAGAAGCAGGCTCCCAAGGAGCAGGGAACCTGATGCGGGACCCGATCCCAGGCAGACGCCCAACCATCTGAGCGACCCAGGCGCCCTACACAGGAATCTGTTTTTAGCAAGCTTCCTAGATGATTTGTATGCACGGTAAAATTTGAAGATTCTAGGATACAACCCTTGTTTTCTGTCCCTCTAGAGTGGCAAAGGATTTGATTTGCCTGTCTCTGCTGTACAGAGGGCAGCAGAGTCAACTTGTATTGTTGTTGAGCATTCTCAACTTGTATATTACCTTCAGGTTACTTAGGAAATACTATTATTTGGGGTGCCTGGATGGCTCAGTCAGTTACGCGTATGCCTTTGGCTCAGGTCATGATCCCGGGGTCCTGGGATCGAGCCCCTTGTCAAGCTCCCTGCTCAGCGGGGAGTCTGCTTTTCCCTATGCTCATCCCTATCTCCCCTCCTCCACTCGTGCTTTCTTTTTAAGAAATAACTAAAATCTTTTTTTTAAAGGAAATACTATTATTCACCAGATGTTTTCTTTAAAAGTCCCAAAAGAACCTGTCGCTACTGAACTTAGAGGCTTGCATGTTTATTATAGAACTTTCTAGTGTGCTAAAATAAATCTGTCTAAAAAAATTTGTCCTGCTCAAGTCATTTGTTGAATAATTTTTTGAGTGCCCACTCTGTGCTCGGCATGTTGGAGGTTCTTAGGATACATCAGTGAACAAAGACAAAGACCCCTGCCTTCATGGAGCTTACATTCTAATGGAGAGAGGTGGACAATAAACAAGACATGAGTAAATTACAAAGTACATCATTAAGATGATATGTGCTGTGGAGGAAAGAAGGAATAGGGTAAGGGGTAGCGGAGGGCTGGTCATGGTAGGCTTCGCTGAGAAAGTGAGATTTGAGATGATTTGAGGGAGGCAAGAGTTGGCCAAATGGATCCGTGAGGAAGAGCTCTCCAGAGAGGGATCAGCTAGTGCAAAGGCCCTCAGGCAGCTGGAGGAGCATGCGGCACAGAGACCAGTATGGCTAGGCAGGGTGAGGGGATGAGGTCAGAGAGGTAAGGGGGCCAGGAGGAGCTGTTTATGTAGGGCTTTGTAGGCCATTACAAAGATCCTGTCCTTTACTAGAAATGAATCACTCTTCACAGAGTTTCTAGCAGAGGCGTCACATGATCTGACTTCCATTTAAAACTAACTCTGGGGGGCACCTGGATGGCTCTGTTGGTTGAGCGTCAGCCTTGGGCTCGGGTCATGATCCCAGGGTCCTGGGATCAAGTGCTGTGTCGGGCTCCTTGCTCAGCAGGGAGCCTGCTTCTCCCTCTGCCCCTCCCCCCTGCTTGTGCGCATTCTCTCTCTCTGTCAAATGGATAGATAAAAATCTTTAAAAAATATATAAATAAAAATAAAAATAACTCTGCTATGTTGAACTGGAATTTGGGGGGCAGGAAAACCTCTTAGAAAGTTTTTTTTTTTTTAAGATTTTTTATTTATTTATTTGAGAGAGAGAATGCAAGATAGCACGAGAGGGAAGAGGGTCAGAGGGAGAAGCAGACTCCCTGCCGAGCAGGGAGCCCGATGTGGGTCTCGATCCCGGGACTCCAGGATCAAGACCTGAGCCGAAGGCAGTCGCTAACCGACTGAGCCACCCAGGCACCCACCTCTTAGAAAGTCTTGTAGTAATCTAAGCAGTCGTGTTGGCTCTGGCAGGGTGGGAGCATTGGAGGTGGTAAGAAATGGTCAGGTAATGGTTATGTTTTCAAGGTAAACCATTAGGATGTCTTTGAATGAATGGCTGAGGAATGGGAGAGAGAGAAAAGTCAAGAATGACTAAATTTCTGGCCTAAGCATTAGGAAACACAGAGCTGCTGTTATTTCAGGTAAGGCAGTATGTAAAGCAGATTTGACAGAAAATTAGGAATTCCATTTGAACGTGTTTAAGATGGCTATTAATCATCTAAGGGGAGATGCTGAGTAGGCAGCCTGGAGTCTGGAGTTCGGACTACAGATATGTGTTTGGGAGTCTTCAACATAGAGCTACCCATATTTAAAATCTTGAGACTGGGTGGAATCATAAGAGTGAGCATGACGAAGAGGCCTGGGACTGAACCTCCCGTTATTACGGCATGAGGACAGCTGGGAAAAGAAAAGGAATTGGCAAAGGAGACCGAGGAGGAGAGACCGGGAAAGTAGGAGAAAAGATAAGTGTTTGGTCTCCTGGGAGTCAGGTGAGCATGTGTGGTGGAGGAGGGCATAATAAACCGGGGGGTGCTGCTGATGCATCTGGTAAAACAAGGCCTGAGAATCGGCCATTGGGTTTCCCTAGTGACCCAGACAAACAGTGCTGGAGGGTGACAGGCATGAAGCCTGAGTAGAGTGGGCTGAGGGAGAGCAGGACAGTGACTGGAGACAGCTATTAGAAACAACTCTTATGAGAAGTTCTGCTGCCAGAGGGGACAAAGATGGGAGAAACAGCTGTTTCCGGTGATTGGGAAAATCCACTAGAAAGAAAAATTGACGTGGGAGAGGGGAGACGTTGTAGCAACATCCTTGAATACGTGGGAGGGCTTAGATTTGCATGGCAGTGTGGCTGGGGTGTGGTAGTAAGCTGAAAGGCTGAATCTCTGGGTGCAGATGTTGGTGGGTGGTGGGTGTGGGGTGAAGATCTGTAGAGGTTCTCTTCTGATTCTCACAGTGAAGTGGGAGAGAGAGGATGGAGGAAGAGGTGTTAGGGATTAGAGAAGGAGGGAAAGACCATGTGGGAGCATCCACCAGGTATGGGGGACACTACCGAAGGGCAGGAGCCTCACAGTGGAGCACCCACAGGTGACGAAACAGGTTTGAGAGGTTAAGGGCTGTGTTCAAGATCACACAGCTGGTTAATGGCAGAGCCAAGCCTAACCCAAATCGCCTAGTCTGGCCTGGTACTTGATAGAGCCACATGGAACTAATCTTTTCCAAGATAGGATTCTCTTGGCTCTTCCTAGAAGGAGCTACAAGCTTCCTAGAAGCGTCTTAACCTGTAGGACTGTTCTGATAATAGAGAGCCGCCCCGTGAGCAGCTTTCTCTCATCTCTGCTCTTGGTCTCTAGATTTTGTCTTGGTTGTCTTCTAGTTCTGCTCTGTCTCTTTGTCCTGGTCAGTGATGATCAAACTTAAGAGTGCATCAGCATCTCCCATAAGATTTATAAAAGCTAGACTGCTGGGACCTCACCCTGAGTCTCTGATTCAATACATCTGGGGTGATGTCTGAGAATTTGCATTTCTAACAAATTCCCAGGTGATGCTGAAGCTACTGATTCAAGAGCCATTCTTTTGAGAACTACAAGCTAGACCATACGCTTCTTTTTTTTTTTTGACCATGCGCTTCTCCATGGGGTTTAAGTTTGTGAGCTTGGAAAGCATCTGTCCTCTGTTGTGTCTTAGGAATACCTCCCACTGACTGTGTTCGAAGAATGTTTGCTGAGCTCATTCATTCAACAAATTTATATTGAAAACCCAGTGGCTATGTGTTGGGATCTGGGGGATACAGCAATGGAAGACTGTCTCTGTCCCCAAGGAACTGGCATTTTAGTGAGGGAGACAAATGAATAAATCAAGAATATACTTCAACATTTCCCCCCAGCTTTGCTAAGGTAAAATTGACAAATCAAATTGTTTAAAGTACAGAGTGTGATGATCTGATATATGTATGTATTCTGAAGTGGTTCCTACCATCAAGTTAACAGTCATGATGTTAATCAAGTTCATTAACAGCCATCAACTTACATAGGTACTTTTTTTTTTTTTTTTTTTTGCTGAGAACACTAGTGTGTGCTTCTCCACACCGCTTTTAGTGTTTTTATGTTTGCCATATCCAGGTATGACCTGTATTATTACCTAATGTTTACTTTAGGTAGACTCCTGCTTTTTTGGTTGTTGTTGTTTTAGTTGATTTTTTTAATTTAAATTCAATTAACATGGTGTATTATTAATTTTAGAGGTAGAGTTCAGTGATTCATCAGTTGTATATAACACCCAGTTCTCATGACATCATGTGCCCTCCTTAATGCCCATCACCCTGTTACCCCATGCCCCCACCTGGTTTTTTATTTTAGAGAGAGAGAAAGTGCAGGGTGGAGGGCAGAGGGAGAAAGTCTTTTTTTTTTATGTTATGTTAATCACCATACATTACATCATTAATTTTTGATGTAGTGTTCCATGATTCATTGTTTGCATATAACACCCAGTGTTCCATGCAGAACATGCCCTCCTTAATACCCATCGCCAGGCTGACCCATCCCCCCACGCCCTCCCCTCTAAGAACCCTCGGTTTGTTTTTCAGAGTCCGTAGTCTCTCATGGTTCGTCTCCCCCTCCGATTTCCCCCCTTCATTCTTCCCCTCCTGCTATCTTTTTTTTTCTTAACATATAATGTATTGTTTCAGAGGTACAGGTCTGTGATTCAACAGTCTTACACAATTCACAGCGCTCACCATAGCACATACCCTCCCCAATGTCTATCACCTAGGCACCCCATCCCTCCCACCCCCCAGCACTCCAGCAACCCTCAGTTTGTTTCCTGAGATTAAGAATTCCTCATATCAGTGAGGTCATATGATACATGTCTTTCTCTGATTGACTTATTTCACTCAACATAATACCCTCCAGTTCCATCCACGTCTCGTTGCAAATGGCAAGATTTCATTCCTTTTGATGGCTGCATAGTATTCCATTGTGTATATATACCACATCTTTTTTTTTTTAAGATTTTATTTATTTGAGAGAGCGAGAATGAGAGATAGAGAGCATGAGAGGGAAGAGGGTCAGAGGGAGAAGCAGACTCTCTGCTGAGCAGGGAGCCTGATGTGGGACTCGATCCCGGGACCCCAGGATCATGACCTGAGCCAAAGGCAGTCACTTAACCAACTGAGCCACCCAGGCGCCCTATACCACATCTTTATCCACTCATCTGTTGATGGACATCTTGGCTCTTCCCACAGTTTGGCTATGGTGGACATTGCTGCTATAAACATCGGGGTGCACGTACCCCTTCGGCTCCCTACATTTGTATCTTTGGGGTAAATACCCAGTAGTGCAATTGCTGTATCGTATGGTAGCTCTATTTTCAACTTTTTGAGGACCCTCCATGCTGTTCTCCAGAGTGGCTGTACCAGCTTGCATTCCCACCGACAGTGTAGAAGGGTTCCAGAGGGAGAAAGTCTTAAGCGGACTCTGTGCTGAGTGTGGAGCCCAACATGGGGCTGGATCTCATGACCCTGAGATTATGACCTGAGCCGAAACCAAGAGTTGGACACTTAACCAACTGGGCCGCCCAGGTGACCCTAGATGGACTCTTGTTTATATCTCTTTATATTCTATACATGGAACATCAGCATCACTAGCTGGTTAGATTCTGCTGCTTGCTAAAGGCTCTGGGCCTGAGGCTTGCTCTGTTCAAGAGTGGATAGCAGTGGCTAGAGAGGTGCTAGAGAGAGCTGTGATGGCCCCCACTCCTGAGCACTGCATGTGCAGGCAAGCTACAGCAGCCCTTTTGATCCTTCACATGACCCTGTTCACACTATTACTCTATAGTACAGGTGAAGAAGCTGAGGCACAGAGAGGTCAATCGGCCCCTATGTGGCACAGCAGGGGTTGAACCTAGGCAGTCTAGCTCCAGAGCCCATGTTCTTAAGCACCACCTAATCACCATCCCCACATTGAAGCTTCCCCCTTGTAGTCAGAGACTGAAAGAGAATTGGAATGACGTCCTCATCTTGTGATTCAATATTAATTAATATTATATGTGCCATCCGAAATCCTGTATGCCACCGTAGTACCCACCCCACACTTTCAGATACAGGAGATCAGAAGACTGATGTGTGGTGGGCCAGAGGTTTGCTTAGGCTGTTCTGTGAACACTGCATGTGTGTGAGTGTGTGTGTGTGTGAGTGTGTGTGTGAGTGTGTGTGTGTGTGTGTGTGTGTGTGTGTGTGTGTGTGTATGTAGGGGAGGGGGGTGGGGAGCAGGGAGGAGTGATGACAAAATTCACTTGAAGTAAATCTCAGTGTCATGAGTGAACCAGGCAAAGAAGGGTTGAGGAAAGTCTTTTCAGGCAAGACAACAGTGATGACTAAGGATGCAAGACGAAGGATGTTATTTGGCACGTCTGGAGCTGAGAGCACTGTCGGGGGCGTGACGGGAAAGCCTGGGGAAGACAACAGTAATGAGGAGGCCGTGGGCTCTGGGGCCACAGAGATCTGGGGTGAGATCCCACATCGTGGCTCTTAAGTAATCTCCTAATCTTGGTGAGTTTCTTAATTTCTCTGAATTCAGTTTCTTCTTTGGTAAATGGGGATAATTATTCCTATCTGACATGGTTACTATGAGGAATAAAAATAATGTAAGAAGTTGTTATGGCATGGGGCACCTGGGTGGCTCAGTCGGTCAAGCATCTGTCTTCAGCTCAGGTCATGATCCTAAGGTCCTGGGATCGAGTCCCGCATCAGGCTCCCTGCTCAGCGGGAAGCCTGCTTCTCTCTCCCTCTGCTGCTCCCCCTGCTTGTGCCCCCTCTCCCTGATTGACAAATAAATAAATAAATAAATAAATAAATAAATAAATAAATAAAATCTTTTTTTAAAAGTTGTTAAGGCCATTTTTGGTCATTTTTATATGTTACCTCAGTGTTTGAAGCTCATGCTGGCAGCAGTGTACAGGATGCATCAAAACTGGGCAGAGGGCGCCTGGGTGGCTCAGATGGTTGGGCGTCTGCCTTCGGCTCGGGTCATGATCCCAGAGTCCTGGGATCGAGTCCCGCATTGGGCTCCCTGCTCCTTGGGAGCCTGCTTCTCCCTCTGCCTCTCTCTCTCTCTCTCTGTGTGTGTCTCTCATGAATAAATAAATTAAAAAAAAATCTTAAAAAAAAAAAAACTGGGCAGAAACAGGGGCTTCTGGGTGGCTCAGTTGGTTAAGTGTCTGCCTTTGGCTCAGGTCATGATCCTGGGTTCCTGAGATCGAGCCCCGGGTCAGGCTTCCTCCTCAGCGGGGAGTCACTTCTCCCTCTGCCATTCCCCCTGCTTGTGCTCTCTTGCTCTCTCTCTGTCAAATAAATAAAATAAAATAAAGTAAAAAGACTGGGCAGAAGCAGAGTATTTTGTCGTACTCCTGATGGAAGATGATGAAGCCTGAATTGCAGTTGGAGAGGGGATGTCAAGTAGGCATAGCTGAGTGTTGGCATATCTGGTGTTGGCAAATTTTAGTCACAATTACTGCTGTTTGCGAGTAACCCTGAAAGTCCATAGCAAATTTTAATTTGTAATTTTGCTGAGATACCCTATGAGGTATTTTTCATGAAAGTCATTTGCTGGTGAGGGTGAGGGAGGTGAACAGAAAATGCTGCGGTCTCAGGAAAATGGTTTCTGAGACAGAAACCCATTGGGGATGAAGAGTGGAGGTCACATTCAGCAGAGTTGGATCGTGATGTGGCTCGGCCTCTGTGTAGGCAGCGCTGTGAACTCTGCAGCAAAGAGGGAAAGCCATTTGTCTTCAAGATTTTCATCCAGTGTAAAAATTACACATCCGAGGAGATGGAACAGGTTAAGCGAATGTTGGAAAGAGTTTCATTGCTTTACAAAGAACTGTAGCCCTGGATTTATATGATCAGCAGTTATCTGACAGTCCTTTTTCCCAGTACACCTTATTTCATATTTTGGAGGCAGTTATATGGAAGTATAAATTTGGAGAATTCTCAAAAGTCTTCTATCCCTCCAGAATATCAGGAGTTCTCTATAGAATTGATAGGCTTTGGTCTATAATTTTTTAAGGCTCCATTTTTCTCATGTTATCAAAGGTGGTGACAACAAACGAAGTCATCGAGTGTAGGTCTGAAAAGCAGTTACAGGCCAGGGAGCTTAGCTTGAGACACATTAATCAAGCACCCCAGTTCAGTCTTTCAAAGTATTTGCCACTGATTAGAGAACATCTGGAGGACTGGTCAGTTTGAAGGTTTATATTTTAAGAGAGAAGTTGACATACTAGAGTAAGGTCCAAGGAGGGCCTCCAGGTATAAAGTATAAAAGGTGTCTGGACTGTCTGAAATCCTAAATATACCTCATTCGTCTAAACTAGAAGCACCTAATTGTACCAACTGGTGGCTTCAGCCTAGACTGACTCCTACTGGTTTGTAATAGCGATTAGAACTGAGATAAAGGGACCTTAAATTCAGACCTCCCATGTACTGTTGAACTTGAGCTTGCGCATTAACCTCTTTGAGTTTCGGTTTCCTTGTCTGAAAAATAGAGAAAATACTATTGCACAAGATCATTGAGAACTAAATAAGATCATTCCTGTACAGTGTCTGACATATAGTAGGTCCACAACAAACATCAGCATAAGGTAAACACTTTTTTAAAAGATTTTATTTATTTATTTATTCATTTGAGAGAGAGAACTCACATGCAGGAGCAAGGAGGGGGGGCAGAGGGGAGAGGGAGAAACAGACTCCCTGCTGTGCAGGGAGCCTGATGCGGGACTCTATCCCAGGTACCTGTGATCATGACCTGAGCCAAAGGCAGACCTTAACAGACTGAGCCACCCAGGAGCCCTGCATCAGCAACTTCTAAACAGCCTTTGTTTAGGATCAAATTCAGTTGAATAGAACAGAACAGATAACATCTATCTAGTTACTCATCTAACAAATATTTATCAGAGGCTGCTATATTTCAGGCACTGTTTAAGCTCCGGGTATACATATTCTTGCGGAGCTTACGTTTAGTAAGCAAATGTATAACATCCAACATTGATGAAGCGGTATGAAAGGTAACCGGGTAGAGAATGATGGAAGGTGTTTGGAAGTTAGGGGAGTTACATTCCAGCGGAGGAAGGACATGAAGGAAGTAGCCTTGTGAATATCCAGGGGAAGCACTAATTCTCGACTGGGGGAACTGGCAAAAACCTTGACATGAGAAAGGACTTGGCTGCTTTGAGAAACAGCAAGGAGGCTAATATGCCAAGCACAGCAAGGGAGTGAGAGAATGGAAGGAAAAGAGGCTGCGGTTGAAAAGACTCTGGAGGGCGCCTGGGTGGCTCAGTCGGTTAAGTGTCTGCCTTCGGCTCAGGTCATGATCCCAGGGTCCTGGGATCGAGCCCCGCATTGGGCTCCCTGCTCAGCGGGGAGCCTGCTTCTCCCTCTCCTACTCCCTCTGCTTGTGTTCCCTCTCTCGCTGTGTCTCTCTCTGTCAAATAAATAAAATCTTTAAAAAAAAAAAAAGTGTCTGCCTTCAGCTCAGGTCATGATCCCAGGGTCCTGGAATCGAGCCCCGCATCGGGCTCCCTGCTCCGCGGGAAGCCTGCTTCTTCCTCTCCCACTCCCCCTGCTTGTGTTCCCTCTCTCGCTGTGTCTCTCTCTGTCAAATAAATAAAATCTTTTAAAAAAAAGTTTGGTTTTAGACACATTAGATTTGAGATGTCTAAATGAAGATGTCAGGTAAGCATTTAGATAAGTGGAGGAAATAAATATAAAGTTGGGAGTTACCAGGATACAAAATGAATTCATTTATGCATTGTGTATAGCAAAGCGCTTCTCACACCATTAGCAGGCTTGCAATTTTCCTAGAGCTTATGAAAACATAGATCCCTGGACTTCCCAAGGATTCTGATTCAGTAGATTTAGGGTGGTGTTGAGACTTTGCATTTCCCAGGTGATGCTGATGGCTGCTGGACTTCCAAACATACTTTGAGTAGAACTTGATGTTGGCCTTTTCCCCTGTGTATTCAGTTTTTCCTTCCTGTCTCTCCAAGAAGCAAAATACCATACTTTGGAGGACAAATGACTGAAAGTCATATGCCTGGTAATGATTATTTCTGAGCTGAGTCTCATTTACTTTATCTTGCCTAAAATCACAACAGGAATGAAGGGCAGAGTCAGAATGTGAACCCAGATCTTTTGAATGTTTTGCATTATACCCCACTGCCATGTGCAGGCTGTGTAATCTGAGACAAATCCTCCAGCTCCCCATCTGTTTCCTGCCAGGCTCAAAAGAGATAACCTATGTGAAAGTGCCATGCAGCTCCAGCATGGTGCATCCTTGAGAGCTGTTCTCATTGTCATCGTTTCAGATGTGTTCAGTGTTTGTCAACGTGCCTAACATTGCTGACCTGAGAATAGTAAGGACTTGCTCAGCTCTAATTGTGGACTCAGCCTCCGTGGAGAGAACACATGGTGTATAATGAGCTCCTCTGTGCTCCAGAATACGTTCCTTTGGTCTCTGTTTTAGAAATTGCCCCATGGTGATCAAAACCATAAAGGCTTTCAAATAGGGCTTTATCATGCCTGTCAGCTGAGCACACATGATGTGTGTGGTGGTGCTTAGAAAAGGAGATAAGGAAGAACCAACATTTTATTGACAGCACCTCCTTTGTTCCAGGCCGTTTACATATTTGAGATAATCTTCACAGTTGCACTATGAATTGTATAATATTCCCATTTTACAGATGACAAAAGACAGGCTCAGAATCACTACCAGGAAGTGGGGGAGCTTGAATTCTAACCTCGTTCCTCTGACTCAGAACAACTTTCACGGGGCGCCTGGGTGGCTCAGTCGGTTAAGTGTCTGCCTTCAGCTCAGATCATGATCCCAGGGTCCTGGGATCGAGCCCCGCATCGGGCTCCCTGCTCAGCGGGGAGCCTGCTTCTCCCTCTGCTTGTGTTCCCTCTCTCGCTGTGTTTCTGTCTGTCAAATAAATAAATAAAATCTTTAAAAAAAACACAAAAACAACTTTCACATTGTGCCCTGTTGCCTCCAGAAGAAAAGAGAGACAAAGATACTTGGACTCCCTTTTATATGATTCCTCCTAATAGCTTTAAGGATAAGACCAGAGGGAGGGTGAGCCCCACAAAAAGGAATGAAAACTTAAAAAAAAAAAAAAACTGGGGCAAACAAGACCCCCTTGTGGGCACCCTCTGGGACAGAAAACCTGTCAGGGACTGCTGCTCCTTTTCTTCTGTTTCCATCTGCTTCGGGGTTCCCCTTCCCCCAAATCAGCTAAGTTGCCTTTTGTTCATTCACTTAACAAACATTTGACTGAAGCACCGGCTTGTGCTGGTCCCAAAAGACAGACATGGTTCCTCCCCTTATGGGGCTAAAGGCTATGGTGGAGGAAGGGAGCCGTGAGAGTGTAGAAGAATGGATAAAAAGCACTTTATATTAATCATAGATTTATCATTCAATACAGCAATTCCACTTCCAGACATAAAAGAATTGAAAGCAAGAGAACAGATGTCTGTAGCCCATGTTCATGGCAGCACTATCCACAGTCAACAAGTGGAAGCAACCCAAGTGTCCCATCGATGGATGAGCATGTAAACAAATGCACTACATCCATAATGACAGAATGGTCTTCAGCCTTAAGAAGGAGTGAAAAATAAAGTAAAATAAAATAACATAATAGAGCAAAGTTCTGACACATATGACAAGTTGGAGGAACGTTGAAGGCATTACGCCAAGTGAAATAAGCCAGTGACAAAAGGACAAGTATGATTTCATGTATACAAGGTCCCTAAAGTAGTCAGATTCATGGAGACAAAGTGGAACAGTGGTTCCCAGGAACTGAAGGGAGGGGAGAATGGGGAGTTACTGTTTAATGGGAGTTGAGCTTCAGTTGGGGATGGTGGAAAAGTTCTGGAGATGGCTAGAGGGGCTGGTCCCTGGACAATGAGTGTACTTAATGCCATTGAACTGGACACTTAAAAATGGTTAAAATGGTAAATCTTATGTTGTGTCTATTTTGCCACATTAAAAAAAGTAATACATTTGGGACTCTTGTCTTGAAAAAAATGAAAAGTTAACAAAAATAGATTCATCTTATATTTAACCAAAAAAAAGTAACCCGGATGGTCATCTGATATCCACCATGGTAAGGGCCAGAGAGGGCACTCCCTGGAGCTGGAAGAGAAGATATCAGGTAAACCTGCTCTGGTTAGTGGGGTTGGGGAAACAGAAGGGCTTCCTCAAGAGAATGGTGTTTAAACTAAGCCCTGAAAGAGTTAGCTTGGTGGAAGAGGAGTGGGTATGTGTGGAGGATACAACCTTGCAGACCGAAGGAACAGCAAGGGAAGGCTGGGAGCAGGAAAGGCCCTTGGTCCAGTTGGGGACGAAAGGTCTGTGCGGTGGAGTACAGGAGGAGGTGGAGTGGGGAGGGCAGATTGGGTTTGCAGGGCCTTGCAAAGGATTTTAGTTTCGTCCCAGGAGCCAATGGAGTCCTCCGAAAAGTTTGAGCAAGGGATTTTTGTTTCTAATTTGCAAGCCTATTGACTTAGTTGAGATTAAGCAGGAAGGGAAGCAAATTAATGTTATCAAGGGATTACTCTGTATCAGCTAGCTGCTTTACCTACCATTCAGCTGTCACTAAGTATTACACTTGGCACGGAGGAGGTACTCAATAATGATCCGGATGGTTGGCTATACTGATGAGGCTTCGGGAGGTAAAGCCTTTTGACCCCTGACAGTGCTGCGTGTGGGATCCTGGGCTGTGTGCATTACAGGGGCCTTCCCTGGACCTCCTCTAGGACCTGTGCGCCTCCCTACAAGCTGAGAAAGCCAAGTGGCCCAGAAATTGTACCAACCCAGAGCCCATACCTCTTCCAGACCATACTGTAAGTGCCCAAACCCCACTTTTCCTTGCTCAAGTAGCCTCAGCCCTCTTCCAGAGCTTCTTCCGTGCATCCCTCCTCCCAAGAACACTAGTATGTGTACCCCCAGGCCAAAGGGGTGGCAAAGGGGCAGTTATTTGGGGGAGTGTGACTTTGGATTTGTGGCTGAAATGGCCCCACAGGTGAGCCTGAGGCCCTTGTGCAGGGCAGAGGCTTGGGCAGTTTACTAGTCTCCTAGACTTATCCTCTTACATTTCTGGGGGTCAGAAGTCTGAACTGGGGCTCAGTGGGTTATCATCCAGGTGCTGCCAGGGCTCCACTCCTTCCTGGAGGCTTTACAGGAGAATACATTTACTTGCTTTTTCCAGTGTCTAGAGGCCACCGATGTTTCTTGGCTTGTGGCCCCTTTCCTCGAAGTCAGTAATTTCATCTCTCCAGCCTGCCTGGGCATCACATCCTCCCTGACTCTGATTCTTCTGCCTCCCTCTCTCACTTGTTAGGATCCTTGTGATTGCACAGGGCCCACCCGGATAATCCAGGATCATTTCCCTATCTCAAGGTCAGGTGATTAGCAATCTTAATTCCCCTTTGCTGTGTGAAATAACATATTCATAGTCTTCAGGGATTTGGCTGTGGATATCTCGGGCAAAGGGGGCATTATTCTGCCTACCACGGGTGGGAAGAGAGTGGCTAGGTCAGGGACTCATTTTCCTTGTGCCACCATAATCCCAACAACTCCGAGAAGTCCAAATTCAAACCTAGCCTTCCAGGTCATTATGAAGGGGTATTTATTAAAGTAGGAGAATAGAATAGAAACTATATGTAGTGGTTTGTTAGTTTATAATTTTTAGCTCTTTGGGCATACAGTGTACGGTCTCCATTTGCACTCTTGCCACCAGCCCCGCATATAGTAGGGGGAGACCTAACCTAAAGTCACATGGCAAGTGTACAAGTTACAACACAGACTTCCACCACACAAAGAGAAGGAAGGCAACAGGTTGCTACCGCTGTTTTATGCAGTTTTTTTTTTTTTTTAAGAATTTATTTGAGTAAGAGAGAGCGAGCACGAGCAAGGGGAGGGGCAGAGGGAGAGCAAGAAGCAGAGTCCCCGCTGAGCGGGGAAGCCCAACGCAGGGCTCAATCCCAGGACCCTGGGATCATGACCTGAGCCAAAGGCAGATGCTTAACCACTGAGCCACCCAGGTGCCCCTGTTTTACTCAGTTGTGATACTGTGTTTATCTCTCTGCCTCCCTGGTGGTTACAGGGCTGCCTGGTTTTGAATCTCCCATTCAGAACTTGGCTTTGTGAAGCTTCTGAGGCTGCAGTTCTCTAACTAGTTCCAGGCTGCTCATACCTTGCTCATACCATTTATTGCCCCATGTGAATACCTCTTATACAGACCCAACAATTGGCACCTCCAGTGGGGATCGGGAGATGGTTTAGCCACTATCCCTGTCCCCGAAGAGCTAAGAGTCTAGTGAGGGCACCAGACAATGAAATGGACAGTGACAACAGTAGTTACAGTGGCAGGTGTGATGATCATCAGGGCAGATCCAGGGCTGGAGTTAGGTCAAACCTTTTCAGAGAAAGTGGTTCTCAAGCTGAGTCTTAACTAGGCCAGGAGGCTGAGGGCTGGAATTTGGGTTGAGAGAGTGGCATGTTCATAGGCTGCAGAACGGCAAGTTCCGGGTCATGATCGTAGAACAGAGTGGGAAGTAAGAGGAGGCAGAAATAAGGCTTAAAATACTAAGAGCTGGGTTGACCTGATAGACCATACTCTTCGCTTAGTCTCTGTGTCAGCAAGGTGTCTGGTACATAGCAGGTGCTTAATAAATATCTGCTGAGGGGCGCCTGGGTGGCTCAGTCAGCTAAGCGGCTGCCTTCGGTTCAGGTCATGACCTCAGGGTTCCGGGATCGAGTCCCGCATCGGGCTCCCTGCTCAGCCGGGAGTCTGCTTCTCCCTCTGCCCGCAGCTCCCCCTGTTTGTGCTCTCCTTTCCTCTCTGACAAATAAATAAATAAAATCTTTACTTTTACTTATTTATTTTTAATACATAAAATCTTTTTTAAAAAATAAATATTTGCTGAAAGATTGAGTGACACGGAGTTCCTGAAAACCATGCAGAGGAAGCTGTGCTCTATATCCCGGACACTGGTGGTTCTCAACCCTGGCTGCACGTTAGAATCACCTGGGAGAGGTTTTCAAAACTAAAACTCTGGGTGCACCCCAAACCAGTTTAGTCTGAATCTCAGCATATGGGGACTTGGTTCCTTGGGATCATCTGAAAAACTCCCTAGGTGATTCTAATGTGCAGCCGGCGCCGATAATCAGGGCTGCAGGCCACAGGAGGCCATGGAAGGGTTTTACCCCAAATCAGATTTGCATGTTAGAAATGCTCTGAATTGACAACACTACGGGAAATGAATGGGGCTGGGTGCTAAGGTGGTGGTTGTTGAGAGGTTATTTTGGTGATCCAGGTGAGAGAGGATGAGAGTCTCAACTCAAGGAGATGGAGAAGCAAGTGGATTTAGAGAGAGTCTGGAAAGAGAATCAACAGGATCTGGTGACTGGGGGTGGATGGGTAAGAATCTAGGGAGGCCCCCCTGACCTCAGACTTGGGCCATTTAGGTGAATAATGTTAAGTGTGACTTAACATTCATTGAGTGACTGTTAAACTTTGGCTTTCCCTAATCTCCTCCCCCTTGCCTCAGGCCCTGAGGATAGCTCCAGCTACTTCCTTTTCTTCTTCGCCGCCATCACTACCCATTCTATCCACTTGGGGCGAGAGGATGACACTTTTTCCACAAAATCTGGCTCACAGGTAACAGTCTCTAGCTCCTCTCCTCCATGCCATCCCAAAGACACACTCTGGGCCTGTTTTCTTTAAAATAAATAAAAGGGGTACAGGAATAGGGGGGCAGCAGGGAGAAGTTTTCCCCTATTGTCATCTAAGCAACACTCATGTAAGAACATTTGGGAAACACTGAAAAAAATGTTTAATCAGTTCAGGCCCATATAAATCCAGTCGCCACGGTCGTTCTGGTGTGTTTCCTGTGCCCCTCCCCTACTTCACTACACATAGATGATTCTGTTTTGTTCCTTTTATAGTTGTAATCATATTGGTGACACTGAACTGATTATAAAAATGACAAGGCAGCCGTAGAGAGGTAGCTTGAGTACGGTGCAGAGAAAGCAATGGGTAGCTGTACCCAGGAGAGACAAGAGTGTGGAAAGCAGTCTCTCCTACGTTGTTGGTGGGAATGAGTGCCTTTCTGGAGGGCAACTTGACAAAATCTACCAAAATCTTATATATGCATGACCTTTACCCCATAATTCTACTTAGAATTATCCTACAGAAATAAATGTTCAATTGCACACAAATTTAGATGAACAGGGTGTTTTAATACATCAATTTTTAGTAAAACAAGAACACACTGGAGACAACCTAAGTGCTTATCAGGAGCTAAGTTAAATAAATTACAATGTGTCCATGGAAATGGACCGATGTTGATACGGAAAGTGCTCCGTAGTATGTTGTTACGGCAGACAGCCCTAGAAGGATGGTATGTGGTGTCCCTTTTCGGTATGAAAGGCAAACACAAAATGTTTAAGTCTTGAAAGGGAAGCACTGACCTGTGAACAGTGGTGATCACGAAGAGTGAACTGGTGAGATTCAGGAGGCAGGGACTTGATCCCCGGAAACTCCTGAGGCCTGCTCATGTCACCCTGAGATTCGGGCTCTACCTTGAGGTCATGTGGCTGGGTCCCAGTTCTTCTTACTATCTATGTGACCTTTGACAAGTCACTCCCCTTCTGTGGCTTCATTTTCTCACAAGTCAAATGAAGATCATGACTGTCCCTATCTCACAGGGTTGAAGTGAGAATTAAATGATGTAATTCATGCACAACTCTTAACAGTGCTTAAAGCCTATGAATTTGCAGAATCAGTATAAGCATCAGATTCCTGAGTTTGCATTCCACTTTGCCATTCATTGAGCAAATTTCACTTCTCTGAGCTTCGGTTTCCTGCAAGGTTGTAAGGATTTGGGCTAACAGTATCTAAATATCTTGCTGAAGAAATTGTCTCTGGCTACAGTTCCTGGCCCTGTTGCAGAGTTGGTAACCCCAGTCTCTGGATTCTGCCCCTGAGACTGGGTCCCATTAAATCTCCAATTGAGGAGGAGCACACTTCACTGCTTTCAGAGCCGGAAGTAATTGAAGTGGGCGCAGCGGCCCCAGTGCCAGAAGCCGGGGGGCTGGTGGGGATACGGTGAGAGGCAGGCTTCTGCAGCTACTCAGCTCTGCACATGTCCAGTGGAGACGGGCCCAAGAGCTACCAGATTTTACCATTTTGAAGAGAAGTTGCGAAATCCCCTTATTTTTTCCTCTTGGCAAAGTTCAATGTTCTAAACACAGTGAGGACAAACAAAACATGGCGGCCAGTTGTATGTAGCCCTCGAGTTTCCCATTTGCTATCTCCACTCTAGCTTTCCTATGTTTGGGTTAGCAAAATATTTACTGAGTGCCTGCTCATGTTTACTGTCCCGTCGCCTCAGGTCGGCCAGCCTAGCGTTCCCATCAGGTACTAACTCAGCTGGGTTCGATATGGTATCTCACTGTGGCTTTAATTTGCATATCCTGGATTACTACTAAGGTCGATCATCTTTTTATGTATCTGTAGGTGTTTTCCTCTTCCTCAATAGAATTTTTGTTTCAAGTCTTTGGATCATCCTCTAGCTACTGATAGATTTAGGGCTTCCCTAATGGAATTTTTTTTTTTTAAGATTTTATTTATTTGACAGAGAGAGACACAGCGAGAGAGGGAACACAAGCAGGGGGAGTGGCAGAGGGAGAAGCAGGCTTCCCGCAGAGCAGGGAGCCCGATGTGGAACTTGATCCCAGGACTCCAGGATCATGACCTGAGCCGAAGGCAGACGCTTAACGACTGAGCCACCCAGGCACCCCTGGAATTTTTCTTTTGAATAACATCACACCCACTAGACTGGCCTCCCTGTTTAGGTTTGGGGTTGTCTGCCCATCTTAGGAGACCCACCACCAAACACAGTGCCTGCCGCAGAGTAGGGGCTCACTAAAGAGTTGAATGAATCAAGTGCTATTTCTTTCTTCTTTTTTTAAGATTTATTTATTTATTTGTCAGAGAGAGAGTGAGAGAGCATAAGCAGGGGGAGTGGCAGGCAGAGGGAGAAGCAGGCTCCCTGCTGAGCAAGGAGCCAGATGCAGGACTCCATCCCAGGACCCTGGGATCATGACCTGAGCCAAAGGCAGCTGCTTAGCTGACTGAGCCACCCAGGCGCCCTCAAGTGCTATTTCAAGAGCATGATATTTCTGTATTTATTTTGCAGTTCTTGGCACAAGTATTATTGATTTAGCTATCAACTTATTCAACAAGCACAACTCCGTGCTTTGATGAGAAAATAGACTGAGAGACTGTGTCTTGCCCCATTAAGGCCAGAAAGTAAAAAGAGGAACTGGCTGGCCCTTAAGGGAACTGTGATTCTTTTAGGTGATTAGGGAAGTTTCTTTTGAAAGGAGTATTGGCGCTTGAGAGAGGGCAAGATTGGATCTCGATAATCATCAGCATAGAAATTACCCTAACATGAGCCTGAGGATAATAAGCCTGAGAGGTGAGTGCTCCCTTGGGAGTTGGTGCATCACATTAATACCTGGAATTGAATGTGCCCCTTTCCCCATGACATAGAGGGCTCTCCCTCCTTCATTGCTCAGTCAGAGAGTGAAGCCTCTTCCATGTAAAGTAGAAAGGACATTGTTTTCACAGCCAGAGACCTGGATTCCATTGCCAGTGGTTTCTGTTAACTCACCAAGCCTCAGTTTCTTTTTCTGTAAAATTGGGACAATAATAACCTGACTCATGAGGCTGTCCTTTGAATGAGAAAACAAAACAAAACAACAACAAAAAAATGAGAAAACATATAAAGCACTCGCTTATGTTAATAATACTAAGTCTCCCATTTGATTTTTGCTGTTGTTGTTACCATAACTAGCATTCCCTCATACCAGGTCAGAGGGGCCTCTTATCTGGTGGGGAGGAATCTAGCACTACAGGTGACTCTGAATCAATCAGCCTGTCTTAGGCAACTCTGCTCCCCTGCGTAGTCTTCCAGCGGATTTGCTGATCAAGCCTGGTCTGTCTGTGGTGGCAGTTTCTCTGATTCTTGGTTATGCAGCAACTTCTCTAGAGAGTAAGTTCCTTGAGGGCTGCAGGGTGGTCACGCTGGTTTGAACATGGTGGTTCTGTATGGCTGGAGGTCATGCTGGTTTGAACATGGTGGTTCTGTATGGCTGGTTTTGCACCTGTGCTCAGATGACCTGCTTTCTGTTTTCAAGGTAGGAAGAATAGGCCTGTCTCACAACCCTTTTAATCAGTACCCCCTGGAAGTATTTGTGGATGTGTTTATCAATTTCAGGGTGTCTGGACCAAGATTGGGGCAAGGGGGAAAGACACTGTGAGCACTGCTTTTTCCCTTGGCTCTCCTTCATTTACCCTCCACTCAAGTCATGCTTCCGTTTCCTCCAATACTGCAGATTCTATGAGAACTCCAGTGCCTTTACACCTGCTGTTGTCTCTCCGGGAGTGTTCTTCCACTCACTTCTCCCCCGGCAAATTCCTTCCTTCTCATCCTTCAAGAGCTAGATCAAAGGATCCCTCTCTGAAGCCTCCCCTGGCCCTCCAGCACAGTTGGAACTCTCCTCCTGGTCCATATTCATTCACTCCCTCACTTAGTTAGCTACAGCTAACTAAGGGTCTGTTGTGTACCAGGCAGAGGCTATTGGACTCATTAAAAAAAAAAGTCCTTGCCCTCAAGAAGTTCACAGGCTAGGAGGAGAGACTGACGGAAACATGCAGACAGACAAGCTGACTGTGTTAGGGAAGCACCGACGAGGAGTACCAGTACCACACCGGCCTTGGGGGACAGATGATAAGGAAGTTTCCTGAAGGTGGTGACCTAAGTCTTAAGAGTGTGTGGGTGTACAGGTGGAGGGACTGGCTCAGGCAAAGGCACAGAGGAAAGAAGTAATGTGGTGTGTGCAGAACAAAGGTAAGCAGTTGGTTTTGCTAGAACATACGCAGGAGCCAGAAAATGTAGGAGACTTTCTAGCACCATATGAAATTGTCATTTCTGTGGGTCAAAACAAAAATAGTCAGATATCATCAATTTCATATGGTTCAAGTTAATATGTTACCCTAAGGGTCTTGAATCTTAGTGTTTCTCAAGCTTCTGTCATTCTTGAACCAACTTCATGATTTTAACCTTCCAGGAATTCCTAGCTACTAAGTATCCTATTCATTTTTATATAAAGAGGCTCCCTTTTTTACTTAGATACATTTATTTTAAAAGGAAACTTTATGTCAAAATGGAAAAAAGTGTATCATTTGACATAAAAAGAAGCTCTGAAAACAAAACTCTTGCTAGATCCTGCTGCCCAACATGCTCTGCCTAAAAATTGTCCCCCCAAAAGAGGTCTAAACAATTGTTGGAGTAGTTTGCCGCTGGAAAGTTTGAGAGAGAGGACATTATTTAAGAATCCAAGAAAGTTCATGGCAGGGATTTCAAGGAGAAGATGGAACTGAGAAATATTTGGGAATGAAAATCACCATGTTTAATGAGATGTGGTGGAAGAGAAAAGGGGAATCAAGAATGGCCTTCAAATGCCTAGCCTGGAAGGCTGAGGGTAGATGGTGGTGCCAGCTATAGATGTGGGAAACAGTAATTTAGGAGGGGAGGTGGATGCGGTAAATTTTGCACATCTTGCATTTGAGATACCCAACAAACAGCCGGGTGAGGTTTTGGAGCAGAGCTGTTGGGTACAGACAGCCCTTGAAGCTGAGAGTGTAAGCCCTCTGATAGAGGAGCTAGGGAGGCAGCCATCTGAGCAGCTGTGCTTTGCTGCAAATCCTCCCAGCCTGAGAATAGGTCTTTGCCCTCCCCCATGGAGGAGTGTTGGAGTTTCCTGGGGGCAACGGTGTTCTTAGTCATCTCTGCCTCAAGAGCTCCTAGGAGGAAGAGGGGGAGGAGAGGAGGTTTAAGAAGATGGCAAGTTCCATCTTGAACCTGCTGAGTCATAGGGCCACAGGGCGGGGGAGGGGGGACATCCAGGGGGAAATGCCCATCCAAACAAATTCTGAACTCCATCCAGGCACTCTAAAGTTTGAGACTCATCCTATAGATTTGAGAGTCACCAGCCTATAGGGGGTGGTAGAAACCATGAGAGTGGCTGAGAACACCCAGAGTGTAGTATCAAGAAAGTAGCAGGCCCAGGACTAAACCCAGAGGAACCACATCATTTAAGGGAGAGAAGTGGTGGAAAAGGAGGCCATTAAGGAGACAGAGAAGGAACAGAATCAGGAGAGTGAAGTGTCATGGAAGCCCATAGCCTGGAGTTTCCCAGAGAGGAGAAAGCACGGATGTCAGATACAGCAGAGAGGTCTGCCACTATAAAAACAGCTTGCAATTGGGATTTTACTGGTGACCTTAGAAAAGTTGTTTTCAGTATAGTGGTGAGAATAGGAACCAACACTCGTACTGCATTGAGGAGATGAACAAACATAGACATCAAATGTATGCTATATTTTTGGGGAGGTATAACATACCTTTCTTACTTATTCACTCAATATTTATTAACCAGCTACTATGTGCCAGGCATGATTCTAGGTGGTGATGAATAAAGCAGTGAACAAAAAGTCCCTGCTTCTTGGAGCTTACATTCTAAGGGTAGAGAAGGAGAGACACTATATAGAAACGTACCAGGTGGATGTAAGTTTTTTGAAGAAAAATAGTGACAGATATGTGTGTGTGCGCACATGCGCTTTTTTTTTTCTTTAAAGATTTTATTTATTTATTTGACAGAGACACAGTGAGAGAGGGAACACAAGCAGGGGGAGTGGGAGAGGGAGAAGCAGGCTTCCCGCAGAGCAGGGAGCCCAATGCAGGGCTGGATCCCAGGATCCTGGGATAATGACTTGAGCCGAAGGCAGACGCTTAACGACTGAGCCACCTAGGTGCCCCGCACATGCGCTATTTTATATCAGGAGATTAGATAAGGTCTCTGATAGAGTGGCCTTTTTGTTTTCTTTAAAGATTTTATTTTTTTGGCAGAGAGAGAGAGCACAAGCAGGGGGAGCAGCAGACAGAGGGAGAGGGAGAAGCAGGCTCCCTGCCAAGAATGGAGCCTGATGTGGGGCTCTATCCCAGGACCCTGGGATCATGACCTGAGCGGAAGGCAGCTGCTTAACCAACTGAGCCACCCAGGTGCCCTGATCGAGTGACTTTTAAAAGCGATTGCTGAGTTTGTTTTAAAGGACAATATCAGATTAATTGTAGTCTTTAACTCTTGGTATTGTCTACAATGTTAAAATACTTAATTTATAGGTTTTATCACTCCCCTACCTAGAATCCATGAAAGATTATAATATAATACAAATTCCTTGCCATGGTCTCTAATCCTAATCTGCCTTCCTCATCAAATTCATCTTCTCCTTCCCATTCCACTGCAGCCGTACTCACCAAAGCTAAACTGATTGATTGAATGAATGATTGAATGAATGAATGAAGTGTGTCAGTTGGATGGTGTCTTCCCAGGTGGCTTCTCTGGCAATGGGCATCAAGGTCAAAGAGCTTGAGCCTTGGTGCCGAACAACCATGGCTTTGACGCCTGACAGTGCTGCTTACATGTTCTATGACCTTTCTCAGGTCTAAATCCTTAGTTTTCTCATCTGTGAAATGGAGATTGCATGGGATCTATATTGTAGGAATAAGGATAAAGTTGATAGTTCATGCAAATTGTTTAGCATGATGCCTGGCATATTGCAAGTGCCAAGAATTTGGATTATTATCATCATCGTTGTTATTACTTTGATCAGCCCTCCTCAGTTAACAGATAAGGAAGCAGGGCTGGCCAGAGTGAGTCAGGAGAAGTGACCTGCATTAGGTATTCAGACACGTGGGCAGGCCAGTGTGGGCTTTGGACCTGAGCAGAGCACGTTTGGGGTTTGTCATTTATTGTGTTGGAGCTAGTTGCTCAACCTCTCAGAGGGTTCTCCCTCCTTAAAAAGCCTCAGGAGATTGTTGGCGGGTGGAGAGATGACATGTATACGAGTGACACAGAGCTGGGCCCACCCACCTAGAAGGCAAGTAGCCCTTCTTCCCGCCCCGCCCTGTGGTGGTGCTGCCTTCTTAATCTCTACTTAACCCAGTGGGTTTTATTTATTTATAATTTAATCAATCCAGACTTAATCCAATCAGTGTATCTCTTTCTTCCTCCCTGCCCTCCCCCGCTTTCTCTCTTTACTGTCCAGCTCTGTCAGTTCCAGGCTCACTGCCTTTGGAGTTCGTGTTTTTTAACAACTTCCTTCCAAGGGCATTCTCAGCAAAGACCATAACCACATTCTAAATTGCGGGGGCTGAGGGCACGGGCTCACTTACATTTTCTAAGCACCAGTGTCCTCATCTGTGAAATGTATAGTGAGGATTAATTAAAATAACGTTATTGGTTGATAGCCTTCTGTCAGGTATGTTCACACACAACCTCATTTAATCTACAAGACAGTGGTGCCGGGAGGCAGATCTTTCATGCAGCTCCATCAGTATTTATTGAGTGCCTACTATGTTTTAGCCATACTAAACAGCCATACTGTTTTAGCCACAGCAATACCTCATGGAGCTTACACAATGGGAAGAGATTATAAAAACATGAACCACTAAATAAGGTAATTTCAAATTGTGATAAATGCTCTTAACAAAAATAAAGAGCTAAGAGGAGGCATTTAGGTTACTACCTAGATACAATTTGTATAAAGTCATATAGTATAAAAATACCAAAATATAAACATGTTACTTTAAATTCTTATGGTAGCTTTTTTTTCCTGGTAAATACAAATTCTCAGTGGACTACTCTCTGAGGCCATTACAGAATGCTGCTTGGCCCTCTTTAGACAAAGGGCCTCAGAGAGTTTCTGGGCCTGATATTCTGAAATTGTTAGTAGAGAGTTTAATCCACCTTCAAGGCAGTCTGTGAGAGGTGTGGATTTCGAATCTCAGACCATTTCCGGGAGCTGGCACTCTCCGCTTTCATTGCTGTATTTGAGGAAGGCCAATCCAGCCTGTGAAACCAAGAAAGATGCCATCCCTAAGTAAATAACTAACTGAGCATGTTTGAAGGATGTGAAACAAAGATGAATGTAGTCAATTCAGAAAAAATGAGCCCGTTGGGGAAGAAAACAGTGGCTACAGCTGTGCAGAACAAAACTGCCCAGATGGAGGGTTTTATATTCTCCTTTACAGCAGAACACAATATTCTCTTTACCAAAGCAATGAATTTTCCCCAATAATTGCTGCTTAAAAAAAAGGGAAAAAAACCCTACTGTATACCAGTTGCTTAACATAACGTATTAATAAGCTTCACAAGAAATATATAAAGTAGGAGGAAACAATTTCAGCCAGTGTAAGTAACTTGACCAAGAGCCACTGTTAGCACTGATAGAGTTGGGCGTTGGGGCTCAGTGACAGCCGGAGCCCCAGCCCTGCATCCTTTACACACACCATCTGACCAACCTCAGATGCTGCCTACTTGGTAAGACAGAGGAGTGGCAGAGCCCAGACCAGGAGAGGTCCAAGAGGGAGGCCCTCCATCCACCGGTAGTCCTCCCTCAACACACGGTTCAGCCCACAGAACCTCACCTCACCATTCCATGAAAGGCAAGGCCTCCTCTCTGCTATGGAGGACAAGATGGTTGGTCGTGTTTTATTTTTTTTTATTTGTTTTTCAATGTTTGAAATGACTCTAGTACCAGTCAGCCTGATATTACTCTTTTCCAAAATTAAAATACCTTTAAGGTATTTTCATTATGGGGTGACTGGCTGGCTCAATTGGTAGAGTGGATGACTCTTGATCTTGGGGTTGTAAGTTCGAGCCCCACGTTGAGTGTAGAGATTACTTAAAAATAATAAAATCTTTAAAAAAAGTTATTTTCGTTATAAAAGTAGACCATACTTGTTGCAAAAACTCAAAAGTGTGCCCACCAGAAGATTCCCATCTTTCTCCCATAGTATAGCCTTAAACTGCCTTCCGAGCAGAATAAGATAGGTCTTTTAATTCCTCTCACGGGGGCCCTATAGGGTAGGTAAGAGCTAGGGAGCCCCCCCCCGCAAGTTTTCAGATGATAATCTGGGCTGGCCTTTGTTTAATAATAATTAGTTCAGTTTTCAACAAACGTTCATGGAATGTCACCTGTGTGTTAGATGTTGCTGATCTAAGATGGACAAAATAGCCTCTGACTTTAGGGAACTCATTCTGGTGTTAAACACCCTTGTGTAAACCAAGGGTTGCAGTGGTAATCCCTAGTGAACATATACAGAATACCATTTTTAGGACTGGTTAAAAACTTTCTCTTTAATCAGAATGACACCTAATTTACTAATCAGGGAAGTATTCATATACTCAAGTGTAAGACTTCTTTACTTTGCAGGTAAGTCTGACTCGGGCTGACGCAGATGGGGCAGAGGAGTGGGGTGCACCCTCTCCAGTAATCCCTAGCAGCATGCATTGTTTCTTTTCAGTCTGGTTGTTGAGCTCTCCCTACGTAACATGCGCAAAATGTTCCGTGTGCCCCAAGTATATGCCAGGTCGGTTAGTCAGCAATTCTGCTTCAAGAATCGGCCTGTTTTCCATTACACCGATGGTACATTTTCAAAATGGAAGGAATTTAAAATGTAAAAGCATTTGCTGTGGAGAAGAGGGAACTTTAGGCCCAGGACCAGAATCCAAGTCTCCTCACACCCAGTTTTATGCCTTTTCTGTTACACCCCACAGTTGAGTCTTAGGGCACCAAGTGGGTGGTCATTAATCTTGTATGGACTTTTTTTTTTAAAGATTTTATTTATTTATTTGAGAGAGAGAGAATGAGAGACAGCACGAGAGGGAAGAGGGTCAGAGGGAGAAGCAGACTCCCCGCCGAGCAGGGAGCCCAATGCGGGACTCGATCCCGGGACTCCAGGATCATGACCCGAGCCGAAGGCAGCCGCCCAACCAACTGAGCCACCCAGGCGCCCTTGTATGGACTTTTTATCCAGTGCTGATTATATCATCTGTATTGTGCTGTGCAGCAGAGATTTAAAGCTGGACAGGTTGGTCACTGCACTTGATAAACAGCCCAGTGGCAAGACAGAAGAAACAGTTGACTAGTTGACTATCTACACCCTGAAAGGGGTCAGTTGCAGAGGGAGGGACACCAAGCTGAGTGGTGGGAACACAGTAGGGGGTGCTTCTCAGCATAGTGAGTGAATGAAAGCTCATTTGAAGAAACTATATTTTCCCCCCTCCTTTGCCCAGAACTGGGATCTGGACTTCCCCACATTGGATGAGAAGGTGAGAGGTCAGGCTAACTACACTGCCAGGTTGCTGCTGGACATTGGATTAGGATCTAATCTGATCTAATCAACTGAGAGGTAATCAATGCTGATATTTTTAGTTTTCAACTCTTTTCTTGTTCTTTTATTAGTAATTATAGTCTTATTTGGTGCTTCTAGGATGATGTCTTGGGCTGGTGTGATTCGGGTCCTACTGCTTCAGATGAAACAGCCATTCATCCATTCACTCAAGAAGTGTTTATTTGGTGCCCATGTACCAGACACTATGCTGGGGGAAAGTGAGACACACAGGCTCACGTATTATATTATCTCACGTAGCTGAACTGTTTGACTTTTGGCAAATCCCTTTCTCCCTCTGGCTCCCAATTCCTCGAACTATTCAGAGATGTGCCCCCACAGTGGACCTAAACCATTTAGATTCAAATTTCAAGTTCATCTCTTTCCTGTTGGGTGACCACATGCCGGTTAATTTGGGCTCCCCGAGCCTGTTTTCTCATCTGTAAAATGGGGATACTAGAACTCGTCTCATCGGGTTGCGCTCAGGGTGAAACAAAGACTGCCCAGCCACTGGCGCTCCGCGCGCTCAGCCCGGTTGGTCGCTGAGGTTGCCCTCGGCCGACTCCCGGTGGGCCGGCCGGCCCCAGACCAGCTGACAGGTGGGAATATGGGCGTGGCTCCCAGTCCCCGACCCGGGGGCGTGGCGAGGGTAGGACGGATAAAGCAAGTGTGTCTGGCGCGGCGGCAGCTTTCCATCTTGACTGGACAGCCGTGAGGTTGGCTGAGCTTAGGCTCCGGGCGTCGAGGACCGAAGCGGAGCCGCCCGGCGGCGGCTAGCGGGGAGCCAGCGCGCCCAGACCACGCGTTCCAGCCGCTCGCGCGCGGCCGCCGAGCGGGCGCTGGGAACCCGCCCCCCGACACCCTCCCCAACCCCGGCCCTGGGGGCGGGGCCCGCAGCCGGCCGCCTCCTCCCTCCCCCCGCGCCCCGCGCCACCCCCCCCCCGCCACCGCCGCCGAGGCCCGGAAGGGGCCGGTCGCTTCCGTCTCCGCCGGGGATGCACGGAGGGCGGAGCTGCGGCCCGAGGACGCAACGCGAGCCCAGTTCCGGCGAGGAGGCCGCGCCAGTGACAGCGATGGCGGCGGAGTCGGCGCTCCAAGTTGTGGAGAAGCTGCAGGCGCGCCTGGCCGCGAACCCGGACCCGAAGAAGGTGAGCGAGTGCGCAGCGCGGAGGGGAACGGGCGTTGGGCGCGGCGCGGCCCCGTAACGGTCGCGGGCCCGGGCGCGGCCCCTTCCCGACCGGCCGGGGCCGCGGGGGCTCGGACCCGGAGCCAGGCCCCGCCGGGCTGCGGCCTGGGTCGGCAAGTTCGCGGCAATGGGCCGCTGCCCGCGCGGGGCAGGGGGGCGGGGGGGCGCACGACGGGCGCGGGGTCTCGGCGGGCCCGGGACGGGGGCGCCCGCGGGCTCCCGGCGGCTGGGGCGCGCTCGGTGCGGACGCGGCGGGCCGGCCGGGCCCCCGGAGCCGCTCCCTCGGCGTCCCGGGCCAGCTGTTTCCCGCGGGGCGAGCCCGCTGGAGCTGATCCTCTCCCCGCGAAATGTGCCTGCTTGCTTAGTGTCTTCGGATGTTCATTCCGAGGGAAAAGGAGCCGGTTTTGCCTGTGCTCTGATGGAGTCTAGGCTCGGTGTGCGGTCCTGCGTCTCTGAGAGACGTTTTTATAGCTTTCCGGCTTGATATCAGAACGTGGACCTTTGTGCTTTCTCAGTAAATCCCTCTCAGAACAAAACAGAATAAACCTCACGTCCTATAGCTGTACGCACACCTAAAAACTTAGGTGGCAATCGGAACAAACAAACACAAAAAAAGGTTAGAAGTTGCAGTTCGATTTCCTTTTGGCCTTGATAGGAAGGTGAGAGCTACCTTTTCTCGTTGCTGCGAGTGATGGGCACCATTTTTAATTGTACTAAGCTTTATTTGGTTAACCTTTTTAACTGTTTTTGTGAAGTTGAGCGCATTCCTCTCCCCTCCCGACTTTGTTTTATCCAGCTTCTCAGTGTCTGGGAGAGTGTCTGGATGTTAGAAATTTTTTTTAACTCAAATACACTGATGAAAACACTGAGGTGTTAGACATTCTCTGTGAGCGCTCTAGCTCACAGTGTGCAGTTCCTAAGAGTTGGATCTCTGAGCCCCAGAGTGCCTTTTGAAGAGGAAGTAATGGAGGGAGCCAGGCGAGATAAAGTGCTGGTGAGATTTGAGTTCTAATCCGTTTACCAGCCATGGACGTTGGGGACGCACTTTGCTGAGTGTTTTTGCTCACCTGCTTCTTCCTAGGACCCAAGTCAGAGGGGGATGGCCAGGCTTATAGGAAGTGCTCAGTAGATATTAATCACCACTCTTTACAGGGTTTTTGTTTTGTTTTATTTTTCTTAAGGGCTCTTTTCTCTCTTCACCTTGTTCCCAGCCTGTCATAGATGAGATTTTTTCCCTCCTAAAGGCTATGCAGAGCATGTCACCATCAGGCCACTTTTTAAGTCTTCTCATGTATAACTAGAGCCACTTCTTCAGGAAGCCATTTTAGTTTTAAATCTGTGAAAACTTAAACGCTTTTCATTGTTTATGTTCCATATTTCATTGCAACTCCAGTACCTAGTGGCCAGACATATTTACAAGTTTCTTTTTACAATAACCCTTTGTGGACATCTAATAAATGGTCATTATTTTTGAGCACTAGTTGGTTTTCCTTAACACTTTAGGTTTGTGACTGATTTTTAAAACCTTAAAGCAGTATTATGTTCTACTCCCTCCCCCACCAGTTTGGTCTTTATTACTATAAGGTTAAAAAAAAAAAAAGGACCATGTAGTAGCCATAGTCATTTTCTCATTACAATTTAAATTTTGAAGTAGCTTTAATAGTAATTGATGTGCATGAAATTTCAAATTAGGAAAAGCTTTCTTGGCATTTCATCCTACTTGAACTATTCAGTGATGATTGTGAGTGTTTGGGCTTTCACTTACCAGGTAGCAAATCACCCTAAACTTCTGGTTTTGCATTATCAAGATGAGAAAATGTTGGGAGCTCCTTTTTGCAAAGGGCACAATAGTTGGCATTCAGAAATGAGCTAACTGCAGAGGGAAAACTGCAAGCTGGCACACTGGCCTTCTCAACCTTCTGTTAACCCAACAAGCTCCCACAGGTTGTTCTTGAAATTGCAAGATGATTATATGGCAGTATTGAATTTGCAACTAACTCATGATTTCAAACCATTATTGGCCAAAGGGTTGATTCCAGACCTATGTTCATGGATTTCCTCACATTAAATATCGGTGTTTAACTGTAACTTTGTTTTAGCTCTAAGTCCATCAGTGATCTGGACTTACTTGGGGAAAAGGTATCAGACCAGGATCACTTGGCTCCTACTATCTAATTGGAAACCAGTTTTCATGGGTGGTAAAGTTACTTGACCTGTGTTACATTTTGAATGTGAAAACTACCAAGAACACAGTTTGATGGCAAGTAGAGAACAAGGGGTCAACATTATTAACATCTTTTGCTCTTTGGGTTGAAGCAGTGTGCAGAGGACAACTGAGATTCCTAAGTGTCTACCATGCAAATGTTTGGCATTTCTCAATGAGCTATTATCAGTTCTTGCAAACTGTGCAGTTGGTCCCTTTGATAACAGCAAGTTTCCACCTACCTGAGGATGCCCAAAGTGCTTTTACCTTGTTATTACTTTGTACTTTCTTGACCCTCTTTGAAAATAGAGGGGCTCTGAAGCCCTTTTCCTCTTATGTTGTGCTTAGTCACTTTGAAATCTCCAGGGTTTTAGTTTTGTTTGCTTTCAAGTCACCCCTGCTAAACCAAAGCAAAGCAGAAATGCAGGATTTACACTTCCAATTAGTGTTAAGCTTTGAGATGAACACTCCCTCCATGACTTCTGGCCCCATCCTTATATGTTGGCTTTGTAGAGGTCCTGGGACTCTCTGTGCCCATGGTGACCTACTTTACTCTGTGGACTCTAAACTATTACTAATGTAATACTGATGAAGAGCTCTTCTGCTTTGTTTCCAGGCACATGAACCCCTGTTCAATTTTCTTTTCCTGTTTTCTAAGGACAGTGTTAATTGTGTTGGATGTTTCTCCTGTCTTTGTAGTTCATGCTATTGTAGACACACTTGACTTACTAACTCATTAGGCAAGTTACCTAACCTTACTGGAGTGTTTTAATATCTAAAGTGGGGAGAAAACTATCCACTTTACAGAGTTGGCTAACAAGGATGAAATATGTAACACATGTAAGAACTTAGCATAGTCTCAGACACAGAGTAGATGGTCTATAAATGCCTTCCAGGGAATGGCATTAGCGGAGACAACCAGTTTTTAACCTTTACAGTGATCCTAAATTTTCCTGTAAGAAAAGGAATTGCCATTAATGTTTGCACCTATTGCTTGGGTGATAAGAAACACTCATAAATTTTATCCTGAGTTGGTTGATGATGGTGATCACATTTGAAGTGTGGAGGATAATTTTCATTCAACAATGAAGGTGAAACTCCCTGGATATACTACTTGGCTTCTCATTTTTTCCCAGCCAAACAAGATTATCACTTGTGATCCAGTTGCTCTGCCTAGAGACAAAGTTCAGTAATTATTAAAGTAGAATGACCAGAAAAACATATTTGCTACTCCACCTAATAGCAATATGGCATACTAATTATAGCCTGGGCTACACATGGAAAAAGAAACAGATCTTGTTATCTGGTGCTTAAATGTGAAGGTAGTCACAGTTAATCTATTTTGAACTATTTGTACTTTGCACCACTCCTGGAATGGTAAGTATGTTTATATACATGTAAACATTTCCTGAAAAGAAACATAGCCAATCATGACTTTGGGCAGAAATGGAGTAAGTAGGAATTAGCTGGGGAATATCTGGTTGATGATCAAGGATAGACATTTAAAGAGCTGGCAGTTGATGAATGAAATGATTAATAATCATTTATTAAAAAAAAATAAAGGCTTTAGTGAGCTTTTACAGTGTTCCAGGCACTATGGCCAAGGACTGCACGTGGTTTGTCTATGTGAATCCTCACAACTTGTAAAATTGTAAAGAGACAGGATCAGTTCCTTTTTTGCAGATGAAGTAACTAAGATTCAAGGAGGTTAATGACTTGCGCGGGATCACCCAGCAAGGAGATGACAGGACCAAACTGAAACCTGTCTCTGACTCTGGAGCTCTGTCTCAACAGCTCTGCTATCCTGATTCTGACCTAGTTTTAGAACTCTAGAAAGGAAGTGTGGCCAAACCCAGATCACTTGTCTAATCTACCCAGAGATTTTGTGTTCACAATTTGTACCAGCAAACCTCTGATTCTGGCAACTTGAAATTGGTCTTGAAATTCCCACTTGTATTAAAAAAAAAAAACAAAAAACAACAAAAAAAAAACAGTTCTATTAAACTGACTCTTCCTGGAACCATGATACCCTTTTCCTGGAGAAACCTCCTCTCCGTTTCACTTTCCTCTGTGCTGGGTCCATGGGTAATTTCCCTAAATTGGCACCTTTCTCAGAAATTCTCTCTCAACTTGAGGCAATGATAGTTGCTGATGACTTTTATTAGAGTTGGTAGGTTTGGTTCTCTTATCTAAGTCTTATCTCCCTCTGGTGTTACATAGTAGTTGAAAGCAGGGAATCTAAAGTCACAGACCTGAGTACATCTGGCCCTTGGATCCTGGGGCAAGTAACTTAACTTTTCTGAACCTGTTTTCATACTTGTAAAATAGAGATAATAACCATACTTCTTACTGTATAACACATAGAACTTAGTAAGCACTTAACCATCATATTATTCTTATTTGTTCCAGTGAGTGATTATGATTTTATAGAAATTAACGTTTATTTTATTCTCTCTGCAGCTCTTGAAATATTTGAAGAAACTCTCCACCTTGCCTATTACAGTAGACATTCTTGCGGTAAGAAGCGTTAGATATTATATAACTACATTCCATCCCCTTCCCACTGGAGAGGTTGTACAATAAGATCAAAAGCATGGGCTTTGAAAGTGAAAGAAACCAGACACAAGGCCATGTATTGTATGGTTCTATTTATATGAAATGTCCAGAATAGGCAGATCTATAGACAGAAGGTAAGGGGTGGGGAGAATTGGGAGAAATGGGGTTTCTTTTTAGGGTTATGGAAATGGTCTGGAATTAGTAGTGACGGTTGCACAGTATTGTGAGTGTCCTGGAAACCAATAAACTGTATACTTTAAAAAGGTTAAAACAAGCCTTGCACAGTGACAGTATTGTAGCCAATGAGGTTTATCCAAAGTGTGATTATTGCTAATTGAAAATAAAATAGAATGGTTAAAATGGTGAATTTTATCTTAAAAAAAACCAACAACACCTTAACTTTGGCATCAACTAGTCATGGATTCAAATCCAAGTTCTATAACTAGGCTGTTCTTCGATGTAAAACAGAACAGATTCCTGCCTCGCAGAGTTGTTGTAAGGACTCATTGAGATTTGTATGCAAAAGCTCTTAGCTCAGTGCCTGACACCTGCTGTAATCACTCTTGTTAGTTACTGTTATCCTCATAGAAGTGTTTTAATACAATGTTTTCCTCTTCTGAGGTTGGTGTGCTTTGCTACTCTGTGTCATTAGAGGTTTGAGGCATAGACATAAAGTAATTTTGTACTGAGACTTGCAAGGTATGTTTTAGGAAGGAGTTTCTCAAAGCAAGAGGCCTTATTTCCTTAGAAAGTTGTGAGCCTAGGGACACCTGGGTGGCTCGGTCGGTTAGGCAGCTGCCTTCGGCCCGGGTCATGATCCCAGAGTCCTGGGATCGAGTCCTGCGTCGGGCTCCTTGCTCAGCAGGGAGCCTGCTTCTCCCTCTCTCTCCCTCTGCTTGTGCTCTCTCTGTCAAATAAATTAAAAATCTTAAAAAAAAAAAAAAGTTGTGAGCCTAGTTCTACCACCCTCTAACAATTCTTTTGTCAAATCTGTAGGAGACTGGAGTTGGGAAAACAGTAAATAGCTTGCGAAAACACGAGCATGTCGGAAGTTTTGCCCGGGATCTCGTGGCCCAGTGGAAGAAACTGGTTCCTGTGGAACGGTAAGAACATTATTCTGTAGGTCTGTTCAACTTCATGGTTAAAGCTGGCACTTGGAATGTTTACAGATATGTTTTCTTTATTATTCCTTCTCTGCCTTCTTATTTAAAATATTTATTTTAGGGGTGCCTGGGTGGCTCAGTCCATTAAGCATCTGACTCTTGGTTTCAGCTCAGGTCATGATCTCAGGGTCCTGGGATCGAGCCCTGAGTCTGTCTGGCTCTGTGCTCAGCACGGAGTCTGCTGGAGATTGTCTCCCTCTCCTCCCTGTGCTCCACCGCTGCTCGTGCTCTCTCACTCTCTAAAATAAATAAATAAAATCTTTAAAAATAAATAAATAAAATATTTATTTTGCCTTGATTATAAAAATAATCAGTGATCATTATAGGATTTTAGAAAATATTAAAAAATAGAAATAAGAATAAACATTTCTTGTAATTCTGCCATCCAAACATAAGCATTATTATGCTTTTTCTATTATTGTAGAAACACTGAGCCTCCCACTCCCCCTGCTTGTGTTCCCTACCGAGAGTGGGGGAATGGGGGAGGGAGAAGCAGGCTTCCCGCGGAGCAGGGAGCCCGATGCGGGGCTTGATCCCAGGACCCTGGGATCATGACCTGAGCCAAAGACAGACGCTTAATGACTGAGCCACCCAGGCGCCCATAAATGAATAAAATCTTTATTTTTTTTAAAGATTTTATTTATTTATTGAGAGAGCATGAGCAGGAGGAGGGGCAGAGGGACAAGCAGACTCCCTGCTAAGCAGGGAGCCCCATGCAGGGCTCGATCCCAGGACCCCGGGATCATGACCTGAGCCCAACGCAGATGTCTAACCAACTGAGCCACCCAGGTACCCCTGTGTTGAAATTTTTTTAGGCATTTTTCATGTCCTCAAGATATTTGATCTTGTATCTTGCAGTTAAATGCATCATTTTCTGTTTTTGGAATTACTTGAGTTTTCCCAATCTCAAACCTTAGTTGCGTATCTTTGAGCAGGATATTCCTCCTCTTCCCAAGACCTTGTTTCTAACTCTGCATCCTTTTCATTTCTTTTTGTGAGTTCCGGTTCTGTGACTTTGTCCTCTGAACAAGGATTACACTGCAATTTGTATCTGCTCTATCTGCTTTTTCTATTATTGTAGAAACACTGAGCCTGATGAACAGGACTTTGAGAAGAGTAATTCCCGAAAGCGCCCCAGGGATGCTGTTCAGAAGGAGGAGGAGATAGAGGGGGACTACCAGGAAAACTGGAAAGCCTCCAGTAGCCAATCCTATAGCCCTGATCACAGGCAGAAAAAACACAGAAAACTCTCGGAACCCGAGAGAACTCACAAAGTGTCTCACGTTCAAGAGAGGAGAGATGAGAGAAAGAGGTGCCATAGAGTTTCACCAGTTTATTCTTCAGACCACGAATCTTCTGATTATGGCCATGTTCAGTCCCCTCCATCGTCTGCCAGTCCCCATCAGATGTCCATGGACCATTACAGATCCTTGGAGGAGGACCACGAGCCCTTTGTTGCACACCAGAAGCCTGGGAAAGGCCATAGTAATGCCTTTCAGGATAGACTGGGGATTAGTCAGGACCGACACCTGGGGGATCCCCAGGGGAAAGGGGCTGTGAGTCAGAACAAGGAACACAGATCTTATAAGGAAAAACGACCGGTGGATGCCAGGGGAGATGGGAAGTCATCTTTGAGCAGGGAGAAATCACACAAGGCCATCTCCAAAGAGGAAAACCGAAGGCCACTCTCAGGGGATAGCACAAAGGAGAAACCGCCCTCTAGTGGTGTCAAGAAAGAGAAGGAGAAAGAGGGCAGCACCAAAAAGAAGTTTTTACCCCCCTTGGAAGTTGCTTCAGACAACCACCTTAAAAACAAGCCAAAGCACAAAGACGCAGAGAAAACCAAATTGGACAAAAACAAGCAGAGTCTAGACCTCTTAGACATAGGAAAGGGGGCGGGAGACCCGCTGCCCAAGGTGAAAGACAGGGTTTCTAACAACCTAAAGACTTCAGAAGGGAAAGTCAAAACTTCTCATTCAGATAGAAAGTCAGTGGGTTCCCTCCCTAAGGTTGAGGAGGCAGATGTGGATGATGAATTTGAGCAGCCCACCATGTCTTTTGAGTCATACCTCAGCTATGACCAGCCCCGGAAGAAAAAGAAAAAGATTGTGAAAACTTCAGCCACGACTGTTGGAGAAAAAGGACTAAAAAAAAATGATTCGAAAAGCACTAATAAAAACTTGGACTCAGTTCAGAAATTACCTAAAGTGAACGAAAACAAGTCAGAGAAGTTTCAGCCAGCTGGAGCTGATTCAGCCAAGCTGAGAAAGGTAAGCCCTTCAGCCACTTGGTGGCTTCCCAGCTGGAGCATCTGGCCCTGCAGAGCTCCCTGGCTGGCTTTTAGGAGGCCTGTTGAATTTGTGTCCAGGCCCTCTCTAGCTGCCAGGGCAGCTAGCACCCAAGATGCGTATCTCCTGCGTCCCATCGTGCTGCACCCATCTCTGTATTTCCTGCCTTTGGTGGTGTCATACCTGGCTGACGGCCCCCCTCCACCCTGGATCTGCTTGTGAAGTCGGCCTCGTCAGCACTGCTGGGAATGGGCTGCAGGGCAGAAAGTTGTGTTCCTCCGTGGGGGCTGTCTACTCACTGGTCTTGTCTCTGCAGGTCCCCACGGACGCCTTGCCGGTGTTGCCAGACCTCCCATTACCCATGATACAGGCCAATTACCGGCCACTTTCTACCCTGGAATTGATGTCCTCCTTGCCACCAAAGCGAAAAGGTAATTCTCTGCTTTTTTTTTTAAATGGAAAAAAAAGATTATAACAATTTATTCACGATGTCCTAAGATTTTGGTGCACTTCCTAGCCTTCCAGGCTCTGGAGTTTGATGGCTTGGGTTTGAATACCAGCTCTGGCTTCTACAAGTTCTGTGAACTGAGGTGATAATTTCCTTGGACTTCAGTTTCATGCACTATAAGTGGGCACAATAATGGTATCTGCCACACAAGTCTGTTAAGTGGATTAAAAGTGATAATGCTGGTAAAGCTCTTAACTCTGGGTTTTCCCACATAGTGTTTCATAAATCTTAGCTGTTGCAGTTACTAGCTGCCCTTTATTCTAAATGTTCTGCGTGAGCTTTTGATCTTAAAAAAAAAAAAAGGTTCTGTTTTTAATAGCAAAAGAATTAAAAGCCACCTAAGTGTCCCTCGCAAGAGACCATCACTAAACCATGGTTCATCCACACAGTGGCCTCCTCTACAGCTGGAACAAAAGTGGAAAGTCTGTCGGATATGGGATGATTTCTAAAATGTGGTAAATGAAAGAACGATAGTGGGTGTTATTGGTGAAAGTGGAATAAAATACATATTTGCTTATTTTTGCATAGACTTGATAGAAGAATACACAAAACTGGTAGCATTGGTTGCCTTTGAGAAAGGGCACTGGGAGGCTGAGGAAGGGGGAGAGAAGGAGAGCTCTCCCTGTAGAGCCTAGTGCCCTTTGTGACGAACAGTCCTGTCTTCCTTGCCCTGTAGCGCTCTCTTCACCCCAGGAAGAGGAAGAAGCTGGATTCACTGGACGAAGAATGAATTCTAAGATGCAGGTGTATTCTGGCTCCAAATGTGCCTATCTCCCGAAAATGATGACCTTGCACCAACAGTGCATCCGTGTACTTAAAAACAACATTGATTGTAAGTCCCATGCTTTTCTCGTGCTCTAAAACACATTGTGGCCCTGGGACCTCACCATTGGGTGGCTTGGCCAGTATTCAACACTTTCACCTTTGATTTTCTGCAGCAATCTTTGAAGTGGGTGGTGTGCCGTATTCTGTTCTTGAACCCGTTTTGGAGAGGTGTACTCCTGATCAACTATACCGCATAGAGGAGTATAATCACGTGAGTACCCTGTGTGGGTGCAGAGAAGGCCATCTTCTGGCTCGTGTCTCCAGAAATAGCTTTGTCTCTGAGTCTGCAGTCTGGGAAGGGCAGGTAGCAGTGGCCGGTTCACCGTTCTGGGCATGTTGGTTTGCCTACGGGCCTTGAACAGGCATATTTTTAGCACCTCTGGCATCAAATCAAGATGGGTTTCAAAAGGAGCAGAAAAACGCTGCCCACCCTTCTCTTGAGCTTGCCCGGTCACAGAGGGCAGGGAAGAATTTTGGCAGCACGGCCTCTGGGATCCAGGGCAGGGACAGAGCTTTGTGTGGACACGCAGGTGTCTGGTGAATATAAAAGAGCACAGGGGCACCCGGTGCCTCAGTCGGTTAAGCGTCTGACTCTTGATTGCAGCTCAGGTCATGGTCTCAAGGTCGTGAGGTCAAGCCCCATGTCAGGCTCCGTGCTGGGCATGAAGCCTGCTCGAGATTCTCTTTTCCCCTGCCCCTCCCCCCTTTAAAAAAGAAAGAAAAACAAAAAGAGCACAGATGGGCTAGGTGTCTCCTAGAGACATCCCAGTGTGACCAAATGTCTTTCTTACAATGCTGGGACACCTAATGATTGCATTAGCTGGCTGTCTCTAATTCTGAGGGATCATCCTTAGGTGGTCCCCGTGCCTGGGTGTGTCATCATCCCAGTTCTACCTGTCACCGGTTTCCGAAAGGAAAAACCTGGTCTTCAACTAGTTTCTGTGTTGTCTTCTCTCCTAACCCCACAACCCCCCAAAAGCAGCTAGTACAATGCCTCGCACTTAACATTTTTTTAATATAGTGACTTTTTTTCTAGAACTGTTGTATTTTAAAATACTACTACGAGGACCAAAAAACCATGAGGAAAGTGCTCACCCTGAGGTAATTAGGATGGAAAAGAGGTATGTCAGAGTGCGTGCACATACGTGATGCCCTGGTTCTGATTTTAGGTATTAATTGAAGAAACAGATCAATTATGGAAAGTTCATTGTCACAGAGACTTTAAGGAAGAAAGGCCAGAAGAGTATGAGTCGTGGCGGGAGATGTACCTGCGGCTGCAGGATGCCCGGGAGCAGCGGCTACGAGTGCTGACCAAGAATATCCGATCTGCCCATGCCAATAAGCCCAAAGGTAATGGAGGGGGGTTCCGGGGGAGGGGGGACCTGGCACAACAGTGAGCCCTGTGCTCTGGTCGACTGCGGGGCCTTAGCGGGCCGTGCTGATGTAGCCTCCAACTCTTGAATCTGTCTTGCTTATGCAGAAGCTGGGCAGGGATGGCCTGTACCTTCTGCCACCACACATACTATCTGTAGGGGTTTTCAGGGTTAATAATCCCCTGGCTTTGGGGGCACCTGAAAAGCCTTTATCTCTTAATAGTGTAGATTATTAAAATCACAGTAGGATCTCTGCTCAAAAAGGCAGGTATTGATCTCCATATTTCTCAACAGGCCGGCAAGCAAAGATGGCCTTTGTCAACTCTGTGGCCAAACCGCCTCGTGATGTTCGACGGAGACAGGAGAAGTTTGGAACCGGAGGAGCAGCTGTGCCTGAGAAAATTAGGTAAGCGCTCGGCAACTTCAGTGTTTCTGTGTGCTCAGGGAAAAGAGCCCCAGGAGTTTGTCGTTCAGCCCTACGAGGCAGCTCAGGGGCAGGAAGCAGTACATTTTGGGGGTGAGAGCATGGCCTTGCAGAGTGGATTTTGGAGGCCGACCTTAACCAGCTCAGCGCTTGACCCACCCTGAGCCTCCATGTCCACGACTGCAGTGTAGGCCCATAATTATTCCTGCCTCTCAGGGAGGGTTAAGATTAAATGGAGAACAGGACCTGGCTTCTGGGAGACACTCCCTTGTGCTTTCCCTTTCCCCATTTAAACAAACCGTGCTCCTGGGGCGCCTGGCTGGCTCAGTCATTGGAGCATGCGATTCCTGGTCTCGGGGTCATGAATCTGAGCCCCACGGTGGATGGTAGAGATTAAACAAAAAATAAGAACCATGCTACTGTGATGACTACCTAAGCTCAGTCATACTAGCATTTTCAGAAAAAGATTTATACCCAGAGGGTGAAGTTAGTTGAGGTCCTTCATTTTGAAGGGCGAACGGCATCATCTCTGTGCCGTCGCCAGAATCGGGGGCGCTAGGGTCGGCCGGGCAGAGCCACAGAACGGGGTCTTCCTCTGACAGGCCAGCCTCAGGCTGCTGCAGCCAAGGGCAGATTTCTCCCACTTGGGCCTAACCCTCTGTGTTGCTCTGTGTTGCAGGATTAAGCCAGCCCCGTACCCCACAGGAAGCAGCCCCGCCCCCTCCGCAAGTGGCAGCTGCAACAGCTTTAGCGGCAGCCCCGAGGAGCCAGCCTACGATGGCCCGAGCACCAGTGGCACCCACTTGGCTCCCGTGCTCAGCACTGTTTCCTATGATCCTAGGAAACCGACTGTGAAGAGTAAGTAGCTCGGGGGTCATGCTCACATACCTCAAAACTGGTATTTGCAGCCTTTAACGTCCCGGCAGCTGCATCGTGTTCTGCGTGCTAGATGTAGATGAGGCACATGTCCGATGCTCTGCACGTAGCTGGTCCGAGTGCTGGTGCCCCCTTCCCCCACTTTGTGCGTCATACACAAGTATCTTCCAAGTAACGATCGTACTGAATATCGTTTTGGTGCTGTGTTTTTTTTTTTAAACTAAATGTAAACCGGTTTCTCCAAGTAATAACAACATGGGGTTCATAACTATTACTATTGTCCATGTGGAGGGTTTAAACCTATAACCCCCAGCTTCCAAGTATTTATTTTTTATATTTAGTTGCGTGTATTTTGTATTGTATTAAGTGTATTACCATAGACTATCTCCAGTATTCTAAGGGGGGCGTCCTTCCCTAAAAGCAGGCTTCTGTATTCACTCCAGGGCCCCCGGGCGGGTAGAAGTCGTGGCGTAAGCTTCGGCCGTGCTCGGGTTAATCATTCAGGAGGGCAGGCTCACCATCCTTAGGTGGCGGCTACATGGAGCTGGTCTTGGACCTGTTGCTGCCCTGGGCAGACGGGAGTGAGAGGGCCACTTTTTGCTGGTTTGGATACTGGGGAGGCAGAGTGAAACCGTGGCTCAGAACGGCCGTGAGCGTCTAGAGGTAGTGAATCCCAGTTCTGCCACCCGTTGCCCAGCCTGGGGGATGGCAGGCAGGGGTGGTCAGCCCGTGTCTTGGGGTTGGTGAGGTGGTCATGGGCCCGGCAGGTGCTCCGGCAGCGGAGCCACAGGCCGCTCTTCTGCTGTGGTGCTGGGACAGGATGCCTGCGTGTCCCCCTTGGTCTGCTGGCGCGGACCCCAGAGCAGCAAGGCTGGGCCTCGATTGTCAGCCGCTCACAGTGTGTGTCCAAAGTGCCACAAGCTGAAGCAGCTGCCTTATTCCCTTCTCACAGAAATTGCCCCAATGATGGCCAAGACGATTAAAGCTTTCAAGAACAGGTTCTCCCGACGATAAACTGAGGACTTGCCTTGGAGACGAAATTTGTGGAGAGGAGTACCGGGACAACGGGGCTTGGGGAATGGAACTTCCAAAGGAGACCAGGACCCTTTGCTTGGAGGCACCTTGTGGGCTCCGAACCTGCACGGCCCGCAGGTGTTGCCCGTGAGCCTGCTCGCCTCGGCCTGGAGAACACTTCAGAAGTCTGAAGAAGATGTGAAGCCTCAGTCTTAACTGAGGATTTTAAGGTCAATTATACTTTTGTTGTTAATTAGCTTCTTTGTAAACTATAAGACATAGTTTTAATTAATAAATATTGCCCCCAGATTGTATTTATATTACCCCAGTATTTTTTTTTTCTTTTTTTTTTTTTAGGCCCTCTACCATATACTTAGCCTTTTATTTTCAGGGTCCTTTATTAAATTTAGATAAAAACCTAGTGAAAGCCATTCCCCTGTCACGGTTCAGCTCTTCTGAGGGGACTCTGGTTCAGAGGGTGGGCTGGGCGTCCTCAGAGCCTGTGTGGTGCCTTGTGCACGGAGGGCCAGGAGTGGGTCCTGGGCTGCCTGTCCTACCGGGGCGCCTTGACATGGAGACCCAAAGTGTCCAAGGTAGACCCCTCACCTCTGAGGCCCTTCCCAGTGTTGCTTTGAGTTCCTATGCAGGTGCATCTCTTTCTTCATTAAATAGTATTTATTAAAGGAAGTTACTTGTAAAGGTCTAGAGTTTTTCCCCATCCTTTTTGCCAGTTCCCACTTTTTTGAGGCTCACTAGAGGACACAGAGCCTTGGGGGATCGATTTGCACAGAACCCCAACATTTTTACAATTTACAATTTCTGATTCAAAACTTTAGGGTTTGTTTTTTTTTTCTCCCCTATTTTTCCTTCTCCCCACTAGCAGAGGGGGAACACACAAGGCAGGGCTTTTTGTGCCTCTACCCCCCCGTTCAACTTCAGAGTCTAAGAAGCCAGCACTTTAATCTCTTGTTCCCTGTGAACTGCTAACAGAAGTGAGTGGTTTTAAAAGTTGTAATGCTGTGGTCGAAATTGGTTTTGTTTTGCCTTTTTTTAAAAGGTAAGATCATGTGATTGGAAGAGCACAAGAATTTGCTGTTTTGCAGAGAACTTTGCAGCTGAAGCGCTTCTACTTTTTGAGTGTTTAAGCCAGAATTTGGAGGGAATGACCAACTTAGGGAAAGTGTCTGAGCTGTAGTGTCAGGATGGGGGAGAGCCGCAAGGACACCCGCCAGGTTGGGGAAGGGAGGATCTCCCTTTCAAGCTGACATAGGAGCAGGATCAGCACCTAGGAGGGCAGCGTTGGTGCCCTTCTCAGCTGTTGACGAGCACTGATCTCACAGGAACCCACTTGGTTGGGACCCCGGGGGAAGGAGATGCTATACATTTGAGGTGCCTGTCCTTAAGATTCCTACACGGTAGATGGCGGGCATGATTCGTAGGACAGCCTCAGGAGCTTGGCAGTTAGTCCCCTTGACAAGCTCTCTCAAAGCCCAGAATAGTGAGTCCACTGCATTTAACCATCCTGGAGACCTCAGGCTGACTTTGAAGATTCCAGAGCGAGCAGAGACTCCCGTGTGGCAAAGGCTGCAGTGTTCAGTGTGCATTGCTGTGCAGGCTGCCTGTTGCCACAGGACACAAGTATCGCTGTGTTTTCATTTGCTGTGTTTCTCAGTTGGGTAAAACACTCTTTCTCTTGGTCTTTGTCTTACCATTTCACCCCCACCCAGCCCTGGCCTGCTCTGCAGATCTGGTGTTAAGGAAGCCTCTTCCCTAAAAGCCAAATGAACATCTGGGTCAGGGGCCAGACACTTCCTCCTGTAGGTATCCACCGGCTTGAATTTGTCTCTTAGCTGTGTGTTCACGTCTTTGTCATTGAAACCAGTTTTTCATATTGCAGATTCCGCTGGGTAGGATTTCATTTCCTTTATTAGGAGTTTTTAGGGAGGGAAGGAAGGACACATTTGTTCATGCCAACGTCGCCGCCCATTTTTAGCACATACAGATTTCTGATCAGCCCTGTTTGCGTAGAGCCAGATCTTTCCCTCCTCCCCCCACGAGTGTCTGCATCAGGGATGTGACTTGGTGAGAAGGAGAAGGAGGGAAGAGGAGAAGCCGAATTTCTGAACCACCTTCTTACCTGGTTATTGAAATGGCTGCAGAGCAGACACACAGGATGATGTTGAACCTTTGGTCTCATTTGTGAAAACGTGTGCAATTTTCTTCCTGTGCTACACTACATACAAATCACCAAATTACAAATTAACCCTTTGTGATCCTTGGTGTAATGAGCAGTTTCTTTGGGGCTTTCTCTTTCCGGGAAGTGGGAGGGAAAGGAGCAAGGTATCATCCTGCTCTTCATTTGTATTTTGGTCCCAAAATGTAAATACAATTTTCTATGTTACTTTTTTGTGGTAACTACCAAGATGAATATTTTAATTAGATAAGTTATATGAAAAGGAAGGAAAATTCCATGTCTAAATAAAAAAACAAAAAACCCCATATACTGTGTTCTTCTTTCCTTTCTCCCTTATTGTGTCTGAGAATGGCAGTTGGTCACCAAGTGTCTGGTTCCTGGGCTATGAGGCAGAGAGCTTAATCCCTGGACCTGGACCGGGCTTCGTAAAGGATGTTGGATTTCTATAGCAAAGTGGGACTGGGGGATGGGAATTTGGGGGGAAAGAACCCTTGAGCAAAGGGAGGAACCTCAGATGACAAGGAGTACCTCCCGGCACTGAGGCATTAACCCCATATTACAAGCCGGAAGCTGGGGTGAAATAATGCAGCCAATCTGCAGCGAAGGAAAGGATGTGAAACCCAGGTTCTCTGGCGGCAAAGTGGGTGCCACTCCACCTGCCAGTCCCTGGGGGGGTGTGAAGGACCCAGGTCGGTCTCTTCAGTCTTACACGGACTTGCCAATGAGAGCATAATGACAATTAACGCAGAAAGGTCACATCAGCAAGAACTTAAGGCCCTGGCTGAGCTGCAGGAGCTTCAGCCTTTCACTAGTGGAGCCCAGGGCTTGGTTGCAGCCTCTGCAGACATTGGATTGTATCTTTATTACGAGCTGGGGGTGGGAGGGGGGACAGAGGGAGAGAGAATCTTAAGCAGACTCTGCGCTGAGCAGGGAGCCCAACACCGGGCTCGAGATCAGGACCTGAGCCAAAACCAAGAGTTAGACGCTCAACCGACTGAGCCACCCAGGTGCCCCTGTATTGGATTGGATCTTACATCAAACCTACAACATCTCCCAGGAGCACATTTTTATTCTCCTCTCTTAATGAGGGCATTCTTGGTATACGAACTTAACTTTCCCTAGCCTTTACTGGATCGAATGCTCACGCTAAGAAGTTACAATGCATTTGAGGTAAATTATGGAACATGGTATCTGATGGACGATTTCACCTGGAGTTTGTTAAGTTAGCACCTTGTCCTTTACTCATTAATTCAACATTTGCTAAACCAGAACCTGGATTAGACCCTGGGATACAGAGTAGCACACACATCTGGCAGGCAGTCAGGTAAGAGTAACTGGCCTCACTGGTTCTGAACCCACCACTTGGCAGGCACCGCTCTGACTCATCTACATTGTCTCGGTTATCACGGTATCTTTCCAGGTAGGTGGTCATGGCCCCATTTTTAAAATGAGAAAACTGAAGCACAGAGAAATCAAGAATGCGTGCAAGCTCACACAACCGGTGAGCAGGGTGCTGTGTGCTGGCCCTACCCCAAGCACATGTTGTCAGTCACATTTAACCATCTCTACAATCACACACACCCGAGTTAGGCTGAACGCCAAGGCAAAAAAATGCCCTAATTGTTGCGAACAATGATTTCTTCTCTTTGCTGCATGTAATTAATGCCCAGAAGAACCCTCCGGCTGGCTAATCACCTTGGCAGATGCCCCCTTCACAGACTTTCTCCCCTAGGGTTTCACATCCACTTCAGTCTCTCTGATTATTTGCCCAAATGGTGAAACAGGCAGTTTGTCTTCACAGGCCCCCTGACTTCTCTTTCTGTGATGCCTACTGTCTCAACCCCTTTCAAAAACCTCTGGGGAAAGGGCAAGCCATTAAAATTTTATATAGCCATACCTGTGTTTCTCAAGTATAGAATCTCTGGGGTTGGGGCCCCAACATGCACATTAAAAAAATTTAAAAAAAAATCTTAAAATGTTCATTCAGGGCACCTGGGTGGCTCGGTTAAGCGACTGCCTTCGGCTCAGGTCATGATCCTGGAGTCCTGGGATCGAGGCCCGCATCCAGCTCCCTGATCAGCAGGGAGTCCGCTTCTCCCTCTGACCCTCCCCCTCTCATGTGCTCTCTCTCTCTCTCATTCTCTCTCTCAAATAAATAAATAAAATCTTTAAAAAAAATGTTCATTCAAAAGTTTGAGAACTGCTCCGGCTGATTTGCCACAAATAGTTTACAAGCCCTTTGCAGCTGGCCCAGGGGTCAGGGCTGGGAAGTTTGCACATTCGGTCGCATGGCACACACTTTGCCCCCCACCCTGCGTCACTGAATCAGACAGACATGGTCCCTGCCTTCCTGGATCGTCCATCTAGTAGGGGAGACAGTAATCAGATTACTGCATCAATCATTAGCTAAAATACAGATTTCTTCTGGGCCCCACTGCAGAAATCTGTTCAAATAGGTCAGAGGGCCTTCCCCAGTGATGAGCAGCCTGGTTTGGAAATGCCGAGTGTAGTGGAAAAACTATGCATGAGCTTTGAAGAAAGGTCCAGGTTCAAATCCTGGCTCCACCATCCTTTAGCTTTGTGACACCTCTTTGACTTAGTTTCCTTGCCTGTAAAATGGAAATAATGACACCCCACAGGAATTCTTGTAAGGATTCAATGAGAGAAAGGGAGCTCAGTATGTTTTAATGTCCTTCCTTCATTCCTTCGAAATGTGGAATGAAAGGAAAAGCTTTATTTCCTATTGATGTGAATTGAAGCTTAGGGTCACAAGCTGAGCACTATTTTGAGGTCAGCAAGTCCTTCCTGATAACTGAAATCCTAGCCTGTGCCCCAGACAGGGTCATTCAACTTTTCTATTTTTGGACTCCTATCTATTCTTTCAGGTCCCTTACACTATAGCCCCTAACAACCACAAAAACAGCAGACTCTACGTAATTCCTTCTTAATCAGGAATCACAAACTCATATGCCAGGAGTTGGTAGAAGATAATAGCGGGGGTAGGTGGAAACAGGAAATGAAAGCTATTTACCCACATCCACCAGATTGTCTCAGGGTGGAAGGCAGGGCCCACTGCTGCCGCAACTTCAGAATTCTTTTTTTAAAGGAATCTTTTTTTTAATTAAGATTATTTATTTATTTATTTGCTAGAGAGAGAGAGAGACAGCATGGGTGAGAGAGAGTGAGCTAGAGTACAAGCAGGGGGAGCTGCAGGCAGAGGGAGAAGCAGGCTCCCTGCTGAGCAAGGAGCCTGATGCAGGACTCAATCCCAGGACCCTGAGATCATGACCTGAGCCAAAGGCAGCCGCTTAACCGACTGAGCCACCCGGGCATCCCTACCTCTTCCCAGAATTTTAAAGAAAAGACAGAAATCTAGAATTTTTTTTAAAGATTTTATTTATTTGAGACAGAGAGAGCATGAGCAGGGGGTAGGGGTAGAGGGAGAAGCAGACTCCCCACTGAGCAGGGAGCCTGATGCGGGGCTTGATCCCAGCTAAACCGACTGAGCCACCCAAGTACCCCCAGAAACCTAGACTTCTTTGTAAAACTTCCCAGCTTTTAAAACCCTGGGCCACAACTCTATGAAACAGATCAGGAAACCTATATGAAATGGATAATTCTCCAGAAAAAAAAAACAACTTACAAAATTGACTCTTAAAGAGATGCCAAGTCTAAACAGACTAGTTACCACAGAAGAAATAGGGAAAGTAGTTGTAGAGCCTCCCCTGTAGATGGTTTCACAGGGAAATTCCTTCCACCTTAAAGTCAGATAATACCAATACCACTTAAACTATTCCAAGGCAATGCAAACCAAAGGAAGGAAAATGCTACTGAAGTTAGTATAACACTGACATGGAAACTGGATAAAGATTGAACCAAAAAGAAAATTACAGACCAATCTTATTTATGAATATTGACGTGACTATCCTAAATGTTAGCAGAATCTAACAGCGTATTAAAACAAATAGGGGCCCCTGGGTGGCTCAGTCAGTTAAGCGTCCAACTCTTAGTTTCAGCTCAGGTCGTGATCTTGCAGTCATGGGATCGAGCCCCACGTTGGGCTTTGCGCTCAGCATGGAGTCTGCTTCAGATTTTTCTTTTCCCTCCTGCTTATTCTCGCTCTCGCTCAAATAAATAAATAAAATCTTTAAAATAAATAAAGAAAAAACAAAGAAATCATGCCTAAATGGGGTTTACTTAGGACTGGCAGGATACTCAGTCTATTAGGATAGGCTGGGAAGTCATTCTCAACCGGACGTGATTTTACCCCTAACAAGACACTTGGCAAAAAATGTTAAGTATCCCACAGCATACAGGACAGCCTCCCAAAGCAAAATATTATCGGCCCCAAAATGTCAATAGTGCTGGGGCGCCTGGGTGGCTCAGTTGGTTAAGCGGCTGCCTTAGGCTCAGGTCATGATCCTGGAGTCGCGGGATCGAGTCCCGCGTCGGGCTCCCTGCTCGGCGGGGAGTCTGCTTCTCCCTCTGACCCTCTTCCCTCTCATGCTGTCTCTCATTCTCTCTCTCAAATAAATAAATAAAATTTAAAAAAAAAGAAATTCAAAATGTCAATAGTGCTGAGGATGGGAAACCCTGGACCTGGTCGTGTTAGTAACAGCTCCAAATCTCAGTGGCTCAAAACAACAAGGTCTGTCTCTCACTCACATTACATGTCCTTTGTGGGGCTGATGGGGCTCTGCTTTATGTCATCCTCACTCAGGGACCCAGGCGAAGGGAGGCAGCACCTGTGCTGCTAAGATTTTCAGGACAAGTAAAGAATATTGCACTGGCCGCTAAGCTATGTCCAGAAGTGACAGCCATCGTTTCCTCCATGTTTCCATTGACTGCACCTAAATTCAAGGGGATAAGGAAGTACAATCCCTCCATGTGCCTGGAGGGATTGTACACAGAGAACTGGAAATATTTGCTAACAGCACCAAAGACTCCCAAAGCATTTACAACAGCCTGCACCCTCAGGTAATCCGCAAGGCCACCCAGCTTCAAATCCCACACTTCCTGGCTGTGTGCCCTTCACCAAGTCACTTAACCTCTCTGTGTCTCTGTTTCTTCCTCCAAAAATGAGGAAAATATATCTATTTTATAGAGCTATTATACAATGATGTAATGAGTTAAAACGTATAAAGCACTTAAGACAGTGCCTGGCACATAGAAGGTGCTCAGGACATGTTAGCCAGGATGTTGATGAATAAGGTGAAGTACCCCACATGGAATGGGCTTTTGGTAAAGGATTGTTGTTATGACTGAAGCTTTGAGGGAAATGAATGTCCAAGGTAACCCAGCTGGTAAGTTCAGCATGGTGGTTAAGAGACTGAGCTCTGGGGTTAGGGCTCACCTTGGCACTCAGAAATACTCAGTAATGTTAATTAATATTTGGAGAAGGTTCAGTGTGGTTAAGAGTATGAACACTGCCTGGGTTTAAATCCTAGTTCCAACAGTCATCAGCTGTGTGACCTTGGGCAAGTCGCTAAGCCTCTCTGCACTCTAGTTTTATCATCTATAAAATGAGGATTATAATAGGACACCTGCAATTATGAAGATTAAAACACAATATAAGTAAAGCCCTAGGGACCCCGTGGCCAAGTGTTTGGCACATTTTCAGCACCATGTGGTTGTTAGCCGTTCTCTTACCACACTCTCAGCTTTCCACACAGAGGCAACCAAAAATAAAAGAAAAACAGTTCGTTTCACCCAGCCTAATTAAGACGGGTGAGAAGACACAAATTTAGCAGTCCTTGAACCACAGAAATGTTGCCAATGAACCTGGGAATGAGAAAAAGAAAAAAACTGGAAACTTTTCCTACCTGCCCCAGGGAGTCCTAGAAGTCAGTGAGAATTTCCATTTGTTCTCAGTCATCCCTGCAGCATAGAAGTTCAAGAGAAGGGACAGGCAAGAGTAAGTCCAGTAAGCAGAGGCGAAAGGGCATTATTCCCAAATCAGAGCTAAATTACTCTGCAACTGCTGGTTTCCCTCAAACCCGGCCCCCTTTTAAGCAATTGCAGTTTCCCATCCAACCAGACGGGGGCACTGAGTCAAAAGTCTTGCTCTTAGCAACAGTAAGTCACTATTTAACTGTTTTCCTACTGACCAGACGTTGTTCCAAACATTTTCCATGCATGATCTCATATTACCCTCACAGTAAAACCCTACAGAGTAGGTATTCTTATTATTCCCATTTTAGACATGACAAATCTGACGAAAGTAACTAAGCAACTTGCCCAGCAGGCCACACCTAATATTTCCAGGACTGGGGCAAAAGTACATATGGAGGCATACCTGAAAAGTTATAAATGAGGGGCGCCTGGGTGGCTTAGTCGATTAAGCATCTGCCTTCGGCTCAAGTCATGATCCCAGGGTCCTGGGATCGAGCCCCACATCAGGCTCCCTGGTTAGCGGGGAGTCTGCTTCTCCCTCTCCCTCTGCCCCTGCTCATGTTCTGGGTCTCTCGCTTAAATAAATAAATAAAATCTTTTTTTTTAAAAAAAGTTATAAATGGAGTTCATGAACTGTTATATAAAATACAGTCTGTTGGGCTACCTTGAAAAATAAACCTTCACAATGACCTGGAAGGCCACATCCAAATTTCTGGGCTTCTCGGAGCTCTGCACTAGAAGGTGGTGGAAGGTGGAAAAGCAGGACGGTAGCCCCATGCCCCCTTCTCTTTATACCCCTAAGTGCATTCCCCTGCAAGGGGCCTTGTGCACCTGTATGCTCATGTTCTGTTCTAAGGTTTCAAAACTGAAAGGGTCCATCAGGTATCCAGCACCGTGAATCACAAAAGAGCCACAACAAAGCACAACATCATCACATTTCAGAGTACCAGGGACCAAGAGAAAAGCTTAAATTTTGTTTCCAGAAAGGGAGCAGGGGGGACATCCATGCAAAGAATCAGGAATCAGAATGGCAGTGTACTTCTCAAAGCTAGAAGAAAACAGCAATATCTTCAAAATTCTAAATGAATTTTATCTTCAGTTAAATTAAGCATATGAGAAAAATAAAGACATTGTCAATGATCACTTAGCATGTATGGTAGTGTGGTGGCCAGCCTTTAACGAGTTCTGTCTCCTGCTATTTGTACCCTGACACAGTTCCTTCACACTTTGAATATGCCTGACCTATGGAACCATGGGATATTCCAGAATTGACAATATGTGATTTCTAAGGCTAGCACAGTTGTTAAGCGTCTGCCTTCGGCTCAGGTCATGATCTCAGGGTCCTGGGATCGAGCCCCGCATCCAGCTCCCTGCTTGGCGGGAAGCCTGCTTCTCCCTCTCCCACTCCCCCTGCTTGTGTTCCCTCTCTCGCTGTGTCTCTCTCTGTCAAATAAATAAATAAAATCTTTAAAAAAACACACACACACATTGTGGTTTCTACCTTGCTCTCTCTGCTTTGGTGAAAGCCAGCTACCATGTCCTAAGGACACTCAAGCAGTCCCATGGAGAGGTGTATATGACAAGGAAGTGAAACCTCCAGCCAACAGCCTGCACCAACTTGCCAGCCATATGAGTGCACCATCGTGGAAGTGGATCCTCCAGCCCCAGTCAAGCCTTGAAAGACTCTAGGCTCATGAGGGAACTGAGCCAGAACCACCCAGCTAAACCGTTCCCAAATTCCTGGCTCAGAGAGACTGAGATAAGTACTAACTTGTTTTGCCGTTACGTTTGGGAGTAATTTGTTACACAACAAAAGATAATTAATACAGAAATATTAGGGAGGAGGGGGAAAGGAGCCACAGCATTTTGTAGTTCTCTCAATCAGAAGGTGCAGTCAATACCTCCACCCTTGAGTTTGGATTTGGCCATGAAACTTGTTTCGGCTGATGGCACATTAGCAAAGATTACAGGAGCAGAAGCTTAAAAAGTGCTCATGCAATTGGGTCTTCCTTCTCTTGTTCCTAAAAATCCGTAACTGCCACCACGTGACTAAGCTCAGGTGGCCTGCTAGAGGCATATAGCCCCACCACCTCAGCGGAGAGCCAGCATCAACCAGACATGTGAGTGAGGCCATTCCAAATTATCCAGCCCAAGCCAAACTGGCCCAAAAAAGAAGTGCCCAGGTAATTTACAGAATTACGAGTATAATGCCTGGAACCTAGTGCTCAATAAATCAGTAAAGGATGACAATGATGAGAATGACAGGAAAGAAGCCAAAAGTGAGTAATTGTCTCGGGTAAGGCCTGTGTTAGTCCTGCAGTGGGACATGGTCTTCCCAAAGAAAGGCTTCTAAGTGTATCATTCAATTAAACAAATATTTGCCAAGCATTTACTATGTGCCAGGCTCCTGGCCTGAAACTGTGATTGCAAAGTAGAAATAATTCGTGACATTGTGCTGTTCTGAATCAGAACCAAGCTTGCCTATTTCACAAAGAATTGAACTAGGACATCAAAATATTTTAAGTAGGCTCCACACCCAATGTGGGGCTTGAACTCACAACTCTGAGATTAAGAATCACATGCTCTACTGATTGAGCCAGCCAGGCACCCCAGACATCAAAATATTTTTAGAGTGGAACTTAAGCAGATGGATATTTTAGGTTGTATTTCACCAGCCTCCAGTCTTGTCTGGACACTCAAGAGCCAGACATGAAGGGCAAGGGATATCCAGAGTATCCCATAACACTCTCTACATCCTCTGTCTTTCCCCCTCCCCACCAGCAGTAAGAACACATTCTACTCTGAATCCAAAATCATTTCAACTCTAGGGGTGCCTGGGTGGCTCAGTCATTAAGTGTCTACCTTTGGCTCAGGTCGTGATCCCAGGGTCCTGGGATTGAGCCCTGTATTGGGCTCCCTGCTCTGCAGGAAGCCTGCTTCTCCCTCTCCCACTCCCCCTGCTTGTGTTCCCTCTCTCGCTGTCTCTCTCTGTCAAATAAATAAAATCTTAAAAAAAAACAAAAAAAAATCATTCCAACTCTAAACATTGGCTTCCAATTCTTTTGACTTCAACCCAGGATATGAAAAACACTTTATATTGCACCTGAGTACACAAACCTGAAACAAAAGTTCTATAAATTGAGACTTAAAAGCGTGATATATTCTGAATTTTTAAATTACATACTCTTTTCTTTTAATTCTAGTCACAATCCTCTAAATGGGTTTTAAGACTCATTAATGGGTCACAACCAGCCATTTGAACAAACTGCTCTGACATGTCACATGGCAAGGGGACTTAAAGATTATCTACTCCAATCCTGTACTTTACAGGTGGTAAACTGAGACTCAGAGAGGTTAAGTCACTTGCCCAAGGCCACATAGCTAGGAAGTCTGCGGTGCTTAGATTTGAACCAAGATGTGACTCAGCTTTTGAACTTTTACCATGTGTCAGCCACTGTGCTGAGTTCTCTAAGTTCATTATCTCATGTAATACTCACTGTGATCCCATGAAACGTATTCCTACTTTACAGACGAGAAAACGAAGTCTCAGGATGGGGAAAATGACTTATTCAGAGTGTCACAGTGTTAGTAGCGGACCCAGGACTTGTCTCCAGGTCCGGTCGTCCGTGAAGCCTGCTCTCGACCGCTAAGCCCACTATGAAGAGAGTGGTTATGAAAGTGAATTTGTGAGCTCTAAATGCCTGCAGGTGCACATGTGAAGCAGCGATAACGTAGTGCTCCCAACCCTTCGGGGCCTTATCCCTGCGCACGCTTTCCTCGACCAACTCCCCAAAACCGCTGGTGGCAAAAGAGCACAGACTTTAGCCTAATGAGGAGGAGGATTCGAATCCCAGCCCCATCATTTACTCGGAACGCCAGCCTAATCTCTCTGCGCTTCAGTTTCCACACCTCAGTAGCGGAGAGAGCGATAGCATTGACTCCAGGTCTGACTCCCCGGCACCTGCAAGCGCTTGTCAAGCGTCAACCCCTCTCCGAGCCCCGCCCCCTTTCTCCCCGGGCGCATGCGCCGCTCAGGGGCGCCTTTTACGACGCGGCCGCCGCGGAGCGCTTGGCGGCCGGAGCGAAGCGGGGCGAGCGCTGCGCGGGCGGCGGCGGCGGCGGCGGCAGGGCCGAGGGGGCGCGCGGGGGGCGGCGTCGTCATGTCGCACGGCCACAGCCACGGCGGGGGCGGCTGTCGCTGCGCCGCCGAGCGGGAGGAGCCGCCCGAACAGCGCGGCCTGGCCTACGGCCTCTACCTGCGCATCGACCTGGAGCGGCTGCAGTGCCTCAACGAGAGTCGTGAGGGCAGCGGCCGCGGCGTCTTCAAGCCGTGGGAGGAGCGGACCGACCGCTCCAAGGTGGGCCTTCCGGGGCCTGGGGCGGGAGGGCGAGGCGGGGACCCGCGCGGGGCCTCAGGCCTCCCGTCTGCCCTGTCCGTCTCAGTCCTGCTGTTAAAAATAACGACAGCTCGCTTGCCGAGCGCTTTCCCGTGCCCGTCACCTGCCCGCCCCCTGGGAAGAAAACAGGGTCGAGTCTCCCCATTTTGCAGATAGAGGAACTAAGGCCCAGAGAGGGAAACGGGAGCTTTGGCTTTACACGCCAATATTCTCTTCCAGAGCTTCAGGAGGTAGCGGAGGATGGCCGTGAGGGCGTTTTCCCTACTGTTTGACTGCTAGTCCCAATGGCTGCCCGATCATAATCACCTGATGAAGACTAAAGACAGGCTAGGCAGATGAAGCATGTTATTCTTTCTAGAGCATTTACCACTGTGGGGTCACAGAGCCGTTTGAAAGCTGTGGACCCCACAGGCGCGGATTTTTACACACAATTTGAGGAGGCTAGTTGGGTCTGGAAGTTCATTCACGGGCTCCCCATTTAAGGACTATTAACTTATTAGCATCAAGTTATTAAGTGCTGGAAAACCGAGGGAGTTTGACTATTTGCCTTGCGCTCCGGTCATAGAACAGGGTGGAAAATGCGTGAAATTGTAGGCTCTCAGCAAATATTTGTTGCTTTCTCCTCCCCACTCCCCATCCCCTCCAGTTTGTTGAAAGTGATGCAGATGAAGAGCTTCTGTTTAATATTCCGTAAGTATCTCCTTGGTGTTTGCCTCAGGCTAGACAGGCTGTACCCAGTTGTCTTCTCAGGATTCATTCATTGGTGTGTCAAGGGCACACATCTGGTTCTAGAAATGGGGGAAATTACAGTGTGGTGGGTTTGAGGAGGAAAGCATAAAGATGTATCTGTTGAAAGATAACTGAGGAGTCAAGGTAAATTTCATAGAACTGCAGAATGCCAGAGGCAGACAGGATCTTAGAAATGTTCTGGTACAAGTCTGACACATGAGTAAACTGAAGCCCAGAAAGGGGAAGGGTCTTGTCCAGGGTTACACAGCTATGCAAAAGTTCATACCCAAGTTGACAACTTCTTTTGCATTCTGGCAGATTTACAGGCAATGTCAAACTCAAAGGCATCATTATAATGGGAGAGGATGATGACTCACACCCCTCTGAGATGAGACTGTAAGTGGCGCGAGGGCTGAGGCTCTCAAGAAGCTAGTTCTGTTTTCTGTGGTAGCACTTTATTCCAGAATGACACACTTTTTTCTTTTTACTGGGTTAAATATTCCCTCCCCCCTTTAAAAATGTTGGTCTTGTTCTTCATCAGAATACACTTACCTCTTCCTGAATTAATGACCTTTTTTTAGATTAAGCATCTTTAGGGCCAACAGCTTGTGTCTTTTCAAAGTACTTGCCGTGGCACCATTCATCCAGAGAGCATCCTATAAATGCCAATTGTCCATGACTTTGCAGTTTTCTTAGTAACCCAACTGCAGATCTCAAATGGTGGTTTCTACTCTCGGGGTTAGTTTCCAAATTTACCTTTGTTATTTCACACAGTTAAAATCTTTGCGTGTGTTTTGTTGACATGGAATTACTACTCCATCTGAGTGTGCATGCCCTTTAGTTGGCAAAGTTCTGTATTCCTCTTGCAACACTGGATCTGTTGCTAGGAGGGTTAATACTCCATTTTTGACAGCTTGCCTTAGTCCAGCATAGCCTTCCTAAAAGAAGGTGAAAACTTTTTTGAGTGCTGGAGAAAAAAATACCAGAAGAACTTTATATTTAAAAAAATTTCTTCCCAGGGCGCCTGGGTGGCTCAGTTGGTTAAGCGACTGCCTTCGGCTCAGGTCATGATCCTGGAGTCCCGGGATCGAGTCCCGCATCGGGCTCCCTGCTCAGCAGGGAGTCTGCTTCTCCCTCTGACCCTCTTCCCTCTCATGCTCTCTATCTCTCATTCTCTCTCTCTCAAATAAATAAATAAAATCTTAAAAAAAAAAAATTTCTTCCTGAAAAATCGGTCAGTTGGAGAGATTTAAGAAATTGATACTTTTTTTGAAAGTTGGAAACATGAATTTGAAAGCAAACCCACATATTTAATCATGTTAAGGAAACCGTACGTCTGAGTTGATGCTTTTGGAGACTTGTTTACTGGGGAGATGGATTGGCTTCAGAAAACTAGAAATCTGTGTTGCATTGTGTTTAAGAGTGGGCTCTGGAATAAACTGCTTGGGTTCAAATTCTGGCTGTACCGCTGGTTAGGTGCATGCATTTGGGACATCTCTTTATCTCAGTGCTCTCGTATGTAAAATGACAATAGTAATAGTATGAACCTCATAAGATTGCGGAGAGAATTGAATGATACATAACATGTAAAGAGCTTAGAATAAGTCTGGAACATAATAAATGCCTAATTTTGGTAGGGCAGGTACAAATACATAGCCCTTGGTTCTAAGCACTTTATATACATTATACTTTATCAAATCTATGCCATTAATTAAAAAAATTTTGCTTATTCAACTGTGACATGCCACTGACACATCTAGAAAAGTTAAAATGGTAATTAATGAAATTTAAACACAGACTAGGTATTAGATGATTTTAAGGAATTGTTAATTGTAAATTTTTGTAAAATGGTATCATTTTAAGAGTGGTATTTTAAGTCTTTACATTTTAGAAATACATACTAAAGTATGAGTGAAATGAAATGTTTGGGATTGCTTTAAAATATCAAGCACAAACAAAATGGGGGTGATAGGAAATAGGCATAATGTTGATTGTTGAAGCTGAGTGATAAATAAGTGGAGATTCATTGTATTTTTCTCTGCTTCTGTATATATTTGAAGTTTTCCATGGTAAAAATTTTAAATTATATGTATCTTAGAATTGATTCAGTTTAATCTCATCATTGTATGGGATATGTACTATCACTGTCCCCACTCTATAAATGAGGAAACATACAGAGAGGTTAAATCACTTGCCCAAAATTACACAGCTGGTAAGTGACAGAGCCACGCTTTAAACCTAGAAGTCTGGCTCCAGAGACACTGCTTTTAACTACAGTGCTACACTGCCTCTCATAATGCTACTCATAAATATTCACTGTTATTATTCTGTGCATCATTCTTAGAAACACTTTGAAGCAAACATTTGCTTTCTTAAATTACATGCATTTTGCTGCCCCTAATGTCTAGGCCCCTCCTGTGTGGGTGTTAAAACACTCTAGAGATGGTGGGGGTGTGGCTTAGGGCTTTAGAATCTTTGAGTTATAGAGGAGACACCTGTTTCTTTTTTTTTTTTTAAGATTTTATTTATTCATTTGAGAGAGAGAGAATGAGAGATAGCACGAGAGGGAAGAGGGTCAGAGGGAGAAGCAGACTCCCCGCTGAGCAGGGAGCCCGATGTGGGACTCGATCCCAGGACTCCAGGATCATGACCTGAGCCGAAGGCAGTCGCTTAACCGACTGAGCCACCCAGGCGCCCGAGACAGCTGTTTCTTAGATATTCCTTTGGAAAACTTTTTCTTCATTAGCAGTTTTATTTGACTTTCCAAAGCTCGTGAGTTGGTAGCATTTTGTGCTCTTTTCAAAATGGAAACCCCAAATTGTATTTTTTTTTTTTAAAAGAACTGAAGAGGACTCAATATACAGGGTAATTTTGAACACAAAAATTGCTTGAGCGTTAAGTTACCTGCTCTTATCTCTTAACTCTGTTTAATAGGTTTCTGCCAAAAGTATTTTTTCTCCCATGAGTAAGCTGTTTTATTTAACCTCCTCAGCTTTGTCTGAATGTGCTGAGTTGCTGATTCTCTCCATGCATTTGCCGCACGTGACCTGATTTGAGCCTCCTCTTTGTGTATTGCTTCTCATGTGATCTTAACCCACTCAAAGATGCCACTGGCTTATGTTGCAGTTCTCAGCTCTTTTCTTGTTGGTTTAAAGATATTTGTGTATAAATGCCAGTAAAATGCCATTCCTAAAATTTGATCTCCTTTTAATAAAATGGAAGGCAGTTGAGTCAAAAAGAAGTTTTGAAAAACTGAAAAATATGCACAATGTGATAATGCACATTTCTTGATTTTTCTTCCCTTTCCTTTCTTAGGTACAAAAACATTCCACAGATGTCCTTTGATGATACAGACAGGGAACCAGATCAGACCTTTAGTCTGAATCGGGATCTTACGGGAGAATTAGAGTATGCTACAAAGTAAGCACTTGGCCTGTCTCCACTCTCTGGCTTCTGAGGAACAGCAGGTGTTCACTTGCAGTGAACATACATGCTAGCACTTCCTGAGCTTGCAATTCAATTTTGGCCCATTTCCTGCTTTCTTAGCATGAGAAACAAGTTAAAACAGTGGAGGAAACTTGATCCTTGGCTTGGTCAATTTTGGGCAGAGATGCAGTGCAAGCCATGGACTTGTTAAACTTGTAAGCAGTTGACAGATCTGAGTGATCTCCTAGGATGGTCTTAGGAAAGAGGTTTTCAGAATTCCTCTTTGCGTAGTGGGCTTACAATAGGCCACGTTACCCAAGACCACCTTATGTCTTCACTGGTTCTTTTTCCTAATGGTAAGGTTGGTGAGATCAACACCGAACTTGTGTTAGAATCCCTGCCTGGTCATACAGCATTTCTCATTCTTGCTCCTTGAGGGCAGGGCAGTGTTGACTCATTTTTCTATTCCTGTTGCCTGGAGCAGGACCTGGCAGATGCTCATGCAGTTTCCACTGAATCAATTCTTGTGCGAAAGAGAAGAATGATACATAAGAGTCCAGAATGTTCTCTGACATTTACCTGGGTTTTACCACAAGTTGGAGCTAGAATTGTTGTTTTTGTCCTGGTGGTGAGATATTCATTGAACTCTAACCTGTGTCTTCTCTCCCCATTCCTTTCATTCTCTAGAATTTCTCGTTTTTCAAACGTCTATCATCTCTCAATCCATATTTCAAAAAACTTCGGAGCTGATACCACAAAGATCTTGTATATTGGTCTGAGAGGAGAGTGGACTGAGGTAAGAAGGGGCAGAAAGCATGACCAACCCCCCACCCCCCCTCCACCGTGCACATATATGTGTGTGTACGTCTGTATGCTGTGGTATGGGCACTCCGAGGAAAGGAAAAAAGAGCAAGTGAGATACTACTTGCTTTCAGTCTGTGTATAATTTTTCTTGGTTTCATTACTGTAAACAGTCCATTTCTTTTGACAGGCTGTAGGTATTTTTAAGGGAGTTGAAATAATACAGTTGATAACAATTCATTTCTTTCACTTGGAGATTCTTTTCTTCATTTGACATTTTTGATAACTGTTCTTGTTCCAGGCACCCAGAGATAAGATAATAAACAAGATAGATAAGGTCCTCTTTTCGTGGTGGCGCCATAATAGTGGGGGAATGAATCTTTTAAGTTATGGGGTGAATCATTGCTAATGATCTTTGCAGTCTTACTAGGATAAAAGTGTCAAAAGGGGGAAGAGATGACTTCCAGAAATGAACCTGAATAAGGACTACTCCAGTGTGTGGTCTGGGAAATGGCCAGCTGACCCAGCCTCTCACTTTTCTTGCAGCTTCGCCGACATGAGGTGACCATCTGCAATTATGAAGCATCAGCCAACCCAGCAGACCACAGGGTCCATCAGGTTACCCCACAGACACACTTCATTTCCTAAGACTGGCCAGGGCTCCCACAGAGGCGCTGTGTCGGTGAAGATGTACAGCATCCTGTTGGGGAAGACAAAGAGATAGGGTTCCAGAGAGAGTTGGTGCCACAGCCTCTGCCAAGCTTTGTCTTTGGGGCTTGCTGCAGAAACCTGGCCTATGGAAGATACCACACCACCAGGGAGGGTAGTGTGGGTGCTGAGGGACAATCGTGGTTCTCTAGGGCCTAGAAATTGAGTTTTGGGCTGGGCAGCATCTGGCAGTCATTGGATAATGTCTGCCTTTCCAGTCAGCGTGGCCATGGGATCCCAAGTGTCTTGTTGCTTTGTGGCAGGATTTTTGTGTGACTTGTTTTTTTTTTAAATGGAAACCATTTCCTGGGCTGCAGTAAACTTTCTGAAGCCTCAGCATTGTGTTTCTATTAGCCATCAGGAGGGTCTCCAACTAGAAATACTTGTCCCTGCTTGCTCCTTCTTCCTGTCAGCGTTCAGCATTCTTGTCAAGTTGCCCAGCTTGGAGTTGTCTGTCATGTACTAGTGTCCCGTGGTTATAGCTAGAAGAGCAGGAATCTCCTGATGATGCCTACTAGCTTGAGGAGCTCTTTTTTTCTTACTGCCTAGGTAAGCAGTCTGGGGAGAGCATGGGCATTTCTGTGTTTGTGAGTTATCCTGGTTGGATAAGAGTGGGACTTAGGTAAGATTCCCCTTGGGACATCCTTAATGTTTATTAGCTTCTAACTAGTGTCGTAAGCGCAATGCCAGAAATTGGAGATCTCAGTTCTTCTGTTCATGGCTTTTTATTCACCGTACCTAATAAGCTTCCTAATAAATCTTTGCCAGACTTAATGTTTGTATATTCTTTTGATTTCTTGGTAGTACTGATGAAACTTTTACTTTACTGGGAAGTAGTATGGAGATTTGAAATTTGTTGTTGTTTTGTACTAGGTAGGTCATAGTGCCACAGTGATATTTAAGACTAGATTATTTTCTTCAGGAAGGGTACATTGGACTAAAAACACTCCTACAGCCACCCACCCACACTTTGTAAAAAGGAAGGTGAGGTTACAAACCGATGTTCCATTTCTCATGAGAGGAAGTAACGTTTACAAAGTGGAGGGACATTTACAAAACAAGGGAGAACAGTTTCCGGAGCTCACCAGAAGAAATGAGAGCAAGGAAAGTAAGTGAGCAGCACATGTGGACCCAAGACTGGACTTAAATTTTGTAAGTCAAGACAGCAACTGGAGACAATTTAAGTATCTAAAATGAGGGGATTTGAGATGGTCAGTATTCTCTCCTTTGCAGAAATAGAAACAGTGAATAATGAAAATTAGTGTCGAATCTCATCCTCTTGAAAGACTTCCTCTGAAGTGTTGGCCCACACTTTCTCCAGCCTGTCCAAGGGAAAGCGTGCCACCGCCAAGCTTTGCCAAGCCTCAAGATTTCTAAAATGTAACTGGAAATCAACCAGAGTGCAAACGCAATTCTTGATGCACTAAAGGTCCTACTCCTCAGCCACAGCCTCTTTATTTCAGTTGGATCATTTTGGAGATTAAAGGCTGTTTTAAAATTTGGAGTAGGAGGAAAAATAAAGTTAGAAATCTTAGAGCAGACTATCCCTTCACTAGTTCCACTAATTAAAGCCTAATCACAGGCAGGCCCTGGGACTGGGCTTCTGAATTTGAAGCTTCACTCTGAAGAATTTGTTCAAGAACTTGAAGAAGTGCCCCAGGGTCCCAGGGGATTGGGGGTGCAGGAGGAATTGTTTACTCTTCTATAAGCAGACCTAGCAGGGCTCCTGGGGCGGTGGCTGGCAATTATGTGGTCTGGGCACACTCATCCCTTTCTGACATCCAGTCTGGTTCTTTGGCTTGTTGCAGTCCTCAGGACTCAAAAGATTCCCTGTTCAGAATTCTGGTATTTTAGGCTCTGTCTTTGTGACCTGTTGAGCACTTAAGACAAACTGCCTCTCAGCCTGGAAAGGTGCTTGGAGTTCCCAAGTTTACTGTTTTCTTTCAGTTCAAAGAAAACTGTAGGTAGCAGCATCACTCATTTCCTGTTTGTAGATGCCCACATAGTCCTTCAACTCAGTTTGCTTCCCCTGCCAGCCTTTCTGTGGACCCGGAACCCATTTCCACTTTATCAGTGCGGCAAGGAGGAAAATGGGGACAAAATGCAGGCCTTTTTGTTCTTAACAAACTGGGGCTCATTGATGGTATTCTGTTCACTGTCCACATGGCATTGCTTGTTGAGGGCAGAGCTAAGACAACACTGCCTGTCCAGCTGTCCTGCTGTGACCTGTGTTGTTTTCCCAGGTACTTTTTAGTCAAGTCCTCACACTAATTTTTCAGTGTATAAAGCATTTCCATACGACCTATTTTGAGTCTAACAGCAAAGCTGTGAAGTAGGCAGGGTGGTGTTTATCACCGTGTTATAGCTCAGGAAGCAGATGCAGAGAGGCGGCATTACAGTGTCATCCTGAGATTGCTGTTTCCTTCCCCTCCCTGAGCGTCCGTTTCCTCATCTTTAGAATAAGACGAGAACTGGATGGTCTCTAAGGATGTCTTCAGTGTATGATCCATCCGAAACTGCTAGTGTGAGGGGTGCCTCTCCTTCCGGATAGCTTTCCTTTAGGAGGCGCATGGGTGGTGGTAGCAGGCGGGAATTACTGACGCGCTGTCTAGATTCTGCAGGTGACTCCGTGGCTTCATTACGGGGAGTGGCCCCACCGTACCCAACATGGCAGCTCCTATCTGGCGGATCGCCGACGCCCACTTCCGGGTTCCGTACCGCTGGCCAGGCTACTTCCGGCAGCGCGATGGCTGGGTTCCCGGGACTCAAACGGAAGTTCCGGCGGGGGCGGCCGAGGGGGAAGAGTGTGTGTCTGTGCAGGAGAAAGAGGAGAATCGCCCGAGAGGTCTCGAAACCCGCAGGGAGTAGAGGTACCCTCGTCCGGGACCAGCCGGCGGAGGGAGGGTACCGGGCGGGGGGAGGAGAGGCCGGACCTCCGCGGGGGTCCCGGCGAGTGGGGAGGGGACCGCAGTTGTGAGGGATGGGGGCGGGGAGTGAGGTGCGAAGAGAAGCTGGCCGGTCTTGGGGACTTTGGGGGTAGAGTGGGGCAAGAAGGCGTCCGGCTGTGATTGGAGGGACTTAGAGTCGGAAGTGGAAGATCCCATTGTGGGGCTGGGGCTCCCCGGGGTCAAAAGTAGAACGCCTCTTTGTGGGCAGGAGAGAGGGTCCTGGCTCAGGGTAGAAAATGTCACAGTAGGCAGGGTGCGACTCTTGGTCAGGACAGACGTTCCTAGTGTGGAGAGTGGGAGACCCTGGGTTAGGGTGGAAGTAGTTACTCTGAGGAGCTTCCTTCCCTTGTCGGGGGAGGCATCACTTTGAGAGGGGGGACCTGGGATGAGAGGTGGAAGTCTCCCAGCCAGGAAGGAAGGGAATCCCAGCTTAGGGCGAAAGATGTATCCCCGTGTGGGAAGAGGGACCCCGAGGTCAGAGGTGAGGGATCCCACGTGGAGAGGTGCACTCAGGGTCAGAGATGGAAGGTTGAAGCAGGTGGGGAGGGGGGTAGGGGGTGGGCACCACTCTGAAGGGTAGACGCTTAGGGGCAGGTGGCTTCTGGGGACTTGGGAGGATGCTAAGGATGGGGAGGAGCCAACCAGCCACGCATTCTTTTGTGTGTTCAGGAGTCCCAGAGCATGGTCAAACCGGGGGACCTGGTTGGATTCAGTAGGCACTAGCAGCCGCAGGTAGCCCCATTCAGTGGGGCGTGGGGCACAGTTACAGGGTGGGTAGTGGACCCGAGTCTGTGTGCCTTCTGGGGACATGGGCAGCCCCTGGGGGCTCAGGGAATGGCTGAGCCAGAAACTGCTTGTGAAGGCCGGGTGGGGGCTGGTTGTCGGGGGGTGGGGGGAGGTTGGAGAAAATGTGCGTGTGGGGGTGTTGGGGGGTAGGGGCTAAAAGCATATTTTTCTGGCATTTTTCTCCCCTTCATTTCCCGGTGGGGCTGGGAGTTGGGGAAGAGGGAACCCGGGGCTCTATTAGAGGCATGATGATTGGAGAGCAGGGAGGAGGCAGTTAGTGGGGGGACGACAGCAGGGGATGCCCTGGCTCCCCTCCCCCACAGTCCCTAAGCCGTCTCTCTGCCCTTCTGGGTCTCCAGCAAGCTCAGGCTGTGTGGTGGGCCAGAACCAGGGACTGTGGTTTCAGCCCTGGAATGGAGGCAAACTTCCTCCCTGCTCTGACCCGAGACGACTTGCCTGCCTTTTCTTGGTGCCCAGGACAGAACCAGGGTGTTATGGGGCGCTGACATTCTGAGTGGGCCCTCAGTTTGAGGCTCTTCTCCTGTGTCAGGAGTCTCTCCCCTGCCTGGTCTTGCTCTTGACCACTCCCCCAAATTTGCACAGGCCCCAGCCGTGGAGCCTGCAGTGTATGTGTGGTAACACCATGTCTGTGCCCCTGCTCACCGATGCTGCCACTGTGTCTGGAGCTGAGCGGGAAACGGCCGCGGTAAGGGTCCTCCCCTGCCCTCGGCAGCCCCTGGCCCAGCCGCTGGCCCAGCCGGGGAAACTGGCTGGAAGGGGTGTGGGGAAAAATGGAGGTGGCACAGTTGAGAAGGGAGCAACCTGAAGCCAGGCAGTAACGGGTTAATAGCCTGTTTGGCTGCTACCACTGTCCCCCCCCCCCCCCCCGGGTCCTTGGGGGCGCAGGGGGATGGCCTGAAGTTGGAGGACCGAGGGGGAATGAGAGCAGGGTAGTGGTGACTGCCCTCTTCCCACGTCCCCATGTCTGACCCTTTTTCAGGTTATTTTTTTACATGGACTTGGAGACACAGGGTGAGTGAGCTGGAGAGGGAGGGGGTACTTCCTTGGGAAGGTGGGGAAGGGCCCAGGGGGCAGGGTTAGGGGGCCTGCGCCCTCCCTCTCCCCCTCCCCACATGGGTGCCGGTTTTCCCTTCCTTCCTAAAGGCACAGCTGGGCTGACGCCCTCTCCACCATCCGGCTCCCTCACGTCAAGTACATCTGTCCCCATGCGTGAGTGTCACTCCTGCAAGGGATCCGCTGGGGGGTGGTCCTGTGGTCTCGGGCCTGCTCTGTCCTGTCAGCTGCATCCTGCGGCCTGAGCCCAGGGCAGTTAGAGGTGCCATTTTCAGCCTTTACTCCCGTGGAGCTCGCAGCCCCAGCCCCCAGCCCTAGGCCCTCCTAGACCAGGGATCTCCTAGAACCAGGAGATCCTGTGCCCCTTCCCCCAAGTACTCACCCACTGAGCTGGAACCCCGTCACACCTAGTATCAGGCTCTGCTTCTCTGCTGGTGCCCCAACCACAGCCTCCAGCCCCACGTGGCAGGTTGCCTGGCAACACCTTAAACACAGCCCTTGCCTGCTGGGAGGGGCCCCCCAGGGGCTACTCTGCCCCCTCCTGGCTCTCTGCTGTGGCTTCCACATCCCTTCTGCGCATGATGGCTCTTCTCGCTGCCCCTCCCCAGACCCCGGATCCCTGTGACACTCAACATGAAGATGGTGATGCCCTCCTGGTGAGTGGGAGTGGGGGGCGTGGGGGGAAGGATGGGAGCTGAGAGAGCTGTAGGGGGCTGGCCAGGGTCTTCCGGGAGCCAACACCTCTCCTCCCCCAGGTTTGACCTGATGGGGCTGAGTCCAGATGCCCCAGAGGACGAGGCTGGCATCAAGAAGGCAGCACAGAACAGTAAGGCCCCAGCCCCTCCTCAGCATCTGCCCTCCCCACCTTCCATCCCCCCCCCCAACAAAAGCATTAGGCAGTACCTGGCTCCCTTCCCTGGGCCGCCCAGCAGCTTTTCCCCTACCCAGTCATGCCCCTTCCCCCCAGTCAAGGCCTTGATTGAGCACGAGATGAAGAATGGGATCCCTGCCAATCGAATCGTCCTGGGAGGCTTTTCACAGGTGAGGGGAGAGAGAGGGGGTGGGGGGTGGTAGGTGAGCTGTGCCCTCATGACCTCTAATTCTCTCCTCCCTCTAGGGTGGGGCTCTGTCCCTCTACACGGCCCTTACCTGTCCCCACCCTCTGGCTGGCATTGTGGCATTGAGCTGTTGGCTGCCTCTGCACCGGGCCTTCCCCCAGGTGAGTGTCTCCGTGACCCCACTCCTGCCCTTTGAGTCTCCTTGTGGCCTGGGGCTTGTGCCGAAGCATCGGCTTTGCTCTGGAGGTCTTTTCTGGCCCACAGGCAGCCAATGGCAGTGCCAAGGACCTGGCCATCCTTCAGTGCCATGGGGAGCTGGACCCCATGGTTCCAGTACGGTTTGGGGCCCTGACGGCTGAGAAGCTCCGCTCCGTTGTCACACCCGCCAGGGTCCAGTTCAAGACTTACCCCGGTGTCATGCACAGCTCCTGTCCTCAGGTCAGTGATGAGGGGCCCCGGCCTACGCCCAGCCCTCTCCCTCCTCCCTCCACCTGGGAGCCTCTCACAATCCCTCCTCACCCCCAGGAGATGGCAGCTGTGAAGGAGTTCCTTGAGAAGCTGCTGCCTCCTGTCTGACCGGAGGCAACGGCCCCCAGCGCAGCCCCCCAGCTCTTGGGGGTCCAGCACGCGCAGCACCATCTTGGATCTGAGCCGGTCGAGCCCCTGTCCCCACCATCCCTGACCTGTCCTCTTCCCATAGGCCTCTGGGGCAGGCAGGCCGAGGCCTGGCCAGGCCTTCCTTCCTGGCCTCAGCCACCTGGCTGTCTGCAGCAGGGGGTGGGCCGCCCACTTCTCCCGTGTCCCTGGAGGCGGGCCCCCCTGGCAGCAGTATTGGAGGGGCTGTAGGCAGCGGGAGAAAGGGGCCCAGCCGCTGACCCACTCACTCAGGACCTCACTCACTAGCCCCGCTTTGGGCCCCCTCCTGTGACCTCAGGGTTTGGCCCCACCTACCACTCCACCCCCAAGTGATTCTGCCCAGATAATCGTGGGTCTCTCCTCCTTCCCTCCAGCTGCTTCTCAATCATGAATGTGTCCATGGCCCTGGGCCCCTGTGCTGCTGTGGGCTACCTGCCCCTGGGCAGGGGTGTTGGTGAGGGGGCAGAGTCCTTGAAAGGGGGCCTTCCCTTAGCCTCCCCAACGCGGGGGCTGGGCCCTGCCTCCCTCTTACCCTGCTCCCCCGCGGGCCTGGAGCCTGCAGGGCTGGACTGAGGCTCAAGGTCTCCCCCAGCTGTCCCACCCCCATGTTGTCCCCACTCTAGGGCCAGGGGAGAGGTGGGGGAGGAGTTGTGTCTTGTCTTCTGTCTCCATGTGGTTTTGGGTGTTTTTCTTGTTGTGTCCTGGATTCCGATAAAATTAAATTGCTTCAACTCTCAGACTGGATGATTCTATCCCAGGGGTAGAGTGATCGCGTGCAAGAATCTGCCCCATTGTTAGAAAACTTTTATTTTAAATACTTCGTAAAGCGCTTTCAGAGCAGTATAAATTAGTGCCTGTCTCGGGACCCTTGCTCCTCCCCCATTCACTTCTGGTGGTCCTGATGGGTTCCTGGACGCTGCTGCAGAGAAGAGTTAGGGATCCCCCCAACTCCTGGTCAGTGGAGCCCTTGGCTTCATGCCTGGTGGGCTGAGAAGGCCCAGCCTGGGTTTGAGGTAGGGGAGGCTGAGGCCCCTGGGTTCCCCCCAGAGGCTGGAGAGCAGCCAGTTTCTCTCTCCTTTTCTGGTGTGTGGTAGGGGAGCGTCTCAGGCCTGCGCACCAAAGCCTGAAGGATTCTGCTTCTGCCAGCGCCACAGATCTTCACCTGTGATGGGGGGAGGGGTGGAGTGAGGGTCCACATCCGAACGCAGGACCGCCACCCTCTCGGGCAGCCCTGGGTGGGCGTGCTCAGACCCAGACAGCCCCCACCCAGCCCGACTCCCTCTCAGGGGTCAAGCCAGCACCCAAGGTCAGGGGTGGGGGTGGAAACTCACACATCCTGTCCAGCCCTAAGGCTGCTGTCCAGCCCAGCTCCTTGAGGGCCAGGCTGGGGTTGGCGTAACAGGCAGCCACATCGCCTTCCCGCCGTGCCACCACCTTGTATGGGATCTGCGAGAGACGAAGCGGCTGTGGCTTAGCTGAGCCGGCCCTGGCCTCGCCCACCCAGCTGCTGACCAGGCTCAGAAACGCAGGTGTAGGCACCCAGCGCTCAGGCAGGCAGGCAGAGGAGCTGGGCAGTGCTGGGACGCCCATCAGGGAGGCTAGTGGGAGGGGCCCAGGTCGCCTCGAAAGTCAGGGCAAGGCGGGGGGGGGGGGGGGGTTGACGTGGGGCTGGGGTACAGCCGGCCTACCTTCTGCCCAGAAGCCTTCTCCATGGCCTGGACCATCTGTAGAACCGAATAGCCCGTACCCGTGCCCAGGTTGTAGATCTGCCCAGGAGAGGAGAACGGGTGGTGGAGCGGGTTGGACTAACTACCCCCTCTGGACCCCCAACGCCCTCGCCAGCCTCGCTTCTCGCCTCTCTCCCTACCCGGCAGCCACACTGCTCCTTCAGCTTCCTCAAGGCTGCGATGTGGCCCTTGGCCAGATCCACGACGTGGATGTAATCCCGGACACCTGCGGAGGCGGCGGGGGGGGGGGGGGGTGTTCGGTACCGTGTCTGTGGGACCGCACTCTCCCCCCGGTCCTCGGCTCACCTGTGCCGTCCTCCGTGTCATAGTCATTGCCAAAGACATTCAGTACCTCCCGTCGCCCGATGGCCACCTGGGGTGGGGGTCAGGTCAGCTCTTCCCAGGCCCTCGGCACCAGCTGTGACCTGACCTTCCCCTTCCCCCTTACCTGGGAGACGTAGGGCATGAGGTTGTTGGGGGTGCCCTGGGGGTCCTCGCCGATGCAGCCCGAGGCATGGGCGCCTGTGGGGTTGAAATACCGCAGCAGCACCGCATTCCAGGCCTGCGGGACCAGGTCAGCTGGGCGGGGGGCAGAACCCAGAGCTCTTTACCTGCACCTCCCCCCCCCGCCTGGGAGGTCCCCCCACCCGGGGCTGTGATGTGGGGCAGGTCACTGCCACTTCCAGAGTCCTCCCCTCCTCCTGGGTGGGCGGTGCCCGGGATTCCACCCTCAGGTTCATAGGAGGCCTTGAGTCCATGAGTGGGACCGGGGCTGGGTCGGGGGGGGCGGGGGGCTCGCCTTGTCTGCCTGGCACAGGTCCCGGATCATCTCCTCGATGAAGAACTTGGACTTGCCGTAGGGGTTGGTACAGCCACCTGTGGGGTGGGCCTCATCCAGGGGCAGGTACTGTGGGTTCCCGTACACAGTGGCTGAGCTGCTGAACACCAGGTTCTTCACCCCGTGGGCCCTCATGATCTGGCCACGGAGGGGAGGCGTCAGTGGCCTCTGCCTCCCACGGTATTCCCACCCCCCTTCCTCCTTCACAGGTGAGAGGGGCTGAGGTTCGGGCGCTCCTGTTTACAGATGGGGGGACCGAGGCAGAGAGGTAGAGAGACGTGTACCGTTTTAGAATGGTACAGCTTGGGCCCTGCCCGCCTCTCCCCTCCAGGCCCCTCAGCCACTGTGTCTGGCATGGCCCGCCTGGCTGGGGTCTCCTGGTGTCTGGGACCTTGCCGCTCAGCTCACCTCCAGCAGCTGGATGCTTCCGGTCAGGTTAACTCTGTAATAATCCAGAGGCTTCTGCACCGACTCTCCCACGGCCTTGAGGCCCGCAAAGTGGATGACTGCTGTGAAGCTGTGCTGCAGGGGCGAAGCCAGGGTCAGAGGTCACTTTAGAGGCCGGGCCCTCGGCGGTGCCCCCTGCCTGCCTGCCCAGCACCTACCTTCTTAAAGAGACGCTGTAGGGCTGCCTGGTCCAAGATGTCCATCTCCTCAAACTCCACAGAGCGGCCTGTCAGCTCCTGAACCCGCTGCAGGCTCTCGGGCATGGAGCCCCTTCCTGGTTGAGCACAGGGAGGCCATCAAAAGAGGACGTGGGTCCTGGGCTCCCAAGAGACGAGACAGACAGACAGACACACACACACACACGCATCCATAGGAGGCGGCGGTGGAACCCACGGTTTTCCTTCCACCCCCGGCCGAAGCCAGAGCCCCCCGGCCCCGTGCTCACCACGGATGGCATTGTGGAAGTTGTCGACGACCACGGGCAGATAGCCGGCCTCCAGCAGCTCCAGCACCGTGTGGCTGCCGATGTAGCCAGCCCCGCCGGTCACCAGCACCTTCTCTGCCATTGTACCTGGCCCAGAACACAGAGCGTCCGGCTCACGTCGGAGGCAGTACTGTGTCCTCGTGAACAGGGTGGTTCTGGAACCAGCCCCGCTCCACGTCTGGAGACCATCTCTTTCTGGCCATAGGCCTTGGAGATCACTTGTCCTCTCCTGGCCTCACTTTCCATCTCTAGAAGTTGGAGCTTGTAACTGTACAAACGTCATGTGGTAGTGTGAGGGCTGAATGAGGTGACTTGAAAGGCCTGCCACACCGCACGGGTGGGAGACTGATGTGCAGGCACCACAATTTCTAGTCCCAATTTACCTGGGACTGAGAAGAGGAAACCTAAAGCCTCCCAGGTGTCTGGGGACTAAGCAGTCGTGGCCAGCAGGAAACATGGCAGCAGCACCGGGACTCCCAAGAGCCCAGGAAGAGGTTCTGTCTGCTCAAATTCCGGCCTTCCCAGTCCCTCTGCTATCACTGGGTGTAAACTGGCCAGTGATTAATACCTCCTGCTCTGGGTAGCTCCCCTGACTCCCTCTCCCTCAGTCAGCTGGGAGGAAGCAGGAAATAAACCAAACGGCCCCAGGGTGGGGTGCTTTGCCAGGCAGGCTGAGCCCAGCTCTGGAGCTGCAGCACCAAGGTCCTGGAGTGGGCCCCACCCCACCCCAGGTCAATCAGGCTGGCTCAGCCTCTACCGACGCATGCCAGGGCCAGCTGGGTCGCTGCCCAACTTTAGGCGGCACGGAGCTGGGCGGTGTAGACGTGGCCCTGGTCCCGAATCCACTGCCAGGTGTGCACCTCCGCCCTGAACAAACTGCGGGTAGAGTTGGGGAGGGGGGAGGAGGCTCCAGACACTCAGGTCTTTCATTCGGTGCGGCCTGGCCCGCAGCCGCCTTCCTCCTGGCTGCCCTCAATCCCCCATTCTGGGCTCATCCACTCCCACCCACTTGACTGAGTGCTTCCTGCGTGCCAGGCTCTGTACCGGCCACTTCTGCATTATTTTCCTGGATTCCCCCAACATCCCGTTGAGCCAAGTGTTATGGCTGGCACTTTACCGAGAAGGATACTAAGGTCAGAGAGGTTAAGTAATTTGCCTGAGGACACACAGCTGTGACAACCCGGCTAGAATCCGGATCTCCAGGCTCACAGCCCGCTAACCTCGCGCCAAGGAGTTCACCCTTCCCCCTCACCACCGCTTCCAGCTGGACTTTGCTCCGGACCCCGAGGCCGCCCCCACCCCCACCCCGCCGTGCGAAAGCCTGAAAAGTGGTCGCGGATGAGCCCCAGGGGGCAGGAAGGCTGGTGAGGCCAGCCTCGCCCCGGACCGACGGGTTTACCTCGGTCGGCTGTCGCCGCCTCGGTTTTCCCAGTCTGCAAAATGGAGGGGAGGAGGAGGTGAGCGGCGGGCTGGGATTTGGGCCGTGGCTCCGAAGGGGCCGAGCTCGGAGTCTCCGGGTCGGGAATGAATGAACCCGGGCCGCCCCAGCCAAGGCGGCGGGGGCTGAGAGCTGCAGGGGCCCGCCCTAGTGGGACTCTACCCAGGACGCTGCCCGGACCCCTGAAGCCCTCCCTCGCTCTCCGCAGACCACCCAGCCCCTCGCGAGCCCGCCAGGCCCCCTCCCACCCATTCGCCTCGCGAACCTGCTCCAGACCGCGCTCCCCGCGCTGCCTCCAGCGGTGCCGCCTCCCGCACCCCGCGTCCGGGTCACTTTAAGAGCCGACGACCGGCCTGGTCCCGCCCCCCCCACGCCCCCAAGGAAACGTGTCGCCGAGGAGCGCGCTACGGGGCCCCGGGAGGACCAAAGGCGCTGTGGCATCAAGGTGCCTGCGCGGCGCGGCTCGGGGCGGGGGCGGGGGCGGGGGCTGGGAGCCGGGAGGCAGGCGGCGCGCTCGGGAGCTGTCTCTAGGCGGGAGCCGCAGGCCGAGGGCGGAGCGGACGGGCCCGGCTCCGCGCTCCCCGCGGCCTCTCCAGCCTTTCCGTACCCGCCGAGCCCCGCAGGAAATCAGCGACGGCGAGCAGCAGAGGCAGCCGGGGGGCGGCGCTGACCGAAGAAAGCTGGTTCTGGGAGGTCTGGTTTGCAACCCCCCGCCCCCGAGAGCTGGGGAAGCTGAGGCCCAGGGGGAGATCGCTCGGCCGACTGCGCTCAGCCCCCACGCGAACCGCCGGGGATGGTCGGTCGGTCGGTCCGCACTCCGCCTACCAGAGTCGGCTAGAAAATGATGTGGTGCTTCTGTTTAAAGGGAAGGTGGGGCAAAGTCATGGCATCCTGAGTGATGAGCCAAAGTGCGTGCCCAGCCCGGAATGCCCTGGGCCCGGAGTCCAGCAAGGACGACTGACGGGCGGACTCCCTGCCCACAGAGCCAGGAGCCGCAGCACCCAGGGTGTTCCGGCCAGGCCTGAGCCAGCCCAAAGCCACTGGTTTCGTCATTAAGAATTCGGGAATCAGGTGGGGAAACGGAGGAGATCCAGAGATGCACAGACTAGTTCCAAGTCTACACGTTCCTCTCAGAATGCCATGCTGTAAAGATGTGTTATTCCCCACCAGTCCCCCCCATTCATACACACACAGCTGCACAACACAATACTGGCACGTGCTGTTATGTGTTAAACCTTTAATTACATAAGCTGTGCTCAAAAGTCAGGTCCAGAGTGCACATTTTCCAAAGACGCTGGAGTCGGCAGGTGGTCACCGAAGACAGCTCCGCCCTCACCCCTTCCAAATGCCCTCGCCAGCTTGGGGAAAAACTCCAGGCCGCTTTGCTCTATGGAGTCAGCGATGGCCCCAGAGCCACAGCAGGTCAGGCTGTGTAGCTAGCTGACGGATTTCATCCAGAGATGGGGCCTGAGCACCAGGGAACTGGGTTCCAAGGGGGACCCCAGGCATTCAACTCCTGGGCCTGTGGGTCCACAGGGCAGGGAGACCCGCAGCCCCCCAGGCCTCTCACTCAGACTAGACTCCGGCAGGGAGGGCCCGAGGCCAAGCAGCTCCTGTCCCTTGCCTGCCTTTTGCAGGAGAGACCTATGTGTGGACCTGCCAGGGAGGTGCCCACTCCTGTTGATTTCATTCCCATTTCCACGTGCCCTTTCCCCAAATCATTCACGTGAGTCCCTATTCCCACTGAGTCCCCCCGAAGGGGGTTTACAGTTTACAGGTAGCCTGAGCCACTTTGGAGCTGGTTTTTCTGTTCAGGGCTTGGCAGATAAAGGTCCCAGCTTCCAGGAGCTTCTGGAGGTTCACACCCTTTGAGAAACAAGTTAGAGGATGCACTAGGTCATGACATGCCTGCAACACCCAGGGAGACATCGGACTGGACAGAAAACAGATACTGAGAGAGTAAAGGCGAAGACAGGTTCTCGTTCCTCTTGTGCTGGGACAGCACCTGCCTGCAAGGCTGCAGACTTCTGCCATCTGGGGTTACCCCGGGGGCTCCCCTTGTATAACATGCCTCCAACTGTGGAATGGTTTCTACTGCTGCCACCATGGCAGGGATCTCGTCGTTCCTGTTCAGTCTGCATCTCCAGCGCCCAGCACAGGGCCTGGCCTGCAGCAGTCAAAAAGTGCAGACTGAAGTAATAACGACTGCCAGGCAGAGTGAGCCGGGAGGGAAACACCAACTGAAAGGGCCACCCCGAAAACCTGTTCGTGGCAGGAGCTCACATGTACTGATGCGTACTGTGTGCTCAGCTCTGGTCTGGGCACTCTTCATTTTCCTACCTAGTCCTCATCACAGCCCCACAAAGGGGTGCTGTTAGCATTCCCGTTTCCTAGGCCCAGGGAGGTGAAGTCGTTTGTCAGGTCACACAGCCTGTGAGTGTCAGGACTAGGTTTTAAACCAAGATCCATCTGGTCCCAAAGCTCAGACGAGATACGGCTTCCAACCCACCACTGAGGGTCCTCACTGACTCTAACAGAACCCTGGGGAGGGCTGTCTCCTCCTGCCCTCATTTTACAGGGAGCAATACAGGCCCAGAAGGAACTGCCTCAGGTCATGGATGCGGCCCTTTCCCTACTCCTTGGCGCCTCCTCTGCTACCTCTTAACTGTCTTCCCTTTCACCAAAAAACTCCTAAACAAAACCATCAGCTTCTGTCCTCAGGCTTCAAGGAGAGTTCTAGTCAGTTCGGGGCTGTCGCCAGCAGGGGACAGGTGCGCTTACCGTGTGAATGCCCAAGCCAGACAGCATGTAGACAAGGTCCTCAGTGGCCAAGTTTCCGGATGCCCCCTGTGCATAGGGACAGCCTCCAAGTCCCGCCACGGAAGAGTCCACGACACTCACTCCCATCTGGAAACACGAGGGTGGGGAAACCTGAGTGTCACTGTGGGGCCGGAGCCTACAAAGCCGGGAGGTCCTTGCAAACCTCCCAATCAACTGCTGCCTGAAATTCCACTGAGAGTTACTCTTTCCTTTGGCTAAGGATTCTGTCGATGTTTCTCTTTTTAGTTCCTGGAACAGTGTGAATCCTTTTTGTGGACACTGTTTCCTATGCCAGGGGTATCTTCCCTGGTTCCTTTCACACTCAACTCCTCACTCTGAAAGATCTCCCTAGGCGCTTCCTGGCCACAAACCTAAAGGAAGCACCTCTCACAGTTGAGATTTCAGGCCCCTGTTATTTACTGCTATTCATTTACCCACGTCCCACCACCCCAGCCTAAGGCTGCTCTCACTTCAAGTTGGGCCTCTAACCCCAGGGGGCCTATCCCATTTCCCTGGGGCAGCACCGCCCACTCTCCTAATGACCGTTTCCCTTTCTCTTCTTCCCTCAAACCTCCCACAGACCTTAACCTGGACAGCTGCAACAGAGAAAACAGACCCAGAAAGTTACAGAATCTTGCGGCTTAGAGACCTGAGCCTCTAGGAGATAACTTAAGACCCCCCTCCCCCAAAAAAACCCCGCAAGAACAAAGATGGCCCAGGATTGCTTTAGCAAACCTAAAGACAACAGGCCAGACTTCAACCAATGTGACAGCAAGGTCAGACACAAGGCGCAGACACAGCCTGTGGTCAGGCACTCAGAACTTTCTAAGGGGTGGCCAGTCCACAAGGAGCAAACCTCAAGGGAAACCCAATCTGAACCCTCAGTTCAGTCTTCGGGGGACAGCAGGTCAGGCTCCCCTGGAGTGACTTCTGCCTGCCGCTCTGAGCCCCCCTTGCCCACTCCCTCTGTGCATGCGCAGTCACAGCACCCCCCCGGGGGGGGGTGTGTTCTCCCCAAACCCCACGTCAGCCTTACAGCGCAGGGCTGCCTAGTCAGCTTCCCGTTCCCTCTTCCAGCTGCTTAACTTCCTCACATCGTCCAGGCCTCATTCGGGTCTCTCCTGGCAAATCCTCTTGGACCTCCCCAGCTGGGATGGAGGCCTTCCTCAGCCACGTGCTTCCTCCCTGCAGGTGACCTGTCATAACGCACGGGGACTACCACAAAACTCCCTTGACTATCCCCCTCACACACCCTTACAGGCCAGGGTCACGTGTCCGTGTCCTCTGTGGCCGCCCCAGGGCCTGGCACACAGGTATCTGTGAATCCTCGCTGAAAGAAGGAGGGTACCTAGCTGTCCTGCCACTATGTCCTTTCGGAGAATGGACACGTGCCTTTCTCCTCGGACCTGCCCTGATTACCTGCAGGGCCATCAAGGTGTTGGCCAGGGCCTGGCCGTAGGTGTCATGGCAGTGGACAGCCAGGGCAGCCACAGGCACCTCGTGCATGACAGCCGACAGCATGTCCTTCATGATCCCAGGGGTGCCCACACCGATGGTGTCCCCCAGGGAGATCTCGTAGCAGCCCATCGAGTACATCTTCTTGGTGACCTGGGGAAGCAAGCAAGCAAGCACTTGGAGGACACCAGGTTCCTCAAGCCAGGGGCACAACACCTCAGAAGCAGGGGTCCCGGGCCTGTGTCAAACATCTCCCTGTGGAAATACTATGTTCCTGTCCGATCATCGGCTCCTTACAACTTTCTGAGTAGGAATGATGATCCCCACTCTACTCACCAGGAAGCGGAGACGTACGGGAACAGAGCTGGCCCCTGGAGCAACCCTGGGCTGCAACCCCCGAGCTTTCCTCCCACCCTTTCCTGCCCCTGTGCCCCGGCTTCAGGCCTTCGCGTGCCACCTCGACACACCAGGTCAGAGCCAACGACTGGAATCAATAAAACGGATTTCTCTCACGTGACTTTACCCTCAGGAAGATCTACGATCTCGTGGGTCTGAGGGACTAGTTATGTATTTTTAATAGAAGTACCTAACTGTTTAAACTTTTAGAAGCTCATCTGCAAATCCCTAAAGTCACTGAGAAGCCAGGGCAGCGTGTGCCCCCCCTTGAGGAGATGCTGCCCCACACCGCGCTGCCAGAGAAGGTGGGCGTGTGACAGGGCCAGGGATGCAGGTGACACTCTCAGAGGCCTGCCAGGCAGATGGACCGGCGAGCCCCCCACTGCCCAGGCGGGAGACTGAGGACAGCCGGTGGGGGCAGACGCTGCAGCGAAGGAGCGGGTTCTGGAGTGACACACGTTGGGTCACCATCCCAGTTCGGCCACTCCCTGGCTGGGGGGCGCTGGCAGAGGGCTGATCCTTTTGGAGCTTCCATTTCTCCTTCCGAGAAGCAGTGTGGGACTTGGCGGGGCGGCAGTGAGGACTGGAGGCTGCGGGACGGGCGGCTGGGACGAGCACCACGGCCACTGTCAGTAAGCAGCGTGCTCTCCTTGGGGCTCCCGGGTGTGCAGGAAGAGCAGGGGGGTTGCAGGTAAACAGAGTGGGGACTGAGACCTAGTGTCCCCATTTGCAACCTGTGTGGCAAATTATTTAGTCTGTTTCCTCGCTTGAGAAACGGACTAAGAATAAGAACACCGAATCTGCAGGGTGACTTTGACAACTAAGTGGCATAAGCTCTTGGGTTGCTCAGACTCTGTTCCCACACTGTGCTCTCCTTGGCGCGGACTTGGTTCCTGCTCGGAGGACACCAAGGGCGTGGTGGCCTCTCCAACCACGGCAAGGAACTGCGGGGAGCCTGGGTGGGGAGCCCCTCCACAGATCCCCTCAACTATCACCTGTCCACTGACCAGACTGCATACTGAGTCAGAGGCTTCCAGGCTGGGGCAGAGGGTCGGGCTTCACGCACGCTAGGAGGTGGGCCTCCAGGAGCAAGGGCTGGGAGCTGCGTGAACGAGTGACATCAGTGACCCGCCAGGAAAGGGTGGTGAGGGGAACCTCAGGGGCAGGCAAGGCAGACAACCCTCAGAAAACCCCCGGCCCGATACACACACACCTCAGCTACTTTAGCCGGGGAGATCTTCCCTTCATAGGGACATCCAAGCACACAGGAGACATACCTGTGGGAGGACAGGGGAGGGATGGTGTCAGTGTCCCCAACCTCCCAGGCCAGCAGGGCTGACGCAGGGCAGAAGTCTGACAGCCATCCCTGAAGCGGGACAAGGTCAAAGGCCTGGGGAAAGGCAGATTCGATACCGCAGGGCCAAAACGGCGTGAGTGCCGCGTGGCACCAGGAGGGGGCAGTGGCGAGCCAGAGCAGGGAAGCGGGGGCTGCCCGGGCCTGAGGGGAGAAGCCAGAGAGGGCAAAGTGAGCAGGCTCCTGAGCCGTGGGGCGGTGAGATAGAGCAGAACATCTGCCGCAGGCAGCTGGGGCCCTACTCCCGGGGGGGGGGGGGGGGGAGGGCAAGGACACATGAAACCCAAGCAGGAACAGAAGGGCTGGGCCGGCCTGCGGGCCAAGGATCAGCTGCTCCGGTGAGCTGCCCAAGGGTTCGGACACTCATTTATTCTACGGGCACCGACGGAGTCGCCCACTACGTGCCAGGCGCTGGGTCACGCTGTGAAAAGGCCGACAAGGTGCCTACCCTCACGGAGGCTATTTCCAGTTAGAGACAGAGCCGATACGCGGGCAAGCGACGGAACGGGTGAGGTGACCTGGGAGTGCTGTGCTGGAGGGGAGAACAGGGGACGTGGCGGGAGCGACGGAGGGGAGGCTGACTGGAGCCAGGGTGGCCCGGCAAGACCTCCGAGGCCGTGACACGGGAGCCGGGGGGGGGGGGGGGCAGGTGGCGGGAGAGCCACTGGGAGAGCCTTACAGGCAGAGCGCAGAGCAGCGTGGAGCCCCTGAGGTGGTAGAGAGGGTGTGCTCAAGCCTCAGAAGGACGGAGGGCCGGGCCCGGAGCGCCTGCGGCGGCGAGCACAGCACATGGCCGGACAGGCGGGCGCGGGCCGACCCGGCGACCTGCCAGCTGCGGGGAGTTTGGCTTTGGACACTGGTGGGCTTCTGTTCCCACCTGCCCTCTTGGCGCTAAGGCCCCATTGAGACCTCGAGTCTGGCAAACTGTTCCGCATGTGACAGGCGTCACAGATGTTGGCTGGGTACATCATTTCAGGCTCAAAGATCTCAAGGCGTTTTCCCAACTTCCTTCTCGCCCTTGTTCTCCAGTCACTGCTCAGCAAAGAGAAGGGAGATGCTGAGGAACGAGCACAGGCTTGGGAGTTGGGCAGACCCTGTGGGCCCCTGCTTCCCCGTGCCCCTCGCATCCCCAGAACCCCAGCGTGCTGGCCCTGCACCGCGGGAGGGAGCCCGCCACGAACTGTGGCACGTGGGCTCTGCCCTCACGGGGTGCAGGGTCCGGCGGGGGTGCGAGGCAGGGGAGAAGCTAACATGCAGCTAAGTGCCCTGTCAGAGGACGTCCAGGGGGCCATGAGAGCCCGACGAGGGGCACGAACCCCAGCTGGGGGCCAGAGAAAGCTTCCCGGAGAAGCTGGAAGATGAGCAGGAGCTAGCCCGGACAAGTAGGAGGCAGGGCAAGAGAGTTCTGAGTCTATGGAAAGCACCCAGAGGCGAGAGAGAGCGGGAGCAGGGACACAAGGAATGAAGTTCCCGTCGCGCTGGAACGCCGCGAGCTGAGGAGCGGGGCTGGATGGTGAGTGGCAGTGGGAGAGGCTGCAGACAAAGGCGGTGTCTCGGGAGCCGGGGGAGACGCCCAGAGTCGGGGTGTCACTGACAGGTTTTAACCAGGGAGGGAGGTGATCACACGTGCACCTTCAGAAAGAGCACGCTGGCTGCGGTGTGTGCGACCTCACAGCCGACTCTTTGGCCTTCCTGAGCCGGGTCTGTCTTCTGGAAGCAGGGAGAGCCCTGCTTGCTGGGTGACCGCGAGGTCACAGTCAGATGACACAGGGACCATGCCCGGAGACCTAGAGGCCGACGGGGGTCCTCAGACACGTACGGAGAGGGGTTCATCTGACACCCACAGACCCCGGGGAGTGTCCTCTCCCTACTGGATTCCTCTGGGGAACTGACCCCAAAACCGGTTTTGGAGAAAGCACTTGCCAGGATTTCTTGACCACAGCTACTGTGGGAAAGATCTCAAGGTGTGCAGCATGGGCTGTCTGCGCCCAGGATAGGGAGTATGTAGGGGGACGGTGGCTTGAGTCAGAGCCTGGCCCCCCTTCCAGAACGGTACCGAAGAAAAGGCAGACGGCGCCAACGCGCGGTGACTCACCCGCGCACAGGGACACCAGCAGCCCGAGCTGCCCTCAGGATTTCGTCGGACCGGTGTAAACTCTCATCGATGGAGCAGTTGGTGTTCTTCTTGGTGAACAGCTCTGAGGCAGCTCCAAAGACGGTCACCTCCTTGGCTCCAGCAGCAACCTGCCAATAGCCAGGTGAATTCCTTTCAGCCTTTGTCTCTTCAAGGAACACCAGCATGGCAAAAACCCTTGTCTTACAGTGAATTTTATAACACACGACTATCATAGGTTGAACTATGTCCCCCCGAAAAAACATCTGTAGAAGTCCTAATCCCCGGCACCTCAGAATGTGGCCTTATTTGGAAATAGGGTGGGTGTAGAAGTAGTTAGTTAAAATGAGGTCACAGTGGTCCTGACTCCAAGAGGACGGGCGTCCTTCTAAGATGGAGGCCCTGTGAAGACACACACAAAGGGGAAGGCCAGCGAAGACGGAGGCGGGATGGGAGTGAGGCGTCTACAAGCCAAGGAACGCCAAGGACTGCCAGTCTTCACCAGAAGCTAGGAGAACTGTGTCCGCCCAGCCCTCAGGAGGAACCAACCCTACTACCACCTGGATTTCAGACTTCTCGCCTCCAGAGCTGTGAGAGAATACATTTCTGTTGTTTTAAGCCACCTAGCATTTGGTATTTTCTTATGGCAGCCCTAGGAAATTAACACAGTGAATTCTATCTCCATTAAAGAAACACCACCACCCTTGGCCTTCCCCCGAGGCCCAGCACTGCCGCTGACATCACTGCCCTGGACATCACTTTTTTTTTTTTTTTTTAAGATTTTATTTATTTATTTGACAGAGAGATAGTGAGAGCAGGAACACAAGCAGGGGGAGTGGGAGAGGGAGAAGCAGGCCTCCTGAGGAGCAAGGAACCCGATGTGCGGCTCGATCCCAGGACCCTGGGATCATGACCTGAGCTGAAGGCAGACACTTAAGGACTGAGCTACCCAGGTGCCCCCTGGACATCACTCTTAAGAACAGCTTTCTGCCTAAATTCAGAGTCAGCATCCCCAATGATGTTCTTGTCCAACACTCTAAGAAAGATGGCAGATACCCGCAACCACCGTGGACAGCACGATCACCTTTCTCTAAAGAGGAAATGGATAATAACAACAAAAGCTAGTATGTATTAAACAACTTACTTTCTCCCAGGCTCTTGCTAAGTAATGTAGGTGCATTCTATCCTCTGAAATCCTCCCAGCATTAGGTACTATGGACTTACACTCCTACCTTACAGGCAGAATCTGAGGCTCAGAGGGTTAAATAGCTGGTCAAGGTCAGAGAGCTGGGGGTGGCAGGGCCAGAACTGCCCTGCGTCTGTCTGACAGTGCTCATCATTACTGGAGACAAGCCCTTGAGACAGACAGCCCAGGATAGGGACGAGGGCCCAGTGACGAGACAGGGACCAATGTCATCAATCTCATTTCAGGGGAGCCCACCATCAAGCGAGTCTCTTACCGCTGCCTGGAAGCCTTTGATATTTGGGGTCAGGACTGGGTAGTTGATGCCAGGAAATTTCTGGATGCCCTTCAAGACTTCAGCATTGTCAGCCATCTGGGAGCCAAAGGAGACATTGCCAGGTCACTGCCAAGTCAGGCAGAGAGCTCAGGTAGAGAAAACATTTTTATCACGAAATCTCTGTTGTCCAGAACCCCTGAAGAATGAGTCCCTTTCCAGAGCTATGTCTCCCCAGTGCTTTTACTCTTTGTTTGACCGAGGATGGGCCCGAGGGCTCCTTGGGGCCGGTAAGTCCCCCAATTTCTCTCTACAGCTAATATCGCCAGCTTCACACAAGCAGTAACAACACTACCAGCCATTTACTGAGAACAGACTCTCTGTTCCTTTTTTTTCCCTTTTCTTAAAAGATTTTATTTTATTTTGACAGAGACAGACCCAGCGAGAGAGGGAACACAAGCAGGGGGAGTGGAAGAGGGAAAAGCAGGCTTCCCGCCGAGCAGGGAACCCGATGCGGGGCTCGATCCCAGGACCCTGGGATCATGACCTGAGCTGAAGGCAGACGCTTAACGACTGAGCCACCCACGTACCCCTGACTCTGGGTTACTTAACGCTCAGCTGAAACAGGATCTTTCTTCCCACTTGATTATTTCTGTGAAACAGGAGTCATCCGTCTTTCCCTTTTACAAACATAGGTACCACTTTTCTAGACAGGGCTAGAGATTCTAGACTTCCAGAGCCAGAAGAGGCCTGAGAGGTCACTCTCAGCCTGGAGAGGGGAAGACCTCCCAAGGCCCCCGAGCAAGTCAGGGGCAAAGCCAAGACGGAATCCAAGCCTCCTGCCTTCCAGGTGATGGTCTTCTGCTGCTCCATGCTCCCACAGGTCACGAGAGCAAGCCAGAGCTCTGGAGACCTATGTTCCCAGCTTCTACTTACTTCCAGGGCAAATGCAAAACTTCACATCTCTCTCATCTGCGAAACGCTTATTACTGAGGGCCAGGGCTCACCTGGGGAACCCACTTGGGGGACACAAAGCTGGTGGCTTCTATAACGGGAAGTCCTGCTTCAGAAAGCATGTCTATCAGCTTGATTTTCGTAGAAGTAGATACGATATTCTGTGATGGAGAAAGAAACACCAGAAAAGATGGGGTTAGCAACAGTGGGAATAAAATGGTCTGAGACCCAGAGCCTGTTAGTTCAAAGCTTTGCTACAGCACGCACTTCACTATCTCAACTTCCAAACACGAGCATGAATTCACATGTAATTCGTGCCAATAGACGGGGGACGTGTCCAAGTTCTACAGATAGCATTTTGCAGTGGAGGCAGCTTCTCGCCTGAAAAGGAGTTAATATTTACATGGAAACAACATTTTTCTATCATAAAGGCTTTTTCTTAACTGTTTGTGAATTTATGACCCCATCATAAGCAAATGGAGAGCAATGTGCCATGACCTCAAAGGGCAGAGATGACTAACCCTCTGTCTGCGTCCCATGAGATGGGGCCCCCAAAGTATCACTTTGTCCCCTTTTCTGTCTCCCAACTGGCGCTGGACCTCATCCTCACATGGTCAGCCTGCTGCTTCTCTCTCTCCCTCCCCCACCGTGCCTAGTTGCTCACCAGATTCTATGGATCCCTCTTTCCAAATCTACTATTATTCTCCCCTGTATTTTATGGCATGGTCCCACTCTACCAATTCATACCATGCAGGAATCTAAAACAGTCTCCATTGTTTCACTCTCCTGCTCAAAAGCCTTCCATGGCTCCCTGGTACTTACAGGATTAGGTAAAAAAAAAAAAATTCTAAGAACTCCAAGTCCTTCTCACCAGGCCCTTTCACGCCAACCCCCTCAATTCCATTGCTTTACCTTAATCCATCCCATACATAATTTTTGAGAGCCTTCCATGTTCCAGGCATGGTGCTAGGTGCTAGGGATACAGCAGTGAGCAGAACAGACACGATTCTACCCTCACAGAGCTTATCCTTTATTGTTATCAATAAGCTCTCACTATTTCACTTTCCAAAAAAAGAAAGAGCTTTTCCGATTGAAAAAATAATGCTCTATTATTTCAGAAAACATGCCCCAAACAAAGGAAACCACCCTTAAAATCTCCCAGAGATAACACTGGTAACATCCTGATAATGTGACTTTCCAGATCTGTGTAGTCCAATATAGTAGACGTTAGCCATATGTGGTTATTTAAATTTACATTAATTTAAATTATATAAAAACAACATTTCAGTCCCCCAGTTACACTAGCCACATTTCAAGTGCTCAATAGTCTTGTGTCCAAGACAGCTCACATCTCGAACATTTCCATCCTCACAGAAAGTGCTACCGGACGGCACTGTTCTAGATCCTTTTCTAGGGAGATGTTCCCACAGATATACAAACTTTTTTGTTTTACCTAAAAGTGTAAGATGAAAGAAAATGTCTATTATTTTATAATCTGCTTCAGTCACTTAACATGTTCCTTATTACTACAGCTTCCTAATCCATTTAATGAAGTCATTAAAGTATTTGAGCCAGGGGCGCCTGGGTGGCTCAGTGAGTTGGGCATCTGCCTTCAGCTCAGGACACGATCCCTGGGTCCTGACACTGAGGCCCGCATCGGGCTCCCTGCTCGGCAGAGAGCCTGCTTCTCCCTCTGTCTCTGCCTGCCGCTCTGCCTACTTGTGTTCTCTCTCTCTGTCAAATAAATAAATACAATCTTTAAAAAAAAAAAAAAGTATTTGAGCTAACTTTCTCCACACCGAGCACTGAGGTGGTTTCCAACTGTTTTATTACAACGAGGTTGTGAGGAACATCTCTAAGGCTAAATCTTTGCATGTGGCCTTCGAGACGTCCTGGGGATAAGTTAAGTCGCCTTACACAGAATTGGGAATTGCCAGATGACAGGCATGCCCTCACCCTCCCTCTCCTCTCCTGCTGCCTTTCCCATCCGCCCTGCCGCAGGGGATCTTGAGATGGACTGGGGACGCCACACCTGAGGCACCGCCGTCTTAGACTGCTTTACTGTCACCAACGACTGCCTGGCCTTCTCTACTTTGCTCTGCGTTGAGTTGGGGGGAGGGGGTGATCATGTCTTGCTCTGTCCATCCCCGCAGTGCCCACCACAGGCAACGCTTGCTGCTCAAAAAACCTCTTTTGGTTGAATTCCATCTTTACCTTTTCATTTTGTAGTCCGTCTCGGGCACCAACTTCCACAATTTTCACTCGCTTTGGGAAAGTACCCACAGAAGAGGTGCTGACCTTTGGTTTAAAAGAGGAAACAAAAAGTGATGAGAGGAGATTGTCACAATTCTCCAAGGGGACAGATCTAAAAGAATGGATCCACCTTCACTGCGACAGGAAGCAGTATTTCTCCCTGTAAACACTCCGTATCTCTCACATTTGGTTTATTGTAGAAGGAAGAACAAAAAGAACTAAAGCATTTCACTGAGGAATGGGCAAGATTCCTGCTCCTCGTACCGGCCCATTTCTCACCGCCGGTCTGCCAGCTGAGCATTCAGGTTGTTTCTTACACAAACCTATTTGCACCTCCTAAACTCAGAAGTCCCTAAACAGAACTGTTTAAATTCTAAAGCTCCGTCTGGCTTCATCCTTTCTCAGTAAAAAACAACACATGCATTCTATTGCTTAAGCCAGAAACCTGACTCATCCCCTTACCCCACTCCCCACAGGCTAGTAGGTTCTTATCATTTGGTTCCTGCTGATCTCAGTGAGCTCATGACTTGTTTCTACCGTCCCACATCCCCCAGTGAACTCATTACTTGTCCCGACTCCCCCTTTTCCCCCAGTGGGGTCCCTATACTGCAGCCCCAATGGCCTTCCTCTCACAGCAGGGCCTCAAGGCTTACTGTTCCCTCTGCCCAGAATGCTCTTCACCTGGCTCTTCCACATCTGGCTCCTTCTCACCTTTCAGCCAGATGGGCTGCCTCTGACTGCCTTTTGTAAAGCTGCCAATCCCCTGACCCTCATTATTTTCTATCTCAAAACCCTAATTCCTGGGGTCCCTGGGTGGCTCAGTTGGTTAAGTGTCCAACTCTTGATTTTGGCTCAGGTCACGGTCTCAGGGTTGTGAGATTGAGCCCCACACTGGGTCTCACACAGGGCGTGGAGCATGCTTGAGATTCTCTCTCCCCGTGCCTCTGCCCCCGCTTTAAAACAAACAAACAGGGGCGCCTGGGTGGCTCAGTCGTTAAGTGTCTGCTTTCGGCTCAGGTCATGATCCCAGGGTCCTGGGATCGAGCTCCGCATCAGCTCCCTGCTCCGTGGGAAGTCTGCTTCTCCCTCTTTCGCTGTCAAATAAATAAATAAAATCTTCTAAAAAAAAAAATAAAACTCTATGGGGTGACTGGGTGGCTCAGTCATTAAGCGTCTGCCTTCGGCTCAGGTCATGATCCCAGGGTCCTGGGATCGAGCCCCACATCGGGCTCCCTGCTCTGCGGGAAGCCTGCCTCTCCCTCTTCTACTCCCCCTGCTTGTGTTCCCTCTGTCTCTGTGTCTCTCTCTGTCAAATAAATAAATGAAATCTTTAAAAATAAATAAATAAATAAATAAAATAAAAAATAAGTAAAAAAATAAAACTCTAATTCCTTCAGAGCCCTGACAATAATGCCTACTCAGTTTCCTTCAGGAGAATATAAGCTCTACAAGACTTTGTCTCCACCTCTGCTCCATCCCTCATGTGTGGCCCTGCGCTTGGCACAAAGCAGGCATGCACTAAAAAGTCACTGAAACAACAAATAAATGCATGAAGGGCATAGCCACCCCGGGGAGAGGGCAATTCCTAGGTAAAGGAGAGGAGTAGTTAGCCTTGGACTTTGTGGGGTTTGGGGGATGGAGGAGGACTTGTTCTGTTACAGTCATAGGCTGGGTGATGACAAGGAGTGGGTCTGGGGAGAGAGGACACCAACAGCTGAAGACAGTATAAAAAGGCTTTGAATTTCCTCCATTTAAAGTCTGCCCCAAATCTTCCCCTCCTTACCACCAAGCAGTATGAGGTTTCTTTTCCCTCTTTCCTCTGTTCTTAATACTGTAACTCTTCAAAATAACTTCGTTTTACCAGATTTCATCTGGATAAACATACTGCAATGGGGAAAGGGAAGAAGTGCACTGGGTAATCTGCTAAGGATCCCAAACTCCTGAAACCCTTAAGGAAGGTAACATTCCCTGCTATGAATCAGCTGGAACTTGAACAACTCACCTGAACTGGCCTTGCTTTTGGTCAGCAAAACTTCCTAGAGACTAAGGTGATGAGCCACTGAATTTCATGAAGTCAACAAGCTAGGTTAGAAGGTCCCTGCAAGGGGGCACCTGGATGGCTCAGTCAGTAAAGCATCCGACTCTTGGGCACCTGGGTGGCTCAGTTGGTTAAGCGACTGCCTTCGGCTCAGGTCATGATCCTGGAGTCCTGGGATTGAGTCCCACATCGGGCTCCCCGCTCAGCGGGAAGTCTGCTTCTCCCTCTGACCCTCTTCCCTCTTGTGCTCTCTATCTCTCATTCTCTCTCTCTCTCTCAAATAAATAAATAAAATCTTTAAAAAAAAAACAACATCCGACTCTTGATCTCAGGGTTGTGAGTTCAAGCCCGCGTTGGGCACGGAGTCTACTTTAAAAAAAAAAAAAGAAGAAGAAGAAGGTCCCTGCAAGTTGAATGTCACTACAACAGGGATGTTCAGCTTATGCTGGTACATTGCCCTAAGTCGATCCCACTGGAATGTAAGCTGCATGAGGCAGCGACTTTGTTTTATCCGTTCCTGTAATTCCAAGGCCCTGGGACATAACAGGGCCTTGTTGAAAGCATGCAAGACCTGCTTCCAGGTTCCTTCTACTAGAACAGAACAAACTTAATTCCACGTCCCTCCCCATAACAACTCTTCACATAATAATAAAACAGTAGATCACATTTATTAAGCATTTAATATCTGCCAGGCACTCATAAGAGCCTTTCACATATTAACCCTATCATCCTCTCAACCTTATTAGGTAGGAACTATTACAATCTGTATTTTACTGTGAAAAATAAGAAGCCCAGAGATCAAGTAGCTTTCCCAAGGTCACATAGTTAGCTTGTCATGAGTCATTATCTGAACCTGGCAGTGTTGATCTACAGCGCTCCCTCCTAAACCCTGGGCCACGTTGCCCCTTTGCCACTTTTCTGTCGTCCCACCCGCCAAATCTTCTCTTGTCTTGGTTAACACCCTGTTGGTTCCCTCTGCCCAGCTCTGCTCAGAGATGATCTCTAACCACAGAAGTCCTGGGCCAAGCCTCCTGAGCTATGGCATACCTATACCAACAGCTAATAGCAACTAAAGCCCAGTGCTAACTTCAGGATCAGTACCTCATTTAGTAGCTACATGGCAGGGACTATCATTATCTCAACTCCATACAGGAAGAAACAGCCTCAGAAAGATTCTCCAAAATCACATAGCTACCAAGTGAAGAAGTCTGGCCTTTAACCATCTGTTTCTGATACCAAGCCTCTGCTAGTAACCCCATGGAGAGCCTATAACCACCACCTCATTAACACTAGGAATTTTTTCAAAGCACATTAATACCCACCATCTCACGTAGTTTTCCAAACCGGAAGTACCATCTTTATTTTACACATTAGTAATTGGTAGGGCTGGGTGGCCTAGTAGACATTAAAGTGGCTTTCTGAGGGGTACACTTGCCAAGATAGTGTAATTTCCCCACTACACACTTATAACCCCTTCTAAACTTAAAACAAAAATAACACACCTGATTTATCACTTACTATGAGCTAAAACAATGTCAAATGCTTTACCTACGTTTCCCTTAACCTCCAAAGAACTCTGAGGTAATGTTTACCCATGTTATAGATGAGAAAACTGAGGTTTAGAGAGCAAATAATTGTCATTCGACCTAGAAAGTGGCAGAACCACTGGGGCACCACAGCTTCAGCTTTAACCAAAACAATTTCTTCAACCCCTCATTCAACTCGGTCTCCTACGCTTTCCCTCCACTCCAGCAGGGGAGGGGGAAACATCAGGATCGAACATGACCAAAGTACAATCCCAAGGGAATCAAATCACACATGGTTCTACGCAACCCCGGTCCTACTTGGCACACCAGGATAGCTCTCCAAGCGTCCCCAAACGCAACAAGAGCTGGAAATGCAGGCAGAGGGAGGGGGAGGACCTTGCTTTTCCCCTCGGAAACTGGAAGATTATTCGTGATTTTCACTACTGAGGAGCTTGCAGAGCTTGGAAGCTCAGAGGGAGAAGGTGCCAGGGTCGCCGGGAAGAGCCTTGGACGTAATCAGGACACCTGGGATGGCGCCCCAGGTCTCCAAGACCCGGGCAAGTCGTTCCCCATCTACGAGCCTCAGTTTCCCCATGCCCCTCAAGGGATTTGGGCGGGACAAAGTACATCTGAGACTCCAAAGCCCTCCCGATAGTGGCCTGAGCAGCTGTCCGGCTTCGCCTCTCATAGAGCTGCCGCCACGGGCCAAGGCCCCGACCCCGACTGTCACGGTGCCTGCAGGGCCACCCCTCGGCGGGCCGGGGCACTTACAGCCCGGAGAGACGCCAAGCCCACCAGTCTCCGCGGCAGCACCTTCCTCATTGTCGCCATCTTCGCCCAGCTTGCCCCGCGGCCCCCAGCTGAGTCCCACGTGACCGCCGACGGCCAGGTGGGCGTGCCCCCGCCTTTGGGGCGGGGCTTCTGGAGCGACGTGATGACGCCCTACGCGGGCTCTCTTTCCAGCTTCTAGGTTTTTGTTCCTTCTGGCCAGTTCTTCCTTACCCGTTATGTTTTTCTCTGAGTGCTTTCTACTTGCCATGGAAAAGTGAGGCTAGGACTATGAAAATGAACAGAAAATAATCAAGGGGTTTAGAGTTTGGGAGCTCTTGGAAGACATTAATAATCACACAAATAGTTGTATAATTACTACGTTTCGCAATAAAAGACGAAGCATTACTATTTGCCATGCGCTGTTCTGAGTTCTTCGCCCGTGTTAACTCTTCCATCACGATCTCCAGGATTCAAATACAGGCAGTCGACGGGAGGGAGAGAAAGAGCGCGCGCGCTAGTGAGCGAGAGCATCCTTTGATTTCATACCTTTAAAATGGGTAAGATTTATCCAGGTGAAGAGGACACAAGAAAAGTTTTCCAGAGCGTAACATATGCGAAGACTCTGAGGCAAAGAAATTGAATGCTTAGAGCAGTGTTTTTCAAAATGCATGTTGTACCCCATTAATTGGTCATAACATTAATCTAGTGGGTGCCAACTTAAAAAAAAAAAAAGCAAGCACTGGAGTGTATTGCATAAGTAATAAAGCTAAGCATTGCTTTGCAAATCTTATTTTTATATATGTCAACCAGGTTGCAATGTAAAATAAATTTCTTACTGTAGGCTGCAATTAGAAATGTTTGGGAAAAAATTGTTTTAGAAAGATGGAAAGGCGGCCAGAATGACTGTGGAGCTGCGAGGGAGTAGGGACAGACTTCCTACTAAGATGGGAGAGATTGACAGGGACCATATCACCCACTTTGGAGAACACATAGCAATGCATTTGATGGGTTTTAAGCAAAAAGAGATGATCAAATTTGCATTTCGTCAATAGTCACTGTGGCTACTGGGTGGGTGGATATCCAAATGGTAGGTGTACTGACTGGCCTTCTCAGGGGAGGCAGAGAGGGCACTGTCTGTCCCTGCCTTCAGGGGCCTCAGATTTTAGGTAGGGAGAGCACAAGACCTGGTAAATGTTCTGTTATGCTTCTGCAGCATCAAAAATTTCCTCCATCATAACAGAGCAGTACTCACAGATTTCTCAAACCTGCAGCTAGAGGACTGAACATGACCCAAAACTATTAGCATGACATTTATTTAAAAATATTTATGTAAAGGGGCGCCTGGGTGGCTCAGTCGTTAAGCAACTGCCTTCGGCTCAGGTCATGGTCCCAGGGTCCTGGGATCAAGTCCCACATCGGGCTCCCCGCTCCATGGGAAGCCTGCTTCTCCCTCTCCCACTCCCCCGGCTTGTGTTCCCTCTCTCACTGTGTGTCTGTCAAATAAATAAATAAAATCTTAAAAAAATAAAAATATTTATGTGATTTTCATGACTATTATGACATATTTATTTTTTACTTTCAAGAATTGTGCACTGAAAACTACAAACAATTCCTGAAATTAAAGAAGACAGGAATTAGCAGCACCTGGGAGGCTCAGTCAGTTAAGTGTCTGCCTTTGGCTCAGGTCATGATCTCGGCGTCCTGGGATGGAGCCCCATATTGGGCTCCCTGCCTGGCAGGGAGTCTGCTTCTCTCTCTCCCTGTGTTCCTCCCCCTTGCTCGTGCACTCACATGCGCACTCTCTCTGTCAAATAAATAAATAAAATCTGTATTTTTTAAAAGATTTATTTGTTAGAGAGGACAAGCAGGGGGAGGGGCAGGCAGAGCAGGCAGAGGGAGAAGCAGGCTCCCCACTGAGCAAGGAGCCCAATGTGGGACTCGATCCCAGGACCCTGGGATTGTGACCCAAGCTGAAGCAGATGCTTAACTGACTGAGCCACCCAGGCCTTCCTAAAAAAGATTTTTAAGTAATCTCTACACCCAATGTGGGGCTGGAACTTATGACCCTGAGATCAAGAGTCGCATGCTCCTCTGAACCAGCCAGGTGCCCCTCTATTCCCAGTTTGAGTGTATTTATCACAAAAAGGTGTTGAATTTTGTCCACAATAGCCAAACTGTGGAAAGAGCCAAGATGTCCATCGACAGGTGAATGGATAAAGAAGATGTGGTATATATACACAACGGAATATTATGTAGCCATCAAAAGGAATGAGATCTTGCCATTTGCAACGACGTGGATGGAACTGGAGAGTGTTATGCTGAGTGAAATAAGTCAATCAGAGAAAGACATGTATCATATGACCTCGCTGATATGAGGAATTCTTAATCTCAGGAAACAAACTGAGGGTTGCCGGAGTGGTGGGGGTGTGCGAGGGATGGGGTGGCTGGGTGATAGACAATGGGGAGGGTATGTGCTATGGTAAGTGCTGTGAATTGTGCAAGACTGTTGAATCACAGATCTGAACCTCTGAAACAAATAATGCAATATATGTTAAGAAAAAAAAAGAAGAAGATAGCAGGAGGGGAAGAATGAAGGGGAGTAAGTCGGAGGGGGAGACGAACCATGAGAGATGATGGACTCTGAAAAACAAACTGAGGGTTTTAGAGGGGAGGGGGGTGAAGGGATGGGTTAGCCTGGTGATGGGTATTAAAGAGGGCACGTTCTGCATGGAGCACTGGGTTTTATGCACAAACAATGAATCATGGAACACTACATCAAAAACTAATGATGTGGGCGCCTGGGTGGCTCAGTTGGTTAAGCGACTGCCTTCGGCTCAGGTCATGATCCTGGAGTCCCGGGATCGAGTCCCACATCGGGCTCCCTGCTCAGCGGGGAGTCTGCTTCTCCCTCTGACCCTCTTCCCTCTCGTGCTCTCTATCTCTCATTCTCTCTCAAATAAATAAATAAAATCTTTAAAAAAAAAACTAATGATGTAATGTATGGTGATTAACATAACAATAAAAAATAAAAAGGTGTTGAATTTTGTCAAATGCTTTTTTGCCTCAATTGAGACGATCGTGTTTCTTTTCCCTTCATTTTGTTAATGTGGTTTATTACAATGATTGATTTCTGTATCTTGAACCATCCTTGCATCCCATGAATAAATCCCACTTGGTGATGGTGTGTAATACTTTGAATATGCTGATTTTGGTTTGCTAGTGTTTTGTTGAAGAGTTTTGCATCAGTGATCATAAGGGATGTTAGTCTAGTCTTCTAGTAGTGTCTTTGTATTTGGCATCAGGTTAATGCTGGCCTCATAGAGTAAGTTAGGAAGTTTTCTCTCTTTACTCTTCTGGAAAAGTTAGTTCTTCTTTAAATGTTCGGTAGGATTCACCAAAGAAGCTATTGGTTCCAGGGCTTTTCTTTGTCAGGAGATCTTAAAATTACTGAATCAATCTCCTTACTAGTTATACATCTATTCAGGTTTTCTATTTCTTTGTGATTTAGTCTTGGTAGGTTTCATGTTTTTAAGAAATTTCCCACTTCATTTGGTTAACCAATTTGTTGGAATACAGTTGCTCTTTAGTTCTCATAATCCTTTTATTTCTGTAGAATTAGTAGTAATGTCCCCATTTTCATTTTAATAATTTGAATCTTTTCTTTTTCCTTAGTCCATTCTAGCTACAGGTTTGTCATTTTGCTGATCTTTTCAAAAAACCAACTGTTTCATTTATCTTCTGTTGTTTTTCTCTATTTTGTTTATCTCTGCTCTAACATATGGTCTTTTCTTCTTTCTTCTTTCCTCAGACTCAAGTGCAATATTCTTTCTTCTGCCTACTCAAATCTGCCTTTGAATCCCTCTGGTGAATTTCTCATTTCAGTTGTACTTCTCAGCTCCAGAACTGTGTATGTGTGTGGTTTCTTCTTAGGTTATCTAGCCATCTATTGACATATCCGTTTCATTCATGTATCATTTTAACTTCCCCCACAGCTTCCTTTAGTTTTTTGAGCATCTCTAAGGCAGCTGTTTTAAGTTCTATCTAGTTTATCTGCCACCAGGTCTATTTCAGTTTCTGTTGATTTAGTTTTTTCTTTTGAATGGGTCACGCTTTCCTGTATCTCGGCATGCCTTGTGATTTTTTTTGTTGTTGAAATCTGGACATTGGAATCTAATAATGGGGTAACTCTGGGAATCAGATTCCCCCTCCCCCACACTTCCCAGGGCTTGCTGGGCTTGTTATAATTTTTGCATTTTGATTGTTGTAGGCAGTCTCTGTGTTGCAGATGAGCCAGAGGTATAAACTTAGGCCTTTCCCTGGGCATGTGTGGTCATTTTCTAATTTTCCTCATACATGGTGTTTTTTTTTTTTTTTTTAAGATTTTATTTATTTGCCTGAGAGACAAGGAGAGTACAAGCAGGGGGAGTGGCAGGCAGAGGGAGAAGCAGGCTCCCTGCTAACAAGGAGCCCGATGCGGGACTCCATCCCAGGACCCTGAGATAATGACCTGAGCGGAAGGCAGACACTTAACCATCTGAGCCACCCAGGCGCCCCACGCAGTTGTTTTTGAATGTCCTAGTTTTTAACGTGTGCTCCTAAAAGGGGGACTATTTGAATGGGGGGGGGGCATCAGCCCTTTAAATCCACTGGAAGTCACTTCAGCCACAGGAGGAACTTGCAGCAGTGGGGGGGTGGGGTACAACAAAATCTGCCCAAAATCTTTGCCTATAGCTCCGTGATCAGAAGCAGCAATTAGAGATCAGGGCTCAAATCCCAGATATTTGGAGGACAGGGTCCTTTTTGCCCACGTTGGCTCCCACAAGCTGTGTGCAAGTTGCTCCAGGAACACGTTCATGGCTGCCCGCTACATGCATGGGGCTGGGGGATAGGTAGGTGAATTGACCAAAACCACAATTTATCATCCGAATCTTCCTCTGGAAGCTGGAGCCTTCGTAGACTCCGTACTTCTCCAAGAGATCCACCAAATTCCGCCAGTGTACTTGTTGTCTAGGTCGGGAGACAGATTCCTGGTGCCTCCTGTCATCTTCCCAGGATCCTCTCTAAAGACTTCATTCCATCTCACAAAGTTCAGTACATAGTGGTCTCATTATTATTCTAAGTATTTTCTAATTCCTTGTATGGTGCCTTCTTTGATCAGTGAGTTATTTTGAAGTGTGTTTTAAAGTTTCCATAGAGTTTTTTTTCCTCCAAGTTTTTATTCTTTATGGCCCTTTAATTATTTTGCAGTCATACAAGTCTGTACGATAATGCTCCTTTGGTATTTACATTTGTAAATATTCCATGTGCTTGAGAAAAACAAATATTCCTTAAATGTTGGGTAAAAATTTATAAACATAGCTATTAAATAAAAAGGAAATAGAAAATCTGATTAGATCTATAATAATTAAAGGGGCTGAACTGATAGCCAACTCAAAAGAATGGTACTAGAAGTGAGAAGCAGAAAAACCAAAGGGATTTTGTTCTTTGTTCCGCATTAAGGAGACTTGGCAAGTCCTTTTTTTTTTTTTAAACAAACAAAGCTTTTCATAAGCAGTCCATAAGAAACTGGGAGAAGAAAACTACAACATGCTTGTTGGTAGAAACAATTTGACACAAAAATTTATTTATTTGATATTTTAAAAAGCAGGGCAGAATCACATTCATTTTCTTCATAAGACCACTGTTTACTTGTGACTTTCTGAGCCCCTGGTTTGCTTTGGAAACTTCCAAAGGGCTGATCACTAGCAGCCCTGGCAAGCCTTTTCCTTCCCTTCCAGGCTCTCCTCTTCTCCAAGTGGTGCTGGTCACAACTGATGCTAAACACACAGCATCTGGTTGAGCTTGCCAAATCCTTTTCACCTCCTTCCACAGGCAGTAGGGTGACTTGGCTCACTCCTTATCTGAAGTCACTGATTAAGGAGACAGGTTTCAAACATAGAGAATGGAGGGAAGTTTCCAGGATAGATCATTTCCCAGGTTAGGAATAGAAGGATGAATTCAGAGCTTAACTGGTTTAGTGCCTCCTGCTGATCAGGGAGAGGTATGCTAGCAATGGATCTCAGATCTCTGATCCATTGAGACATCAATATAATGCACTCAGTTCCTTTGATTAAAATGTGTTGGAAAAGCCATCTGTGAGTAGAGAAGTAGTTTATTACAATGACGGTGCTATAAAAGGAAAACCAAAGCAGCAAATAGGAGGCAGTTCTGCCTGAACTCCAATGATCAACGCACTCCTGTCAGCTTGATAGTCCAACCAAACTCAACTGGCAGCGTAAAGAGTGGTAACTGGGGCAGATAAATGAGCAGACCTTCTTCTGGATCTGTGGACCACTTCAGATCTTTTTGGATCCCCAGCATTGTTATCTGCAGAAAGCAAAAGGGGATGGCGCATTGAGTACAGAATATGGCTTGAACGTGACGAAAGACAGCCACACTGGGCCAGGTCAGGGCAGATAGTCTTGGGGGGGGTCAATATGGGGGAGACCTGGCACAGGAAGGAAAAAGTAGAGAAGACCTCCAACCTCTCGGATCGGACTGATGGAAACTCCTCACCTGTGTAGTCGAGGTAGTTACAGGGGATACAAGGTTTAAGACTCCATTCTCTGGCCAGTGCAGGAAAATGGCATAAACAGCTGTTCCTCTTGAGGTATACCTGGGAAAAAAAGAAAGGTCAGTGTCAGGGACCAGTGCTTGGGACCCTGACACATAGCCTCATATATCCCCTTTACAATTATCTACCGATCCCAACACCTTGAGTCTGTCAGTGCTGCTAGGAAGTGCTACTAACTCAATACCTATTAAGGTTTGTGGGACCTTAATAGGTATTAAGAAAGCAGTCCTGTAAGACTCTTTCTGGGGATTGCTTCCATTTTCCCTCTCTATTGGGTTATAAGTTTTCTTTAAACATTTTTAACGCTTACACTAGTTATTTCACATTGAAGCCATTTGCCTTTTTATTCAAATCCTTTTCAACTCCAGATCCATGGGAAAACAACAGAGGACCCAGTAAGATGTGCAGTGAAGACGGATTTGTTCTGAGAGTTCACCATGCTTAGAGAAGAGGGTGAAAATCACTAAATAGGAATCCACCCCAAACAGAAGGATGAACCGGTTTCCCCTGATGCAAAGAGCTATGTCCAATGGTATCACATGCGCAGATGCCTTTCACCGAACACTTTGCATGTGCCTGGTGGTCTGTTGGGGCGCTTTACATAAATTAACACACTTCACCTCCATAACAACCACAGGTTGTTAAGTATCATCACCCCATTTCACACTTGAAAAACACAGGCCCAAGGTTATATAACTAGATCCACAAATCCAAGTTTGAATCACGACTTCTCCACGAGTTAGCTTTGTGATCCTAGGCAAGGTATAGAGCTGCCCTGGGTCCCCCTTCTCACCTGTAACATGGAGATAATAATAGTATCCACTTGGTGGGATTGTTGAGGGGATTCAGTGAGCGGAAAGAATCTGGACTGGAGCCTTAAACATTGGAGGTGCTGTGCAAGCATTGGCTATTACTAGTTTTAGGAGGCAGGGTAACAAGGTCAAGTATATTCACAGACACTCTGTAGCTCTTCCTTTCACCAAGCGCACCATACCTCTCACTAGTCAAAGATATCTTGGTGGCTTAATACATAAATTGGGGTACAAATTTAATAGCAGAAGCACAGCTTTGGGGTTTCCTCAAGATGGCTTCTACCCTAGCTTGTAACACTGTGGACCCGAGGAGACGCCAGCCAGGGAGGGTTTGTCCTGTTCCCGCATGCAACAGAGGACAAGCTCACCACACGGACGTCGTGTTCCTTTCCAGTTGTATCCTCCATGGTTTAGAGGCATAGATAGCCTCCCCATTGATGCTCAGCCACTTCCCAACAGCAAGAAGTCTTTCTTGGAAGATGGGAACAATCAGTCCATCTTTAGTTGGTCCAATGTTGAGAAGGTAGTTGCCTCCCAAGCTCACCGTCTGAACCAGTTCCTGGAGAGGAAAGAAACAATGAAATCCTAGTGACGACTGCCACGCCCAGCATAACGCGTATAGCACACAGGTATTAAGAGAAGAAAAAGAATCTAGGGCACAGTCTCGCCTCTGGTGAATATCCTTTACCCTTTTGAAAAGGCTCTCTATTTTTTGTCATCATAAAAGCAGGATGGGCTTATATGAGAAAACTGAAAAAACCTGCTACAGAGTGGAGAAATACATTAACTTGGATTCCACGGAGTGATCATGGGCCTGCGCTTCCCCGGGGGCGGCGTGCAGTGGAATGGGCCGTGTGCCAGCAGCACAGAGTGTGATCAGGGAAGCTGAGAACAAAGCACCTGGCTGTGATCACATGGGGCCGTGAGGAGAGTGGAAAGCATCCTGGGACCAGAGGACAGAGGTTCTGAGTGGGTGCCAGGGAGACTTGGGGGACATGGAAGAGATATGCAGAATTTGGGACACTCTGTATGAAATGGGTGACATAAATATATATATGCTGTCCCTTTGGGAAAACATGCTGTAAAGGGATATATTCTTCAAGGCTTCTGGAGTGGTGTGGTGTGCATGGTGTGTGCGTGTGTGTGCGTGTTTACTGTGATCTTAAATGGGTATGCTTCAAGTGGACCCAGAAAGACTACATTCAGAAAACTTAAAAAAGAATGTGTTACAGTACCCCAAAGACACCACACCATCAAGTTTTGATATTCCCTCTGGTCTTTTCCCTGTGCAGTGGAAATATATTTTATATAGTTGTGATAATCTGTAACTTATTTTTTCATTCAAACCCTAGGCATTGACCTATATTACATTCATAAAAATTTTAATGGTTAAGGAAAATCCCCAAATCTACTTAAATATCCCTTAATGGCTGTAAGAAATTAAAACCACCCACATATCCAACTGCAAATAATTCTGGGAAGAACATCTCTATATGTAAGACTTTCTTCTGTAATTACAATTATTTCCTTAGGACAGTTTTTTTTTTTTTAAGACTTATTTATTTATTTGAGGGGGTTAGAGGGGGAGAGGGAGAGAGAATACCAAGCAGACTCCGCGCTGAGCGCGGAGCCTGATGTGGAGCTCAATCTCACAACTCCAAGGTCATGATCTGAGCCGAAACCAAAAGTTGGACGCTTAAGCAACTAAGCTACCCAGATGCCCCAGGACAGGTTTCTGTGGGTATGTTCAATGACCCCAGGGGGTTCTATCGACCTGCACTCCCATCCAGAGTGCTCCCATCACTCCTAGTTAGAAGGCTAATTTGAGACAGTAGTTAACAAATAACTCACGGGTGCTCTTACCGAAATGATTTCACAGGCACTTGCAATGTCCCCCATCACCATGTTACGACGAAAGCCCCAGGAGCCCTTGTCTATGGAGGTACACATTTCCCACTTGTGATCTGGCAAGATCTCTGGCTTGAATTTATCTTGACAGTTGTAGTATCCTCCATGGTGACAGGAAGTATTCTGACCCCACCGGTCATTTACCACTACCCGATCCTAAAAGAAGAGAGTACCGGGTCATCTGGGGTAAAACCACTTTGTTTCCTTACATAATGCAGTTTGGTAAATGGTGTGTTTGGATATAATGAAGAGACCTGGTCTAGAACGGTTCTCAACTGGGGGCTATTTTGCTTAAGAGACTTTTGGCAAAGTCTAGAGACATTTTTGGTTGCCACCGTTGGGGTGGTGCTACTGCCATCTAGTTGGCAGAGGCCAGGCATGCTGTTAAATGTCTTAGGACAAACAAGACAGCCCCCTCACAACAAAATATCCAGCCCCAAATGTCAATAGTGCTGAGGCTGAGAAACCCTACTCAAGCCACATGTAATGTCAGAGCTGAGAGAGCCTGTTTTAAAGATCATCTGGTAAACTACTTCTTCTATTAAAGGAGGAATGGGGAGGAGAAGACGTGCCTGAGGTCACACCCCCAGGCAGAGATTCAGGAAGCTGGGACTGTGAATCAGGTATGTGAACTCAGCCCAGGATGCTTTCCACTACATGGCCCTGACTTTCTTTTCCTAGGTAAAGAAAAGTCAGCAAAGATTTTCTTTCCTTCAAATCTTTCCTGAACTATGAAAAAATCATTATGCAGGATATCTTTTTTTAAAAAGATTTTTAAAAATTTATTTGAGAGAGAGCATAAGCAGGGGGAGCGGCAGGCAGAAGGAGAAGCAGGCTTCCAGCTGAGCAGGGAGCCCGATGTGGGGCTCGATCCCAGGACTCTGGGATCATGACCTGAGCCGAAGGCAGACGCTTAACCGACTGAGCCACCCAGGCACCCCTCAGAATATCTTAATGTTAATGATTAACACTACTGTGATTCTTGTACTGGGGTATCCAAGGTGAATAAAACAGTCCTTGCCCTTAAGGAGATCCAGCAAAGACTGGCTGAGTAGACAGGTATGTGGACAATATGACATCACATCAGAGTTACTTATCTAACTTAAATGGGGAACACTGATCCGAGTAGGTAGGATCCAGGTATGATCTCACCTAATCTATGGTGGATGTAAGAGAAATGAAATTCCTTCTTGAGAGTTAAACTGCCTAACCAGCATAGATCAGATGAGGGCATAAATATTTGCCATCTTATTCTTCTCATTTAATTGTGTATGTTTTGTATATTCATTTTTTGCATGTTTTTCTCATTTATAATGTTTGCGTGCTTAATAGTTTATTTTACTTTCTCTGAGTCTCTGGGACTTTTCCGTACTGCTTCTATTCTACTACTTAAATTTGACAAGCTTTATACCTCTGTTGTCAAAATCAAGAATTAAGGGAGAAAAAGAAAGCTTATACTCTAAGGAAGGTGGGGAAAAGAATTAAAGGAGAACCCTTTAACACCCATGAAGCCCCCTGGTCCCTACCATCTCCGTGTCACTACTAGTATTTATTACTGTTGCCGTTGGCACTGTTATTACTCCAGATCTTGGCTCCTTACTCTTTCTTTTCACCTAACAGATAAATAAGAGAGAAGTCATTCAATCACATGCCTTGACTGGGCTATCATTGTAGAGCCAAGCAAGAAACACCGTGGAGTTCCAGTAAGTATCAGGACCTTCCCACTCTCCATCAGACCAAAGCAAGTCAGGTTCATACCTGAAAGACACGCGATTAGGACGAAGTTTGTTATCTGAATCTATTCACAGTAAAGCTTTACGGATCTATTTTGTAACAGATATTTTAAGACTTTCTCCCATTTTGAAAAGTACCATTTAATTACCACAGTGCAGACAATGTGGAAAACTAAAGAGACAAAACAACACCGTAACTCTGTTAAGGTCGCTCACATAACCACTGTTTAATATACAGTATATATATATTTTTAAAGATGTTGCACGTTCTTTTTTTTTTAAGATTTTATTTATTTATTTGAGAGAGAGAATGAGAGATAGAGAGCACGAGAGGGAAGAGGGTCAGAGGGAGAGGCAGACTCCCCGCTGAGCAGGGAGCCCGATGTGGGACTCGATCCCAGGACTCCAGGATCATGACCCGAGGCGAAGGCAGTCGCTCAACCAACTGAGCCACCCAGGCGCCCCTAATATACAGTATTTTGGAACATTCCCTCCTAATCTTTTTTCAATGTCTTCTGAAAAAAAAAACAGAGTTGTAATCAGTATATAAACAATTTGGTTTCCTTGCACCAACTAATTCCAATGAAAAGAGTGGTGCCCCAGAACTATAGAATTAAGCTTCCTGCTTTTAAGATGTATTAACAAGTTAGGAAACAATAGATGTTGGCAAGGATGGGGAGAAAGGGGAACCCTCTTGCACTGTTGGTGGGAATGCAACCTGGGGCAGCTACTCTGGAGAACAGTACGGAGGTTCCTCAAAAAGTTAAAAGTAGAATTACTCTATGACCCAGCAATTGCACTACTAGGTATTTATCCAAAGGATACAAAAATAGTGATTTGAAGGGGCATGTGCACACCAATGTTTATTAGCAGCAATGTCCACAATTGCCAAAATATGGAAAATAAAGAAGATGTGGCATACACACACACACATGCATGCATGCACACAGAGAGGAATATTATTGAGCCATCAAATAGAACGAAATCTTGCCATTTGCAAAGATGTGGATGGAACTACAGTGTATTACACTAAGTGAAATAAGTCAGTCAGAGAAAGACAAATACCATGATTTCACTCATAGGTGGAATTTAAGAAACAAAACACATGAACATAGGGGGAGGGAAGCAAAAATAAAATAGTTAAAAACAGAGAGAGAGGCAAACCATAAGAGACTCTTAACTCTAGGATAAACAAACTGAGGGTTGCTAGAGGGGAGGTGGGTGGGGGCCTGGGGTAACAGGATGATGGGCATCAGGAGGGCACGTGATATGATGAGCACTGGATGTTATATGCAGCTAATGAATCACTAAACTCTACCCTGAACTTAATAATACATTACTAACTACAATTTAAGTTTAAAAAATTATCTGTATTTTTAATTAAAAAAAATGTTTTAAGAGCTTGAACTATTTCAGGAAATGCATTGTTTTGGACAACTACCCAAAGCTTCAACTATAAGGGATCTCTACAGTCCACCTAAGCAACAGCTGCACCTTTCACATATTCTACTCTGACCTCTATGTGGCGTGAGTGTGTGTGCTTGTGTGTGTGTGTGCATGCACACACACCTATAAGGTAGGCATAATTATTCCCATTTAGAGAGCAAGAACTGGATGCTCAGCAGGGCAATTTCTTTCAGGTGACAAAACTTACAAGCAATAGGAGCTGGAACTCAAATGCGTATCTGTCAATGCCTGATCCCATGCCGTCCTCTGTAATCAGGACAGCAAGTGGACTCTTGGGAAAAGCCTGCCTGTCTAAGAGGCAAGTATAATGCAGATGGTCTGCGTTTTACTGTGAATGAAAAACTGTACTAAGCACTTTATACTCATTACCTCATTAGTTTTCACAACAACCCTGCGGTGTATATTATCCCCATTTCACAGATAAAGCAACTGAGATCTAGAAAGATTAAGGAGTTTATACAAGGCCACACAGCCAGCAAGAAAAAGAAGTGGACTTCAGATCCAGTTCTGTCTGATTCCAAGCCTCTGCTGGTCTCTTACAACCTACTATTTCCTTAGGGAGGTCACCTGGATGCAAGGAATTTTCTTTTGGTTTTGGTCTAAAATGAGAGTCCAGGAAGAGATGGCTGCCCCTAGAGCTTTAAAGGTCCACCATCCTCTATGAGCCAGCCCCCAGGTGCAAGAAGGGCAAACTAGAAATAAAGCATGGTGAAGACTAGTGATGAATCCCAAAGTGACAGTGATCATTTTAAGAAAAAAAATAACACCACCCTTATTCTGTACCAGCCAAGGTGACAGATACTTTTCACATGTTATTCTGAGCCCTGTATCGAAGGCATTATTTCCCTACTTTACAGATTGAGAATCTGAGGCTCAGAAGGATGGTTCTTTAAGGCTGGTGAGCAACAAGAGCCAGAATTCGAATGCAAATCTTGCCAGATGCCAAATCCTTTGCTGGGTCCTTGGGGCCCTGTTGCCCCTCTCCAAGGTCCTGACAAAGAAACCAGCATGCAAGGAGGGACGGAAGTTTTGACTTAAAAACTTAAAACCCCCACCCTCAGTTTGTTCGTTTCAATCTACAAAAGCAATATGACCACATTATGGGAGTTTTGAACAGTAGGCAGAAAAAATATATTCTGTCTTAATGCAAACCATTACTTTCATTTTGATGTCTTACAGATCTTTTTCCACATTCCTTCCTTTCCCCCTTCCCACAACTTAAAAGTATCCTATAGGAAGCTCTGATTTCACTGATAAAAGTCAAAAGGACAAAAACATATATATATACATATATATATATATATATTTTTTTTTTTTTTTACCTGTTAACAAGGTCATATAGCTCTGGCATTGTTTTTGCACGGACAAAATACTGTGTTTTGAAGCCATTTTTCTTATCAAGTAGGTAGAGTGGGTGGAACCATTCTAAAAGTGAGTGGTAGAGTCCGTAACGTATGTTCCTTAAACAGAAAAACAGAACAGCAAATGTCCATTAAACAAAGAAAAAATAATGTAGTTTAAGAAAAATCAGTGGCAACATTTTTACATCTCAGTGAAACTCACCAGTAAGAGTGTGCAGGGGCAAGTGGGATCACAAACCATTTCCTTAAATTATCTCATCATTAACTTAAACAAAATGACTGGGTTTTTGATCACACACAGGATTACTTTCTATACATAAATACCTTAACATCAAATGTCACTTTTTTTAAAGATTTTATTTATTTATTTGGAGAGACAGGGAGAGAGCATAAGCGGCGGGGAGGGCAGTGGGGGAAGCATACTCTCCGCTGAGCAGGGAGCCCGATGCGGGACTCAATCCCAGGACCCTGAGATCATGACCTGAGCCGAAGGCAGACGCTTAACCGACTGAGCCACCCAGGCGCCCCTCAAATGTCACTTAAACCATCTTTTATCTATGTCCGTTATTTCACTAATAATACACAGTCCTTTTTAAAAACTGTTTTCTCTGTCAGTCCTAAGAATACATATTGTAGAGATACTGGAAAATAGAAAAAAGTATAAAGAATAAAACATCCCAAATCTCATCACTCGGAAATAGTCATTAGTAACATTTTCTACATAGTTGAAATTAATGATAGTGGGTTTATTGTTTCATTTATTTAAGATTTACCAATAGTTTTTAACATTAAAATGTTAAGAATTCTCAGCCAAAATGAAAGAGTCGAAGTGACCTGTTTTTGTACACAATAAAACTTGTTTTGAGTTATGAAAGGGGAGTGTCCCGGAAACGCCATCCTGCGGTGAGAAGTAAGGATACCATGGCAGCAGCCCAGATAACACAGGAAGAGTTGTTAGATATTTCATCATATGACTCGGGGACTAATAGACACAAAAAAGGTAAAAATCAAGGACCATAAAACCCAATCTAATCAGCATCTGACTTTCACAGCAGGACTGTTTTTGCTTTGCAGGACTCTGTGCGCGGCACTGGACAACTGAATACTGACCAGGTGACCAGAGTCAGCAGATGCTTTCTTTATGGGCCACATCGCATTTCAGTCTTTGCAAGCCTTGCGGTCTCTATTCCAACTCTGAAATTGTAACTTGAAAGTAGCCACAGACACAACACATAAATAAGTGGGTGTAACTGTATTCCAATCAAACTTTATTCAGACAAACAGGTAGCTGGCCTACTCTTTAAATAGGGCATCAAGTTTACCAAATCACAATAAAGCTGAGATGGGGTAAAGTACAAATACCACTTTTCCTCTCTATAGGTAATCATACCCAGAACTGTAGGGTCCCAAACCAGAATAACTGGGTTCAAATCCCACCTTTGTCACTTCCAAGCTATTTGATCTTGGGAAGTTACTTCTTATTAAGTGGCAAACATTAGGGAGCATTAATTAGAATCAACCAAGCTGCTCCTTACCTCACTTTCTGGCTCCCTTAACTGCCGCCCTTGTCAGTTCCCTCTTGACCTAGGATTCATCCAAATTTTCTCTGAATGCCCGCAAAGCTGCATGTTGACAGCTGAGGGGGACACAAAGATGACAGAGCCAGTCCTTCATCAGACACTGGAAAAGGCCTTGGGTTGGAAGGCCTTCCAGAAAGAATCCTTCACAGAATGCATATGAGGCACTGTGGTCTACACTGGGTATCCCTCACCTAAACAGGGCCATGAACTTCTCTGATGATATCACCTTTGGTCACATGAAAAGTGCCGAGCATCAAACACTGCTAATTCAAAGGCCAGAAACCTTCAGGTTTACTCACTACATGCAGACTTAGAAAACACACGAGAGCAGAGAGGAATGACAGATCAAAAGAGATGACAGAGTAACCATCTGTAGATACCTACCTCTTCCGGAGGGCTTTTCCCAACTCATCCACCAAATCACGATGGGGACCCACATCCTTAGAGTTCCAGTTCCAAGATACAGGGCTTGGCCAGTTTGTGAAGCCTTCGTGGTGCTTTGTCGTCAGGACTACATACCTGTGGACAGCAAAACTACATGAGCAAAGGAAGCAGGTGGTGGGCCAGAAGCATGAGCTTACCCAGCATGCCTGAGGTTTTAAAAAAGGTTGGGAAAACCTGACCACAGGAAATGTACTTGCATGCGTGACTGTGTTGGTGATACCCAAGAAGGTGCTACAGTCACATCTCCCTGTGGGTACTGTTCCAGGAATGGAAGCAAACTTAAGGAAGCCAGAGTCCTTAGTCCCCAGCCAAGGAGGAGGCCCAGAGGGAAGGAAGAAGTAAGTAAGGGAAAAGAAGTGCACCTTAGCTCTCTTGTTCTGGAAATAGCAGATGATAGAAAAATAAAAGAAAAGGTCATATGAACTGCCTTTCATTTATAGAGCTGACAAAAGACCAAAAGAGCTGGGGAGAAAAGTGCAGTGATGAAATAACACTCAACATTTCATTTGCTCGTATGGCAAAAAACCCAATGATGCCTGCACATGATAATTTAATCACTGGCTGGTGTGGGGAGCTCTAAAACTTTAAGGGCCAGATAGTATTTCAGCCTTTGTGGGCTCCATTCCTCTCTGTGGCATATTCTTTTTCTTTTTTAACCCTTTTTAAAATATAAAAATTGTTCTCATCTCATGGAATTTACAGAAACAGGCAAAGGACCTATCTCTCTGGCCACAGTTTGCAGACCCCTGGTATGGTGAAAGGAACCTTTGCCATAGACAAAGGACGTCGGACATTAGTTACCTTCCTCTATCTGGGCTTGTCACCTGGGCCACCAAATAAGGGGCCTGGGCAAAGGGCTCCCAGATTTCAATTTTTTTTAATTTGTAAATTAGGGATCTCTAAGGCTCCTATTAGACAGTGACCCCCACCTGTGTTTGAGTCTTATATTCCCATATATTTATCGGCAAACACTAAACATCAGCTGTAAATTTTCTTTAGTACAAGAAAACTTGTCCAAGGTTAACTAAAACCCAGGAGGTGACTGAGGAGACAAGGTAAGGGTGGAAGACCGCTCTAAGCCAGGAGCTGGAAAACCTCCCTGCCTCCGTTCCTACCCTCCTCCAACCCGCTTCCCTCCTGTCCGCCTAGCTAACTCTTCTAGAAGCTGGGGGCAACCATTCTCCGACTTCACCTGGCAACATACTGCCCTCGAGGCTTAATCCTTCCGGATTGGCCCCAGCCTTCAACAGCCTCTCCCTTCCCCACTTCAGCACGCCACGCCACGCTCGCACTTCTCTGAATCCTCTGCACGCAAGCTTAGACAGCTCTCAAAATATTTCAAACACCTCTTGGGCACTCTGTGTGCAAGGCATTGAGAAGAGCAGGTGAGTGAGAATCGGTCCCGTTGTCCAAATATACTGCGCACTCTCTTTCCCTCCCTTTTCCTCTGGGAGATGTTAAAGCTGAAAGGAACTAATACAACCCCTTTGTATCACCATGGAAGGAGGCTGCAGGGAGGTGACAAAACGCCAGACCACTGGATGAAAATTCTGGAACCCTGACTGTCTTGATGACCTGGAAGCGACATTAGGTATCACACAGCTCGATCGTCTCGATATACAGGCGTAGACACCGAGGGCTTTCCAGCCCACCACCTCCCTGAAAACCTTTACTGCTTTCTAACCCTCAAGCAGACGCGCCTCCTTCGCGTGATCGGTCGTGCCGCATTCAGTTTTGCATCCTTCGGGAGGCAAATCACAGGACCCGCGGGCACCCGAAGTCAGACCGGCAGCTGAGCGACCCCGGGCGAGCCGGCTCGCCTTCCCCCTCCCGCCCCCACTCGGTTCCCACCTGCCTAACGTCAGCCCGAGCCGGGAAGGGGGGCTCCGCTGGTCCCCGCGGCGACACTCACTTGGCCCCGGCCGCCTGGAAAAGGTCGGTCCAGGCTTCCGGGTGGAAGAAGCGCGCCGTGAACTGCGGCCCGAAGTCGGCGTAGCTGAAGCCGGGCGGGTAGTTGTCGCTCATGAACTGCTCATACTGCGGCAGCCCCTCGCCCTTCCAGTGCCACCAGAACCACTCGCTGCCCCAGGCCGGCACCGAGAACACGCCCCAGTGCACGAACACCCCGAACTTGGCCTTATCGAACCAGTCCGGCAGAGGCCGGGCGTCCAGACTCTGCCAGTCCGGGGTGTAGCGGCGCGAACGCTGGGCCCCGCGCATGTACGCCGCTCCGAGCACCGGTAGCGGTAGCAGTAGCAGCAGCAGCAGCAGCAGCCGCCCAGGGCCCACCGCCCTCGACTTCATGTCGGAAGGCCGCGTCGCTGCCTCCGAACCTCCACCTCCACCTCTTAACGCGCAGGTACAGGCCGCGCGGTTCCGCCCACTCTCACTAATGATTGGCTCGGAAGGGAAAGGGGGCGTGTCAACCAGGCGGCTTGGCGACTGTCTTCCCCTTCGGGTCGGCCGTTCCTGCAGCGCCCCCTGGCGCTCGAGGGGAGAAAAACACAAAGCGTCGTTGACCGCGCTCCGCGGGACGAATGATCACTGGGGAAGAGACTTCACGGCGGGGTTAAATCGTGGGGGGCGTGAAAGGCCCAGTGCGTGCCGAGAGCTGGGCGTAGTCCATTTTGCTACTGGGAGCTATAGGGGACATCTTGAACTGTAGTATAGAAGAACAAGCCGGGAGGCAGGAATACCAGATGGAAAGGCATTGTGACAGTCCTGGCGAAATAAGTGGGAGGAGGATGGGGGAAGGAAGTATTACCAGGGGAGCGAAGGGAGAAAGGTGGGCACTGAATGAGGAAGAGCCTCTGTGATCATTTTGACTGTCTAATATTTACTGAGCTTGCTTTGGGAATTCTGAGGCAATACAAAGAGCTTAATGTGTAATTGGGAAAATAAGACCCATGCACAGACTACCACAAAAGAACGTATTTATAGTAGCAGGGTGAGAAAACTGAGAGCCCCAGGCCCAAGGAGTGTCCGTGTCAACCTTCTCAGGCAGGGAGGCCACCGGTTCCTCTACAATTTGTACACGCTGTGTGCCCAAACAGGGAGTGAAGTCATCAGGTGGGGAAGGTCTAATGACCCCACCTGGCACAGCCAATCCCCACCTATCAGGGAGAGAACTGCAGCATATCAGAGTCTGAGGGGACTTTGGAGATCCTCGACACTATCCCCTTCCATACTCTTCCCATTTTACGGAGGAGGAAACTGAGACCCACAGAGGGGATTGGAGGCGCCCAAGAGCACACTGCTAGTTTGAGCAGGGTTGGGACCAGAATCCAAGGATCCTGGTGTGAAATCTGTGCCTCTCAACAAGCCGCTTCCCTCTTGCACCCTGGGAGGTGTTGGGCCCTGTGTTGACAGAACCAAGCACTTCCTCATTTTAGGAGTGATAAGGAAACACAGTAGCTGTTGCTGATTGAACAGCTATTTTATCTTCGGTGTTTCTTTCTCCCCAAGATTATGTTGCAATAGTGCCCAGAACAGTAAGCAGGGACACCTCAAAAAAAAAAAAAAATCAAAACAAAATCCATTTTGTTTGCACACACCTTCTAGTGATCAGAGTGAGTAATGGTCTTTTTGATGTTAGAGAACTCATCATGGGGAAGATAAAATGGGACACCGTGACCTTCACTTCTCATCCTCATAACCAACATGTAAATCTGCAGGGACAGATGAGGGACGTGATGACAGAGGTGGACAAAGCTGGAAATTGGGAAACCTGCATTTCTAGCACTGGATACCACCTTGTTGGGGCTTCTTGGGCAAGTCTTGTCCACTGTCTGGGTCCGTTCCCTCATCTAAACAATGAGGGTAGCTCTCTGTCACATCCAGGGTCCCCTTTCTCTGCTTGCTCTCCTCCATAAACTAGTTCTCTATTTAGAGCAGAAATGGAGTGTGAATGTGAAAAGAGAGATGGAGAAAGTGTGGAAGTGCATTTAATTCAATGATTTTTAAACTCTAGTTTTATTCATTAAACATTAAATATTTACTAGGTATGGATATATGCCAGGCACTTGGGCATTTTCTTTGATAAAAGGAAAAAAGACCCCACCAATGAATAAAGAAAGGTATGCCCAAACTTTAAGGAATCGCAAATTTACCTTAAAAACTCATGCCATGTCTTTGCCTTACAAAAAGATAGGTATCTGGATTAAAAGAAAATTTGATGTTCCAAAATGCTTTTCGGGAGAAGTTTGATTCCACAGATATTGACCCGCCCTCTTAAGACTCTATGCTGTTGGGCACCTGGGTGGCTCAGTCAGTTAAGCAGTTGAGTGTCTGGCTTGGGCTCAGGTCATGATCCCAGAGTCCTAGGATTGAGTCCTGCATCGGGCTCCCTGCTCAGTGGGGAGTCTGCCTCTCCCTTTGCCCCTCCCCACTCCCCTCTCCCCTACTTATGCTCTCTCTCTCTCAAAAATAAATAAAATATTAAAAAAAGACTCTATGTTGTTATCAACAATAGCCAAATTATGGAAAAAGCCCAAGTGTCCATCGACTGATGAATGGATAAAGATGTGGGATATATATAATGGAATATTACTCAGTCATCAAAAAGAATGAAATCTTGCCATTTGCAATGACATGGATGGAGGTAGGGTGTATTATGCTAAGCGAAATAATTCAGTCAGAGAAAGACAAATGTGGTATGATTTCACTCATGTGTGGAATTTAGGAAACAAAACAGATGAACATATGGGAAGGGAAAAAAAAGTGAGAGGAAAGCAAACCATAAGAGACTCTTAACAAAAGAGAACAAACTGAGGGCTGATGGAGGGATGTGGGTGGGGGATGGGCTAAATGGGTGATGGGTATTAAGGAGGGCGCTTGTTATGTTGAACACTGGGTGTTACATGTAAGTGATGAATCACTAAATTCTACTCCTGAAAACAATATTACACTATCTGCTAACTAACTAGAATTTAAATAAAATTTTTGAAGAAAAAAAAGGCTCTATGCTGGATTGTCAGGGAGCACTGGGGACCAAGAGATGAACATGGAGCTCATCTCATGGGGAGAGACTAGCAAGTGACTGCCACTTAACACAGTCCATGATATGGGCTGTAATTGAGGAGTTGACTTTGTCCTTGGGGGGCTGTACTGAGTTGTATAATGTCCCCCCCCAAATTTCATGTACACTCAGAACCAGTGAATGTTTCCTTATTTGGAAATAGTCTTTATAGATGTAATTTGTTAAGTTAGGATGAGGTCATACTGGATTAGAATGTGCCTTAATCCAATGATTGACATCCTTAAAAGAGGACACCAAGAGATAAGGTGGGGAGAGGAGTGTCCTATGAAGACTGAGGTAGAGATTGGAGTTATCTTGCCACAAGCTGAAGAACTTCGGGAGCTGCCAAAAGGCGGAAGAAGCAAAGAAGGATACTCTCCTTGAAACTTTGCAGGGAGCGTGCCCCTGGTGATGCCTTGATTTTGGACTTCCAGCTTCCAGAAGCTTCCATGAAAGAATAAGTTTCTGTTGTTTTAGGCCACTTGGTGGAAAAATGTTTTTTTAAAGATTTTTATTTTTAAGTAATCTCTCCACCCAACATGGGGCTCGAACTCACAACCCCGAGATCAAGAGTGGCATGTTCCACCAACTGAGCAGGACATAAAATGAAGTAGGTTGAGAAAAAATGGTGAGTTAAGATTGCAGCAATCTGATGTTATAGAAATCAAGTATTATTCGTAATCAAGCAGCATTTGGCTGAACCAAGCCAAGAGGTTAATGTAATGGTAAAGGCGGCAGGCTGTGGAAACCCCAGCTTTGGGTACATATCAGCAGTGTGATCTCAGACAAGTGATTTTGCCTCTTAAATGTTTCCTTATCCATAAAATGAGGGTACCAGGACCCTTGCGGTCAGTTATTGTGGAGACTAAGTAAAACACTTCATTTGAAAGCACTTATCCCAGTGCGTGGCACATAGTAAAGGTTCTATAAAAGCCAGCTGTGGCATTTACGTCCAGAGCACACAGTAGGTCTACCCTACCTAAAGTTGCCTCAATGAATCCCTATCATACGACCTGGATGATTTCCTTCATTGTACCACCAGTAATTATCTTCTTTAGTGGCTGTCTTCCCACTAGAATGTAGAATGTAAGCCCCATTAGACAGGGGCAGAGTCTCGTTTATGGCTGCACAACCAGGACCTAGCACAAAGCCTGGCATGTATTTGTGAGAGGGGTGCATTAGTGAATAAATAGTGGACACCTTGTCTTGTAAATAGTAAATGAATATTTTTAATATTCATGTTTAATCAATATCTTTCCTTTTATTCTATGGTCCCACATAATTGCATTAGAATTCCTCTGTTATCCTCCGCACCAACAATTTCTCTAGCCTATTGTTTTAAGTAAGCTGCTTTGGTAGGAGCCTACCTTCCCTGATAAGT